>NC_071353.1:123946709-124277780 GCF_943734655.1 Sabethes cyaneus | reverse complement strand
GCCAAAGTCGATATTTGGTCCTCGAAAAGACCATTCATCGAAGTCATGCGAAAATTGTCGACCGTTAATCAAGACATGAACGATCTAAGAGCTCGAGTCAGCATTCGGTTGCCTCCAGGCGTGTTTCCGAATATTCAGACGTGAAAAGTAGATGCTACAGATGGACATTCCTCTGGCCGCGGGGAAATTTATGAGCTTCAGACCGTCATCGTTGCTCGGCTTCCTATGACAGGACGGAAGACAACCTCCCTACCGATCTATGCATTTGCCTGTCCGAGTCCGATGATAATTTTCACGTCATGATTTGAGTTCTTTCCATATGAAGTTCTAAACCAAGTTTTAAGATCGAGTCTACCGTAGAACTCGTCCTTAGCATCAACGGATTTATCATTTGTCGAAGCGTGTACGTTGATTAGGCTGTAGTTGACGAATTTGACGAGTTGACGTTGATTCTCAACACATATATACGATCGTTTACGGGCCACCATTGGTTAACTCGTTGCTTTTGCTTTCCCAATATTACGGAACCGACTCCATATTCAGCCTTTCGACCGCCACTGTAGAAGGTGTGGTACTTGAAAGACGTACCTTCAATAGGGTCTACTGCGCGGAACTCTCTTTCTCTGGAATTCGACCATCGAACTTCCTGAATAGCAGCTATCTCCATTTTGAGTCGATGTAGTTGTCGTATTCGAATCGAATTGCCGTGCAAGCAAGCCAGCTGGTGCCGGTTTAAGAAGAGTTCTGGCATTCCCGGTACCAATTTTGCAAACGTTATTCATAAATCGTTTCTTTGTTCTTAGCTACGTACTGTGCCGATTGATCCGTTCGGCATTTCCATTTTCATTTTTCGTGGTAGGTGAGGGTTTCGTTATACTACCCTACCGGGGTCGCAATATCTGTACGCAGCTGATGGGTTTGTCATCTAAGGTGTAGCTTGCACGACACAGCGTTTCACATTCAGCCGCTGGCTGTGAGACAGACGCTGTTTGAGCCGCCCCTCACCTGGGGAACAGGCGCTCAAATTCGCGCATTCTAGCTTTGCTGCTCCAATATGTACATGGAGCATTTCTAGGTATGACCATCGATCGTCATCATTGACTTAGATCTTAGAGGAGGCACTAGGCAGGGGCTTGAAAGAGCCAGATCTATATTCGATGCTCCTTTCAGGTAACTCGCCTCTTTTCATACCCCAGAGCAAGAACAAATCGACCCAAAAATCATGTGCGCTGTCGCGAAAAATTCAACTTCATGCCATAGATGGATCGGGAAACACCTGGGAATCCATCATTCGACGCTGTCCGACGGGTCATCGTCGTCAGTACCACCATATAGGCGGGGGTGGCTCGAGCTGTTTCAAGCATTCGTCTCCATTCAACTCGATCTTGGGCCCCACGTAATTTCCCAGTCGTCTCAGAAGTCGCAATTGATTTTCGGTGGAGCCGTTCAAGAAGATCCGGACGATTCAGCGGTGGTCGATCAGCGGCAGAAAACAGAAGACAGCTGACCTGATGATGGTCAGAAAGGTAATGAGTCTGAGTCAAGCTTCGGACGAAACTTTGCGATTTGCTATGCGACGAAGAAGGCGGATCTTTCCATCTAATTGGTCCAAAAAGCGATGTTTCATCGGCTTCCAAGCCTGTAATGTTCAGAAGACACTGAACCGGAACGATACATAAAACACGGTAGCTAAAACCCAGGTGGTAGTTGGTAGAGAGTCTGGTAACCCTTCAGGTGTTTAAACTACGGTAGTGATAGATTGAGATGCATTTGAAGTAGTCGACGAACTTGTTAATCTTGGTACGTTAGTGACATGTAGTAACCATGTGAGCCGTGAAGTAAAAAGGCGGATAGTGGCTGTCAACAGCATCTTCTATGGATTACGTAGCCAGCTGAGATCCCGCAGCCTGCAACTCCGTAGGCAACTCACGCTCTATGAGATGCTAATTCTCCAATGGTACTCTACGGTCACGAAGCGTGAACGTTCAAAGAGAGTGACCAACCAGCTCTTTGAGCGCAATATCTTGCGAGTAATTCTTGACGGCATATTAGCAGATGCAGTGTGACGCAGGCGCCTGATTCACGAGATGTACCAAGTATACAAAGATGCGGATATTGTGAGGTGACTAAAATACGACAGACTACATTGAGCTGGCCACGTAGCAATGATGCAGGAGGAGAGATCAACGAAAACAATATTCAGCAGAGAAGCCGACGATTGCGTGGCAGGCCCCGTGCCCGTTGGATGAACGCTATGGTGGTATGGTATGGTATGGTATGGTATGGTATGGTATGGTATGGTATGGTATGGTATGGTATGGTATGGTATGGTATGGTATGGTATGGTATGGTATGGTATGGTATGGTATGGTATGGTATGGTATGGTATGGTATGGTATGGTATGGTATGGTATGGTATGGTATGGTATGGTATGGTATGGTATGGTATGGTATGGTATGGTATGGTATGGTATGGTATGGTATGGTATGGTATGGTATGGTATGGTATGGTATGGTATGGTATGGTATGGTATGGTATGGTATGGTATGGTATGGTATGGTATGGTATGGTATGGTATGGTATGGTATGGTATGGTATGGTATGGTATGGTATGGTATGGTATGGTATGGTATGGTATGGTATGGTATGGTATGGTATGGTATGGTATGGTATGGTATGGTATGGTATGGTATGGTATGGTATGGTATGGTATGGTATGGTATGGTATGGTATGGTATGGTATGGTATGGTATGGTATGGTATGGTATGGTATGGTATGGTATTGTATGGTATGGTATGGTATGGTATGGTATGGTATGGTATGGTATGGTATGGTATGGTATGGTATGGTATGGTATGGTATGGTATGGTATGGTATGGTATGGTATGGTATGGTATGGTATGGTATGGTATGGTATGGTATGGTATGGTATGGTATGGTATGGTATGGTATGGTATGGTATGGTATGGTATGGTATGGTATGGTATGGTATGGTATGGTATGGTATGGTATGGTATGGTATGGTATGGTATGGTATGGTATGGTATGGTATGGTATGGTATGGTATGGTATGGTATGGTATGGTATGGTATGGTATGGTATGGTATGGTATGGTATGGTATGGTATGGTATGGTATGGTATGGTATGGTTTTTTTCTCTCATTTTCACATTAGACCTTTTGATATGTTGGTCGAGAATTGGCTTATCGAACTGCTTACGGAATGAAGAACCCGAAAGATTATGATTTATTCAACTTTGTTTTGTCAAAAAATATGTTTAGGCTAAGAATTAGTAGTAATTAGTCATAAGTTTTATGTCTGTACGAAGTTTGTTTATGTCGAAGATAAATAAAATAAATTAAATTAGTATGAACTACTGCAAAAAATCCGAGGCGGTCATTTGAATAATATCTATTTAAATCTTAAATGTCATAAAATTTCGCGTAAAACAAAGCCATTGCACACAAAAATCGATGGCATTTGCTGTGTTTTATCTTATATTTATTTATTGTTAAGCTCTATGCTTAAGATAAAATTGAATTCGCGTGCTATTTTTGTGTTCGTTTTGTCTGCCTCCGTCAGCCATCTGGTAATTAGTACTGTAGTTAGTTTATTTGCTGAACAGCAAGTTAAAAATGAACACAGCATCATTGAGGACTTAGTAGGACAGGTCTGTATTGCTGGTAAATGTTTTGATTTTTCCCGACGGCATTCCGGAATAGTAATATCACCCAGGAGCATGACCAAAAGACCCGTTGAAGTTCTTTCGCTTTCAACATTGAATAAAATCCAGTGAATTTGATCAAACTTATCCCACAGTCACCGGAGCGGGCTTGGAATAAATGTTGAAATAGTAAGCAAAAATCATGTACAATGAGTAGAAAAACTACATCTTTTTCAACTGATTTGACAATTTGTTTTTCAATTGTTATTTAAATAAGTTGGCGTTAAATTTTATCCTCTAACTACCTATAGGTTCAAAATTTTCTTTTATTTTCCTGTTATTTTCCAAGATCTTCTAAATTCAAAGGGACTAGCAAAACGCGTTCATTAAAAACTTGCTTTTTCTTGTAAGTCCTGAGGTGCTGCTACCTTGCTGCTTTGCTTGCTTGCTTAACAATGACCGAACGGAACAAACAAACGTCGAAATGTGCACAGAACAGACCACGTGCTTTTTTTCGCGAGATTTTTACTTCACTCTCCCGCGTCATTTGTCGAACCGAACCGCGCGCGGTGGTATTGGTAGCTTGTCAGGAAGATTGTCAATATGAAATTTTTCCTCAGTTTATTATGTGGCGAGAGTTTGTCCCAGTGGGAAAGCGCAATTTCCCCATTTTTTCTTCGAGGAAAGTTTCTCTATATACACACACAAAAAAATCCGTTTTATACTTTAGCCGGGCAAATGTATTGGTTGGCGAGCTTCTTGAGAAAGCTCGTGTTTTCTTTTGAGCAGCTTCCGATAGGAAGAGATCTGATGGGTACCCTTTCGTTTCGTTCTTGTGGCTTTGCCTGCGTCACTCTCATGTCGGAATCTCTCTTGCAGCCGAACCGACAAAACTTTTGTCGTGGGTGCCACTGTGGGCCGTGGATTGTGTGTAACTGGTTGCTGGTGGTCGTGCGGTTGCTTGTGGTGAGCGAGAACGAATGGGCTATCCAACGATTGCCGGGGTCGATGGTTTGGGTAGGACAGGTTGTGGGGTCACATTAGGTAGCATTTTTCTTCGCCGCTTACTGGTTTTCCTTAGCGGTTCCCGTGGTGAAGCTTTTGGAGCACGGTGAAACGAGAGAGCTGGTGGCCGGCCGGAGGTTTGAGGTTTGGTCGGAAGGGTATAAGCTAGAGTGTGGTACACCAGAGAAGCAACCGCTGACGACGACGATGTGGCTGGAAAAATGTACTTCTTTAGTGGTTGTTGTTAAAGACTCCGCCCTTAAATTTTTTACGTTTATTTTTTCCTGAGGCTCTTTGTTGATGGCGCTGAAGATGTTGGCGCTATAACGGGGCGACGTTGGGATTTCTTGTCACCGAAACCGGCGGGAAAGGGTTGCTACCCGAGTTGTTTGCTGGTCGAAGGTGGTTTGGTGGCAGCGGGAACTAGCGATGCCGACGGAGATTGGTAAAAAATTCATTTCTCGCTCATACTGTCTGTATACATGCTTTGGCATACATGGTTAACGTTGTGGTTGTACGGGTGAAAGTGAGAAAGACTACCAAGAAGAGTGTGTATACGTCAGCTACAGGCAGGATGCATTTTTCTAGAACGCCCACACCGCAAAATTGTGCCACAAAACAGAAGTTTTGCTTGAGGCTTGCCTTTCGATGGAAGAGATAAGGTTTTATATACTTTTGCGGAATATTTGTGCGGTAGTATATGGCGGTCGATTAACGTACATCTTCGAGCATGAACGCAATGGTTTCACAATCACTGTCCTTCAACACTCAGCGCCAATTGCAATGAGATAATGAAACTTTTTCGCTATGTTGCCTATCTTTAAATTGCACCTTGAAATTGCAGTTTTTTTTCTGAACTTAGCAACGTTACTTGAGTACTTTAAAAATGATTATGTCTCCAAAAGATTAAAATTGGCTTTTCTTGAATAAGTAAAAATTCATATTAATCGTTAGCTGAAGTTTTGTAAATAAAAAGGACATATCGACTTATTGCTATCGTTGCTTTAAGTTGTGAATACTTTGTGATGATCTGTATCCAACTTTTCACGGGCCATAATGGCGGACAGGCCAAACCGTGTTTGGCCGTAATATTTAAACAGCATTTCTGACATTTGTGTATACATCGCACCAGGTTTAGCATGCACTTTTCGCTCCGATTTTGCTCTTCTGATTACAGCATATCAGCCAAACAAAATTTGAAAAAGTGATGTATGAGGCATTTGTAGAACAAGTGATTGTAGGCAATATTACTGAAGATAGTAATGTTTTATCTTGTCTATTTACGGTGCTATAGGGCTGCAATGCCGTTGGTAGCAAAAAGAGCATAAATACAAAAGACAAAACATTACTTTCTTCAACAATATGGCAGATAATAACTAATTCTACAAATGTTCCATACATCACATTTTCGAATTCTGCTTGGTTTAGGTGCAGTAATGAAAAGAGAAAAATCGAAGCGAAAAGAGCATGCCGAGCCTGCATCGCACATTTTCTTTTCCCACTTTCTCACGGCAAAATTAAAGAAACGTACGGATTCATAAGACCAAGTTACTTCAAATCATTTTTATGGCGCAGTCCATATATCAAATCTGTGTTTTACCCAGAGGTGTCTCCGTACCACTCGGTCTCGCTGCTCGAGCATTGTCGTCACATCGTACAATTGGCTGAGTTCATCGGGCATTTTTTCTACATGACCACTGCATTGTAGTGTCACATTCCATTCTCTAGTTTACCGTCAAGAATTGATTGCACGATTTTATGCCCAAAGATACCAAGAGCTTCGCGATCATCGAGTGCCAACCGGGAGAATCAGTGCATTGTAGGTAACAAGTTTTGTGCGAACCTGCAAATTGTGCGACTTCAGCTGGTTACGCAATCCGCAAAATGCCCTGTTTGTAGCTGTCATCCGCCTCCAGTAGGTTGTAGGTCGCAACCAGTATACCAAAGTAAATAAACTCGTCGATTACTTCTAAACTATTTCTAACTATCTAGGTGGCGATACCTAAAGGGCTGGTACACTCCCTGCCAGCCATCATATACTTCGTTGTAGCAGAGTTTGTGACAAACCCAATTCTCGCAGTTTCGCAGCATGAAATAGATTCACAGTAGTCCTCGGTCTCTTATTGAGCAACTCCTATCGTTACCTACTCGTGGTACCTGCTGGAATAAAACTAAACTTAGTGGAGATCGGGTAACTAACCCCGGTGGAAACTAAGGTCATTACAGAAAGGCAGTAGCGGCCTTTGATAGCTTGGTGCTTCCTGAAACTGACGATCGTCTGCACTCCAGGTTAGGAGCGGCTCACGACAGCGTTTGATCCGGAGCGCGTGGCTGAAGTAAGAGACGTGTTGTCTCAGTACTTCCCAGTTAGCCTCGTACAACAGCAGTCTAACAAGAAAGTCGTCGTATTTTTAAATCTCGGATGGAGAGGCTTCGGCGGTAGAGTAGGGCGGGCATAGTGCGATCAAACTTCGTGATTTTAGTCATGACCTTGAAATGCGGTCAGGCATATATTAATATTTTTTTTTGAAACGATGGTTCTACAATTGATGAAGGACCGGTAAGGGAAAGTAAGGAAGAAGGATTTTTTTTGAATGGAGGGGAAAGAGTGGAAAGGAAGGGGGGGGTAATAGGTAGCTACGCTGAACAAGTTCTCGTTGTGACTCTTACCTTTTGTTCAATGCTGGAAGGTGCATGGGTCGAACCAAGCTATAATCTGAGATTATAACCGGATTCGAACCCACAACCTCGCTGGTACCAGTGTACATATGAACCACAGAGGCGCTGGACAAAAGGAGTCTGCACAACCCCCCTTATTAATGTAGCGACATGGGTTGGGCTATTTTTAGCTAACATCAGCGATTCCGACGGTGCAACAAACGGAGAAGAGGTGCCAGCCCCAACGGTAGGCGAAATTAAAGAGGCCATCATGCAGCTAAAGAATAACAAGTCAGCTGGGAAAGATGGCATCGGAGCGGAGCTTATTAAAATGGGACCAAATTGGCCGTTTGTATACACCGGCCCATTGTTTGAATTTGGGATACGGAACAGCTACCAGAGGAGTGGAAAAATGGGGTTATCTGCCCGATCTATAAAAAGTGCGACAAGTTGGACTGTGAGAACTATCGAGCGATCACCGTTCTCAATGTCACCTATAAAGTGCTGTCCCAAATCATTTTCCGCCGACTATTACCAATTGCGAACAGATTTGTGGGAACTAATCAAGTCGGCTTCGTCAAAAGTCGGTCTACAACGAATCAAATATTTACACTGCGCCAGATCCTCCAAAAGGGCCGTGAATACAGAGTTTCCACGCATCATTTGTTCGTTGACTTCAAAGCCGCATATGATACCATCGACCAGAAAGAGCTATGGAAAATCACCGCACGTAGGTTCTCCTTATAACTCTTCAGAATATTATACACTTCTGATTGGCTGTTGGCACATTTAGCACTTTAACCCTTGAGTGGGCGACGATTTTTCCCTACGTAAAAGGGCGACGGAGTATTCGTGTACCCACGCTTATTATTATGCTTAATCAACTAGATAGAACCAAGCAATGTTCGGCAAAGTTGTACATTTTGGCAAAAGGTAAAGGATGTATGGATTTGTGAACCGTCCTTTGGTTTCCCGGAAACGGCTTCCGGAAGTTACAAGGGAAGTTACATTCAAGGTTGGTTGATTGTGAAAAAAAGCAACTAATCCGGGATCCACGAAACAGTTATAGATGATTTAATTCTCTCTCTTTCGCTCTCATTCTCTCTCTCTCCCTCTCTGTCTCAGCAGACTCTGGGTTGTTATTGGTGAACATTGTTCAATTCTATTGTGTCGTTTAAGCTATGTAAAAAGCATGGGTACACGGGTACCCCGTCGCCGTTCTACGGAGTATGAATTGTATTTGACCCATGGTTATTCTATCTCTTAATCAAATTTCTCAAAATTTGCGGTAAGTTGTTCATCTTGACCCCTTAGAAGATGTCAGAAAGTTTCGTAGTGATACACATTTCCTACATCTTCTTCTTCAGCAGCATAGAGCCGGAGTGACTCGTGCTGTTTCAAGCACTCGTCTCCATTCAACTCGGTCTTGGGCCACTCGTCGCCAATTTCCTAGTCGTCTCAGAAGTCGCAAATCGCTTTCGACCTGGTCGAGCCATCGTGCACGCTGGGCCCCCTGTTCCTGGTGCCGGTGGGGTTGTTGAAGAGGACTATTTTCGTCGCACAGTCGTCCGGCATCCTTACGACGTGTCCGGCCCACCGTAGCCTGCTAACTTTCGCTAGATGTACGATGGGAGTCTCCCCAAGCAGTGCCTGTAGCTCGTGATTCATACGCCTCCGCCACTCTCCGCTTTCAGTTTGTACTCCGCCAAATATCGTCCGCAGCACTTTCGCTCAAACACGGCAAGGGCGCGTATGTCCTCCGTAAGCAGCGTCACGGCTTCAAGTCCATAAAGAACTACCGGTCTAATAATGGTTTTGTACATTGTTAGCTTCGTGCGGCGGCGTATGCTTCCTGATCGTAGCGTTTTACGAAGGGCAAAGTAGGCCCGATTTCCCGCTTGGATGCGCCGCTGGATCTCCTTACTAGTGTTGTTGTCCGCGGTCACCAGCGATCCCAAATACACGAACTCCTCTACCACTTCTAGTGCGTCGCCGTCAACGGTTACCGTCCGTGGGAGGCGCGCATTTGTTTCCTTTGAACCTCTTCCTTTCATGTATTTGGTCTTCGCCGCATTTATTTTTAGCCCAATTCTCCTAGACTCCGCTTTCAGTCTGGCGTAGTTTGCCCGCCGCCGGAACGCAAAAGTTCCTGGCAATGATATCGAAGTCATCTGCAAAGCCTAGAAGTTGGCTACTCTTGGTAAAAATCGTGCCTCTCGTTTCGATGCCCGCTCGTCGGATCACATTTCCTACATGACTTTATTATTATTTGAATATCAAAATGGGTACACGAGTACCCCGTCGCCCACATTAGGGCCAACCAACTTAGTTGCAAACCGCTCTGGATTTTACAGGTGTTTGGGCACGATTTACGTCGTTCGAGTTCTATTCTGTACTGCTCCGCAATGTGGTGGAATATTTCGTCGAAACTTGCATCAACTCGCATTCTTTATAAACACGTAAACAATGTTATGTCAAATGGTTCCGCTTTCTTCCACAAGAGGCGGTGACGCACGAGGGCGTCCAGATTTGCATTTATTCAGATTTTGATCAGATCGGATCAAAATAAGTTGGCTGTGGTGATGGTTTGGTAAGGAATTTTACAGAATGTCAATCGTTATAGAAATAATTTGTTTCATCATCAGATCACAATTCCTTGGCTTGCTTTGCATGGGAATACATGTTCAGTGAATTTGGAATACCAAAAGGATCCTCTTTGGAATCCATGAAAAACATTGTAACTGCCAGCTGCAGCGTTTTTCATGGAAGACCATTGAATGATAATTAAAGAAAAAGGAGAAGAATTCGTTGGAAGTTTGCAATTTTTAATTATTAGGATGTAAACATTGTTAAAATAAAAGTTTGATGATTTTAGACCTCTTGTTTTCATCCTGTGAGAGTCTATTTCACTGACATGCAATCTTTATCACCTTGCAGAAGAATAAAGAATGAAATATCGTGCCCAGTGACAGCACTTACAATTGAGTGAAATTGTTACACAATCAACATATTTTAAAGCTCATGGACAAACGAACCATCCCAAGCAACACAGCTTGTTATAGAACAGTATAATATTACATATATCAGAACTTATCTATTACCTGAAAAGCGCAAAAAAATTAAGTCTAATGAAACAAGTATTGAAAGAAGTATGTATCAGGTTATTTCGTACCAATTTAAAACGTTATTATAGCATAAGCTACAACTTGTTCTTCCAGTAGTTTAAATTTAGTAATGGAGACATAATAAAAACTTCGTGTTGACATGTTGACAAAACAAACATTATATATCTGATATGAGCTGTCAAATAAATTCATGTTATCCCAAAACATCTCAAAACTTTAATAATAACGACATATGTTTTCACAGTACGTTTATAGTATTCTTAAGCGACTACTTTCCACGAATATTATTTTCTAACTTGTTTTGTGTGTTACTTGGGATTATACATCAAAACCCAAAGAGAGACAACACTATAGACCAAAAGTCATTAGACAAAGATGATTAAAACTAAATCCCTGAAGAAGATCTAAACCAAAGATCGAGACGTCGGCGTAAAAGACAACAAATCGTCTACTTCATTCAAAGACTGAACAGCCAACCCCCTAATATATTATCAGAAATCACTACAGTCGAAAAAACTCCCTTCGATCTTCATCATCCATCGATTATTTGATCATTCAAAACATAACTTGTGCAAAACGTAGGCATAGTTGAAAGATCCACAGAGACAGCACTGTTAATTTATTTTTTCAGACAAAATGTTCTGTCCTATCACCATCAGTGTGCTCCACATCGGAACAAACTGATCCCCGATGGCAGCGTGCAACAATAATTCTCTACCTATACACCGCCCGCCTCCTTCCCTCGTTCGTTGGTGGCAGAAATGAGATTATTGCTGGACCAATTTGTTGGTTTTTGTTTTTCCATAAAGCAGTGAAAAATTCCATTTGCATGCAGGCAGGCTTCAACCTAATCGAGAATTCGCGTCCAGCAGCTTTAATGCGAAACGTTTTTATCTCATCGTCAAACCAGACCAAGAAACGGTGGCGACGCCAGCGGCGGTGGTGGTGATGGAGAACGGAAAATTGCTTCGAGTATCATTTGCCACATTTGCCTGCCTTCGCAGTAAATGACGGTTCTTCTCGGATGGCAATACTTTTATGTATTATTCATTATTTTCATTATTATTTCTAATGTTGCTTTCTTCTGTTTAAGGACTTGCTTTCATTGAAGATAAGAGTTTTTTTTTACTTTTTTCGCTATGACGCTTCTGCTCTAGATTCGAGATTTTCAGCGTCGTCTTTACCTACACAGAGCAAAGATTGTCGATCCATACGGAAGGGAGTTACTCGAAGCTGTCAGAGCTTTTTTCTTCGTTTGCCTTCTCGAAAGCGGTGGGTGGTGGTGGATAATTTTCCTGTGTTGCTTCGAATGGGGTCGTTTACAGAGTGTGGCGGCATAAAAATGAGCGAAGAAAAAAGGGCATATTTTTATGTACAGCCAGTGTTGGTTAGACGAGTCGGAGCAAGAGAGTGAATTACCACCACTACCGCAGAATACGGGCGACTACTTGGTTGGTATGGTTGCGCCGCGTCGTATTCTGGCGCGGAAGGACATCGGGCGCGAGCGAGAGCGAGAGTGAGTAGCGTATAGCTTGTGGGAAAGATTTTTATTTTCTTCGACTTTTCTTCGGTCTCTCGGTGATTTTTATTCTTCTTGTGGCGTGATAACCCTCGCCTTCGTTCGGGCGTACTTTTCCGCACTCCGACCGGTCGGTTGGCGGTTGACGATAGTCGCAATCGCAATACCACAGCTCGTCGGTTTGAGCGAGTTCAGAGGACACAACAACCATGGTCACGGGATGCTGCAACGTTGGCGAAGCTTGTGGAACACGTGTGTGCGTTCGGGTGCCGTGGCCGTGGCGGTGGTGTGGCGTCGCGGGAGTGGGTTGGAGTTCGTCGGTTGTTTATTTTTTTTTCGCGTTCTCTCTCGCTCGTTGCGACTCCTTCCCGGACAGCATTTTTCATCCCATCCCCTGCTATGGTGCTGGAGAAGTTATACCACGATACAACCACACACCAGACCACCACATCTCGATATGTTCCACGAAAAACGGCGGCACTGGAATCGGTACTGGGGAGGCACCAGCATCGGCAAAAGGCCACAAGGCTTTGGTTGCGTGTTTCGGTATCTCACTCATCATCATCATCGTCGGCGCGCAGTTACCGCGATCGTACACCGCAACGGCAGCCAGTTAACCGAACAACCCGACCACCGACCCGTCGCCAGGTTGTGAACCATTGCTGGTCGGAATCCGTCCGGGCGAACAGTAACCGCGCGTGGTCCTTCGAGTGTTCTTAGCATTCTTCCGCATGCCGTCCATACGGTGGACGAGAAAGCGATTCGTCCGTTGACGCGTAGCTAACGGTTAACTTTCACGGCCAAGTCCAGTGTTTGTTTGTATCCAAAAATTTCCAGAAGTATTAGAAATATGGAATGTGAGTGTTTTAGGGGTAATAATTTGCAGTTTGAAATCCCGGTGAACGGATTAATAGTCAGCAAAATATGTGATATGCAGAGTGCAGGGAATTTCTCGGATTGTAAGGATAATTCAATGTGATGTTGGTGTGATGTGTGTTCAAAATATAGAGGCTTGAAATAGTTACGATGATTTGGAAGCAAACATTGAAATGGAGTCAAAATTTCGGGTTCAACAATGACTATTGTTGTCGAAAAATTAATAGGGGCCCAATATCTGATGAAACTTAATTGAAAATGTGCTTGTGTATCTAAGGATTAATTTATGAGAAATACCGTTTATACATATAAAAAGACAAACTATTTCGGAACAACTTTGTAGAATCTCAAATATGAGTTAAGAAGAAATCTTGAGAAAAGAGGATATTTCCCGACAATTTTACGCGTTTAACTACATATTTTCTGCCGCGGAACATTTGTAAAGTGAATATTTTGTGTGCTGTAGAACTAATTGGAAGAAACTATTGTACCTACTAATATTACTTACGCATAATTTTATACAAATTTGTGATGAATACGTGAAAGTTATATTATGAATGAATATAACGTTACCGGCTCCTTTTATTTGGGACAATTGCAAAGTTAGTGCTAATACTGTGTTTTGGCTCCTAAATAATATAGCAAAGCAAGGTGCTACATTTCTATTTTTGAAACCTGGCCTTCTGTTTTTATTCGACAGATTGTTACAGTCGCTAGCTGTTACATTACAGGACAGTTGTGCGGTTAGTGGCACGATGCTGTTGACTCTAACAGCTGAAATTCGTGCATGCGACAGCTGATAAATCCTAATAAATTTCTGATAAATCCTAATATTTTTCGGAAATCTGATCTGATTTACATTCAAAAGTTATTGGATTAGCGAGAAAAATTAGGAATGTGTCCACGTAGTATTTTATTGTAACGCGATTGTTTTTAAAAATTTGAAACTTTAACTTGACAAAAAATATTGAAATTGTGCATATAGTCGTTAATGATTTATTTTGCTTTTCATTAGAATCATCAGAATTGCTCAATGCTTTAAAAAAGTTAGATATTCTTTACTATTTTGAGACGTTGGAAGAGTGATAGAATAGACTGTTTTGATAGTTTGACGTGCTTCTTTTTGAGTTTCTAAGGCAATACAGTTTTTAACTATTTTTCAAACAATTTTTATGGGGGTCTACGATTCCTTTCGATCAGAAAAAAAATTAATACCTCATCATCCGACTCCCCAAGCAGCAATGTGAGTTTTATTTTACTCTTATAGCGGTTTTTTTGGGTTTAAATGCAATCGTAAGAGTGTAATAAAACCCAAATTGTTACTTGGGTCACTTTCTTCTATTCCGTTCCTACAAAATCTATACAAGTTTACTCTGTAAATCCTTTTCGGTTATTCGGATCGGTTTTGGTTTTGGCAACTGAAATCCGTTGAGATTCCAGCACAAATATCGGAAGTGAGTTCCGGAAGCACAACATTTAACGTATTCAGAGACGACTGGATTTTTCTAGAATCTCAAAGGAAGTCGGATGGCGTAGTTCTCAGTGGGAGAAATTTTTCTAAATTGCTTAGCAAGTCATATCGCAACTAGGTACCTCCCGAAACTAAAGTTCACATTTATGGAGACACCAATCAACGCGCTGCTGCCATCGATTATGAAAAAAATACGTCTGACACCCGATCGTTGGGGACACTGGTAAAATTACTCGTTTGGGACTGAACCAAATTGCACACTACAATATTTGGACTCTTTACTGACGCAAGTTTAAAACGCGACTGGAGTCTTTGAATACAAAACTATGAAAACAAACATTGTGGTGGTTTTGTTTTAGTTTCAACTGACACTTGGGAGTCATTACAGGATGTGCGACGAATTTTTGCAGTAGGTAAATGACATGTTTTAGAAAATTAACACCAGTTAGTCATATATGCGAGGAATGTTTTGTGGTTGTGTGGAATTATTTCATTCAAAAAAATCGCCTTTCTTTTCAATGACTGTTGACAGATGCTTCCGGATACTGCCGCATGCACGTTTTACTATGTTTCGCTCCATAGACGTCATCACCTCCATGATCTTAGCTTTGAGCGACTTAAGCATGATGAGAGGCGTTCTATTGGTAATCCGCTCGACGACGCCCCACGCTAAATAATCCAAAGGATCGGGACTGCTAGGGGCTGAATTTCCTTCTCCCAAAACTTCGAAATTAATTTAGCAAGCCATTTTTGTGTTTTGTTGGCATTATTAGCTACAGAGACTGTAGATTACAGAGGCGCCGAGACACTCAAAATCCGCTAAATTTTGAAACAAAACGGAGAGTACCGTTATAAATAGAGGTAACTCTCCGCTTTCGTTCAAAATTTAGCGGATTTTGAGTGTCTCGGCGCCTCTGTAATCTACAGTCTCTGTATTATGAGCAGGTGCTCCATCTTGTTGGAAGATAAAATGACGACCAGCAGTAACCTCCTTCATCCACGAAACAACATCATTCTTAAGAAACTTCAGGTATACATCGGCTGTTACCTTTAGTCCTTGGTCAAAGAAATACGGAGGCATTAAATCCCCCTCACTGAAGCCTACGCCTAGAACCATTGCATGGGTCGGAAACTATGTTGACATGATCATAGGAACCGGCTACGATGTGCTGCAAGCCACCTGTCATTCTCTCGATTCACCCTTTTGATCCTGATAAAAGTGTTTTTCTTCAGAGAAAAAGATGACAGAATCATTATAATGAGGATGCATTAACCGACTCAGAAGTTTTTTAGCTTTATCCAATCGCCGTGATTTGGTTGCAGCATTAATTGCGCATACGACTTATAATCAAGTTTTTGGCCAATACTCGCCGGTTTGAGAAGTCAGAACAGCCGATTTCCCAAGCCATGGACCTGATTGACCTCGCTGGATTCTTTTTAATCAATCTTTCCACTTTTAACGCTGTTCCGTTCTGTGGTAATGGAACGGCACTTGTATGGCTTCCGGGTAGATGTGTACCAAGCCATCCCAAGCCTTCTTTATATAGTACATTGTTCTTTCCGACACTTTTACCGACTGAACTATTTCGTTTACGCTTGCTGCGGTGCGCAATAAAACGACGATGGCTGACTGATTTCTTGTTCCAACATCTTTCAGTTTATTCAACATTGTTCGTTTACATCTAACACCCAGCAATATAAGCTATTCGGTATGTCTGAATATTGTTACGTAAGCATGAGAAATTGCTATTTACTGCAAAAATTCGTCACGCACCCTGTATAAGTAGATATCGATAGAAATTACAAGTTTTAAAAAAGATTGGAAATATTCTTGAGAACCTTCTTTAGAGTGGGCTTCCATAGTTTTATAAGGTTTTATAGCCATATTATCACAGTTTTGTAGAATTGCGGTTTTAAGGAGTAAATGTTGAAAACCTCTTCAAGTGCACCTTAAAACTAAATTTATTACTTTGGAAGTGATCGATAAAATATAAATTCCTCATTTTTAATTCCATTTTTCGAAATTTTGGCGGTCTTTAAGAATTAATATTATTACGATCGCCTTGTAAGTGACCCTCTCCCCTTTTTGTCAATCCCCCTGCGCTGATTCTTTTATGTCAAGGAACATGTGTTTCAAGGTTGCTGAAGAGCCGTCCAGGCGTTTCGGAGTTATCGCGAAATATACTTTCATATTCAAGTTCCTCCCATCCTCCGCTGCGATGGGCTCCCTCCCAGTCAGCTCCCCTTCTGTTGCGTAGGCTATTATGCATCTGTTTGCTCTCTGAAAAACACGATAACGGAAGAGAAATAATGCTTTTTTTACATGTCCCTTAACGGACCCCTCCCCCTAGCTTCCCTACAAAACCCCTTCACCATCTTGTCTCCCAGTCACTTGCGCGGACCATCCCTCTTGGTAGGGACCATCCTTTCTTTTGTCAGCCCTCTCTGCTTATTCCCATATGTCAAGGAACCTACGCCCCAAGTTCTGTAAGAACGGTCGAAGCGTTCTGGAGTTTTGGCGGAACATGCAATCACACGTTCACCTTTATTTATTTAGAAGACAGGGTGAGGAACCAATTTATGCAGTTCAAATGGATCACTGCGTTAGTTCTTTAAGCTGTTACCGCTGAAAGTCATTATTATTACGTTAAACTTTCTATATTTTACATCAAAAATTGAAGCGTTGCAATTACTTTTAATAAGGCGGTGCTTTCTTAAGCAGTCCTGAGTTTTACTGATTTATTGCAAATTTGTCCCAAATTATCACTGTTAAAACTAGAGACCATGATGCAAGTGCTCACATGTCTACGTTGCAATATTATATACAATAATTGAGTGCTTAACTAAGTATTAGCAACGCTGTAATAAGTGCTCAAAGTAGCGAGGTGACAATTCTCTTCAGCAGCTCCCAGTGTGTAAACGAAAGTTAGCACAGAAGTTGCCATGCATATTTTGCCAGCGCTGGACAGTGCACCGTCGTCACTTACAGAGCTGCACAATGCAACGAATATCAACATTGAGACAGTTTTCAATGATATGGCAAGTGCAGTTATGCCATCTAAATCCACGGACTATTCTTTGTAACTTACGACTAGCTCGGTCGGACTCTTGGCTACAGGGTCGGCTACCCATCAATGCACTGGAGGAGACTCACTTCCCAGAAACTTACCTCGGACTATCAGGCAGACAACCCCGTAAACCACAAATCGTATATCAATATATGAAAATAATCTGAAATGTCGCTAAACAAAATCGAAATCGTACACAAAGCTTATTAAATCGCACCCCAGTTTATGTTCAATCGTACAAAATGATGACGACTCATTTAGAGTAGGGCGGGGCATAAGTGCGATGTTTGCAGTTGTCATCAATTTTCGTGAGATATAAAGAAGGACAACAACAAAATATATTTTGTAGTGATGCAGTAACTCAATATCTTCACATTCAACTATAAATCATCTGGAATAATAGTGTTATGCAAAATAAATTCTTTATTCTTCTGATCAAGTGCCGATTCGCACTTTTACCCCACTAGCGGGGCAAAAGTACGAATACCGCGGGGCAAAAGTGCGAAGCTCGAATCCATGAAATTAGCACAGCAGTAGCTAACAAAACCATCTTATCATCAATCTGCGGTATGTTTCGGTAAGGAATATTCTTAATTTGCACCTTTCCTATTTTGCGCTGGTATATTGCAGCCTCCGTCAGAACGAAACTTTTCCAAGCGTTTGTTTTTTGTTTCATCAGCGGAAAAACATTGTTTTCCTTCGGCCAACATCTGTAAAGCATACAGTTTTCTGCAGATCTTCCATTTCTAGTATCTGTAATATAGTGCTTAAAGCTGTATATAATATGCTATATATTTTTGCCTCGTTTATGAATCGCACTTTTACCCCATCCGTGAATCGAACTTTTACCCCGCTAGGCGCTTGATGAGGTTTGATTAAATTCTGGAAAAGCGAAATATATTTTGTAAATTCTTTTCACCGTATTTTCAAAACAGATATGTGAGTAATGTAAAACACTGCTACAAATTTTCAACAAGTAATATCCTCCTGTTGATATCGTATTTGCCGTATAACGAAAAATTACATCAAAACCGCCCTAAAATAACATTTGCTCATAACTCAGCAACTATGCTTCGTAAGCAACTAAAGTCTACGTTAGATTCAAGCTATCAAAGTAGTCACCCATCCATGCTAATGTAGTCAATTTACTCGGAATCTCCACCGAAAAATCATTGAATCGTACTTTTCCCCCATCGCGCTTTTACCCCTCCTTACTCTACATACGATTTTCATCACAGAATTGTATAGCATTATGGAACTAATCGTGTTGAGTCGGATCTCATCGTGAATTGTTTACGAATAATCTGCAGTGCGTATATCGCCTCCAAAATAGTACGCATATGCTGGTTTCGTGCATCTACTGCGATTTTTCAAGATATATATCGGTACATATATCTCATTTTTCACTTCGATATACGTACGAGAATGTTTACTGGGAAAACACCAAATACACATGCAAGACAGGCAGGGCTCAGTCACGAAAAAGTTATACAAAGCAAATCATTTTAATATTTATATTTATATGCGATCATGCTTCATTTAAACGGTGCGGCCGACTGGAACTGTTGGGGCCCTGATGACAGAAACATGCAGACGTAGAGGGGAAGAGAGTGTGACGTACCTTGGCTGGAACGATGTGAATCGAGCTTTCCTGGATCTTAACGGTCGCTCTATTCACGGCGCTCGTGGACATAGGAGAAACTCATTGGTTCTGGCGTCGAAGAGCGGGGGCCAGGCTCGACCAGACCTCCTCGGGCCTTCCCCTCCGAAACGTTCGTCCCTCTCAATGAACACGTGTGACTCGACGATGGCGTTACTCGCCGGCCACCAGCACCTCTGCTGCCACCGGTGACACGTGAAATCGCTTCTTACTCTGCCGGAACGGGATTCGGGATCCGAAATGGTTGTATATATAAGACCCGCCGATTTGGGCCACGCTTCTGAGAACGCTGTGGGGTACTTCAGTAAACCGTAACTGGGATTCGGGCTCCTGGCCGACGATGATCTTCTTTCCGAAGGGCGTTAACGTGACAGGGTACTAGCTTTACCAGAGGTCAGATTATGGAGCAGCTTCGGTCGAATCCAATCAGGTCATAAAATGGCGAAGATTTCCCACGATTTCACCGTAACAGAATATCACAGGGAAATGCTAGACGGTCACATCGTTTCCTCGTTAACCCTTTCCACGGCGTGCCATAGTCAAATGTGGTCGTATTTTATTCTAGAGCACTCGCGCAATTCACTAAAATCGGCAACACATTCAAGTGGATTTACTTTCAATCGTGGTTTTCCAGCACCGACAAACGTTTTCCGATCCGAGTTGGAGAACAAGCAACAACGATCCTGCTCTCTTGACCGGTCTCACAACGAATGATCTTCCGCACATCTGTCATCACTCTCGATCCCCCAGTCACACTTTCCTTCTCTCTCGAACACCGGACACGGTGGTGTTGCGTCGAATTCGCCTTCATCTGAAACTCGCCGAAGAGATGTTAGTCGTGATTTAAGGGTTGAATATTTTAATGCGGTTCTTTGCCGTCTTTTTTCTGGTCTTGTATTTTTGAGGTCGACTCCGTGCGTAGTCTTACATAACTTATTTTGGGCTGGGTGACTAATTAGCAGGGTGGTGAGTTTAGGGTTAGTACTTAACCGTTATGTGTTCGACAAAAAAAACACCTTTAAGTTCTCGACAAGGGTACCCGGGTACCCACAAATTGAAACACTTGTAACTTTGGCAATTTTTGACCGATTCGGACACTTTTACCACCAAAAGATTCAGGAACTTATCCACTTCCAGTGTGTTTATAACAGAGCCGGAAGTGGTTCATCTGGTTCCCGGAAATCCGGCAGTCCGAGGATGTGTTCCGGAATTAAAGCACTTTTTATATTTTTGGATGTAATTATAGTAATATGGGTGTCCAAAGTTCTTCCAATTACTCCGAAAGGTCAGTCTTCATTGTTTTAAAACAATACAATGATATATCCTCGGAATGGCCATTCTGCGACAAGTTCCCGTGGGCCCTCCTGTGGCCATAAAACTGTTTGGTTTGCAACACTGGCAATATGGGTGTCTAAATTCATGAAATTACTCCAGAAGGTCATTTTTCATTATTTTGATTCTATCTGATGATTTTGCCACGGCATGGCCATGCCGGAACATATTCCCGTGGGGCTTCACAGTTGCCCAAAACCAAAAATATGTGCGCATTAGAGGTTTGAATGGGAAAACTTGATTTTAGGTTTATGGAAGCTTTGGGAGAGTTTCTTGAAATTAAAAGTTCTGTCGTATGGTGAAATTCAAACTTTGGATAATCCCCCTAAAAGTGAAATAAAAAATTTATTTTTCTTCAGCTTCAATATAACACATTGATGAGTTCTGCAAAGTTTTAGAGCATATTATTACAAGAAATTTTGCTGAAGACCGTAACCTTCTATTTCTTTAGCGAAGATAGAAAAATCCTATTTCTTAGATGTGAATCGTCAAAATCAGTTTTTATATTTTAGCTTTTTTTGTAATTGTTGTATGACTTTTTCATGTTTTATAAAGTTGTACAAATAGCAAAGATACACAACTTTGCCAGATGTAGTATATCTCTATCTTTGCTTGTACAGGAACTGTAAGACTTTTGATATAAAAAATACCTAAATTTTGACCCCAAATTACGCGACTATGCGCAAACGGATACAAATAAAACTTCTTGAATTTTTGTAGTTTTTTCATTTAGTTTCTGATTCATGTAATGTAATTTGTATCTGTTTGCGCATAGTTGAGTAATTCGGGGTCAGAATTAGGGTATTTATTATAACAAAAGTTTTACAGCTCCAAAACAAGCAAAGATAGAGGTATACTGCATTCGGCAAAGTTGTGTATCTTTGCTCTTTGTACAACTTTATGAAACATGAAAAAGTCATACAACAACTACAAAAAAAGCTAAAATATAAAAACTGATTTTGACGATTCACATCTAAGAAATAGGATTTTTCTATCTTCGCTGAAGAAATAGAAGGTTACGGTCTTCAGCAAAATTTCTTGTAATAATATGCTCTAAAACTTTGCAGAGCTCATCAATGTGTTATATTGAAGCTGAAGAAAAATAAATTTTTTATTTCACTTTTAGGGGGATTATTCAAAATTTGAATTTCACCATACGATAGAACTTTTAATTTCAAGAAACTCTCCCAAAGGTTCCATAAACCTAAAATCAAGTTTTTCCACTCAAACCTCTAATGCGCACATATTTTTGGTTTTGGGCAACTGTGAAGCCCCACGGGAATATGTTCCGGAATGGCCATGCCGTGGCAAAATCATCAGATAGAATCAAAATAATGAAAAATGACCTTCTGGAGTAATTTCATGAATTTAGACACCCATATTGCCAGTGTTGCAAACCAAACAGTTTTATGGCCACAGGAGGTCCCACGGGAACTTGTCGCAGAATGGCCATTCCGAGGATATATCATTGTATTGTTTTAAAACAATGAAGAATGACCTTTCGGAGTAATTGGAAGAACTTTGGACACCCATATTACTATAATTACATCCAAAAATATAAAAAGTGCTTTAATTCCGGAACACATCCTCGGACTGCCGGATTTCCGGGAACCAGATGAACCACTTCCGGCTCTGTTGTAACCACACTGGGAGTGGATAAGTTCCTGAATCTTTTGCTGGTAAAAGTGTCCGAATCGGTCAAAAATTGCCAAAGTTACAAGTGTTTCAATTTGTGGGTACCCGGGTACCCTTTTCGAGCACTTAAAGGGTAAAAAATTTCGAAGCCCCCCCATTCCACCCCCTTAAGTGCTACATGAAAACTTATTTTATGAAAAGTTGCAATTCAGCTAGTTCTTAGATGTCACAGAGTTTCAGTATCCTTGATCAACGAAAACTTTAGAATTTCGTACTTTGAAAGCTGAAAAGGTACCCGGGTACCCTATCGAACACATAACGGTTAACTTACTTAAATCTATTACAAATAGAATGGGCCACCAAAATTTGAACAAAAAGAAACAAAAATTTATAAACAAAGAACAAATTGGAATTTAAATTAACCAAAATAAACTAAATGCATGCCTTGAATGTCCATTCAATGCCTTGTTGCCGATATCGACGGTAACATCTTCCATGCTCGATGGATTCAATGTCTCAATGACGGATGAAACGTCGCCACCGTCGGAAGTCACCATCACACATTTAAACCAACTAGCTCAGTGGTCGTTGTTGGTACCAACGTGGATGCTCCAGAAGAAGGTGCACAACTGCAGCATATTATGCCGGTTAAATTTCTTTCTTCTGAAGAAACTGCGCCCGTTCCGCTTCAGCCATGGTCCTGTATTTACCCATCGATAGCCACTCCGCTGCAAATCTCTATTCTGCTTTCAGCGTCTGATACCACCCAAGTCTCGCAACAAGGTATGTAGCATAAGCCGCCACGTCGAACTAAAAAGGTAAATTACGACAGTGATTTGCGCTGCAATACATGCTAAAGGAGTTTCGGATGCAATGGAAGCCTTAAACAGCATGTAACTGCTTACCATGTCTCCTGAGCCAGCTGAAGCTCGTCAAAGGAATCATAATTCAAAGTTTATGCCATTCTCCTGCTCGCATTGTGCGAGCCTAAAATTGACTAGCGCTTCGCTCACCGCAGAGATCTTGACTGACACGAGGTCATGAAGCATGGAACGCCGCCATATACTTGTGACCAGTGCGGAAAACGTTTCGTTCGCGAGGATCACATGAAGGCACGCAAGCAAGCGCACAAAGAGCAGGGCATGATTGAGTTTCTCAAATCTCAAATATTGGGTTTATATTTGGCGTTCATATTGTTGGTTTGGTGGAATACCTAATTTTATTTTTATTTTTTAATTGACACATTACGCACCTAAAAGAACAAAGTTAATAACAATGATAATGTTTTCGTGTCTGAACAAATCAGCTTATGTGTCATATATTTCTGGCAAATTTTGCCGAATATGGCTGTCCTAAGACTGGTTGTAGACTGTCAAAGGATTTGAACAGTTACAGACAATCCATATTATAGTTGTCTTGGATCTTGGATGTAAAAATGGTGTCAAACATTGATTTTTGAGCTCTGACCATCTTTTCCTTTCCAAGGGGGTCTATGCTGTATAACGGGTGGCCACTAAAATTTAGGAATTTTTTCGAGGCCCCTCTACTCAATAAGCTTTGAGAGAAATAGGATGTGTTAACTCTCTCTCTTCTTTTGGTCAATATTTTTTGTTTTGTTTATGCTTACCCAGTTTTGCTTAAAATGTACACTTCTACGAACTGCCACAGAAATCTCGGCAAAACGTATACGGTACTACATTTAAAAAGCGAATATGTTGCGGCTTCGACTGTTTACCATATCCTAAGATGCCCAACAACTATTCGCAAGCAAGGTAGTGGAAGACCAGCCGAAATTATGGACGCAGAAGAACAACGTTCTCTTTTTCGTGCCTTCAACAGCAAGCCCTCCGGCTT
The DNA here is from genome assembly GCF_943734655.1 of Sabethes cyaneus. Lineage (NCBI taxonomy): Eukaryota > Metazoa > Arthropoda > Insecta > Diptera > Culicidae > Sabethes > Sabethes cyaneus. The sequence goes on along the minus strand of NC_071353.1, from coordinate 124,253,911 downwards.
GGCTATCAATTAAGATGTGCACCAGATGAATGTTTAAGAAAATTTTGATCCCGTTTCTACAAAAATATCATGCAGATGTACAATACGTATTTTGGCCGGATAGAGCATCATCGCATTACGCCAAAAAACACAATCGTTTCTAAATGCCCATTCAATCCCATTTGTACCCAAAAACCACAACCCGACAAATCTGCCTCAGTGTCGTCCAATAGAAGGTTTTTTCGGGATTTTGAGTTCCTTGGTGTATAAAAACAACTGAAGAGTCACGAATTGCAAACGGTTGATTGGTAGAACCAAGAGATGCATTCGCAAAAGTGACATGACGGTCGTTCAACGCTCCTGCTCCGACATCAAACGGAACCTTTACCGAACAGCTGATTACGGACCGTTTTCAAATGTACACTAAGTTTTTTTCAACAATAGATAATGTATCTTTAATTTCGGTAAATCAGATCTTCTTCATGCATCTTTGTTTTTTTTCTTGACAGCTTGAAAAAAAATCCAAGATTTTAGTAGCCACCCGTTAGGGGTCATTCTATGCAAAGTTCTAATGTGTGAATCCAAATTTTGTCAGATTGTTCGTTTTAGGTCAGAACATAAAAATCGCGAGTTTGGTGCCGGTGCCTCCTATTTTAAATAGACCACATCACTGGCACGAATGTCATTCTCATACATTTTTCTTGAAGCCGTTTGAGCCAGGCTTTCTGGCTCAATTTTATGTCAAATTTGACAGCAGCTATAAGAAATACGCAATCATACGGTTGTATACTCGACTAAATTAATAAATTAATAGTGAAAGACGTTTGTTTTTTCTGTTATCGTTGATTTCAGTTATCGGTAACGGAAGATAGGAAAAACTTTGACTTTCGATACTCTTATTTTTTACGATAAATGAAAGTTGGCAAACAATGCGCTACATTCGTCATACCGCACAGCATCAATTATGTACAAGCGGTGCCCATATATACTTCGCTTCAAAACTTGTTGTCGACCTCTATTACCACCTCTATCAGAGGTGGCTTCAGCTGACAGCCTGGCTTGGCGTACACTTTTCGCTTCGATTTTGCTCTTTTGATTACTGCATCTCAGTCAAGCGAAATTTGGAAAAGTGATGTATGGGGCGTTTGTAGAATTTGTTATTATCTACAATATTGCTGAAGTAAGCATTACTGTGCATTTTGTATTTATGGCGCTATAAGGCTGCTACCCCCTTGGTAGCAAAAAGAGCGCTCTTTTTGCTACCAACGGTGTTGCTGCGCTACAGCGCCGTAAATACTAAAGATAAAACTTCACTTTCTTCAGCAATATTATAGATAATTTCTAGCTCTACAAATGCCCCATACACTACTTTTTCAAATTCTGCTTGGTTGAGGGGCAGTAATCAAAAGAGAAAATACTAAGCGAGAAGTGTATGCCAAGCCTGCTGACAGCTGTAGTGACAGCTGTCGTGATCTGAAATAGACCCGTTCAAAACCCTTTGGTTCTTTGGGTATATCTCTGAAAATATTTATTTTTGTAAAAAACTATTTTCAAATTTTCAGTCCAAGAAAACTGAAAAAATATTATTTTTTGCAGTAGAGTTGCCAATTATTTTTCAATTCGATTTGAAAACTACATTCTTGAAATAACGCAAAATCGATCGTTTTGAGTTTCGTTGATATGAATTTTTCTAGCATTGATCACAAGTTTTTTGCAACACTGAAGTAAATATTTTGATAGTCCTTTGCAGGCTTATCCTATACCTTGAAAATAATCTCAGTTTTCAGCGATTTACTAGCAAAGCGCAAAAGATTTTTGGGGATTTTGTCAAGTTTTCACGTCCCACAATTAGGTAATAAAATCATGCACAACTGTGAAAATGATAGGAAGCAATCTGAAAAAGGTGCAAATATGGAGAAGTTGAATAGTTAATATCGTTAATACCGCTTTAGAAACATTGTGAGGCTGGCCAAGGTGAAAAATATCCATTCGGCCCAATACCAACCATTCGATATTAATGACCTGTACGGATCATTCCGCGTCTAAATCCGTGATCGGGCAGAGCGCCATCGCCGCCGGGCGAGCGCCATCAAAAAGCTAGCAATAATATCAAATGGGTTTCGGTTGGTAAGTGGTGAGCGGCTTGGGGCTTAGCGCAAATGTGCGGTGAAGGTTATTACAAAATTAATTTATTTAAAATGCATGCAACGTGCACCCAATTTTGCGCCTGCATTGTGCGGTTACACACTACATACGCAGCCTGAAAACCGGACGGTCCGGATGGTCCGGTCGGCCGGCCGGGGCCAATAGAGCAGCCCGCCCGATAACGTTGTTGTTTGAATGATGTTGCAGGCTCTCGGTTCGGTTCGATGATGTTAGCGATGGTGATGATGATGCTGGGGCCGGCTGATGATGAAAAATCGACGGTTTGACTTTGCTTCGGGCAAATAGCGCAAAAATGAGATTAGATGCAAAATCATGTTAAAACAATAGATTTTAGGTTACTGCGGAAGCCAACCGCGCTCGATGGATTAGTGGGCAGTGCGGCAGAGCCTTTGTTTGCGTTGCGTTGGCTGGCTGGCTGGCTGGCCGACTGCATAGCCAACAGTGCAGCAGCTTTTTTTCCAGCCTCGTTTGGTTCGGCATCTAGGCGTGATTTTGCCGCGGAAGTTCATTAATTTTGTTATGCTCAAATATTGATTCCGGAATGGAAGCCAAATATTTTCCATCGTTTAGATGGCGTAATTAAGTGGTGGAGGTTTTTTTTACCGAACAATTTTACATGTGATTTCATAAATGCATTGTTGATCAGCTCATGTCCCGACAGTGACACTAATAAGGATTTTATTTGGAAATAAACATTAGAAATTATTGTATGATCATTGTCAGATGAGTCACATTCCGAAGAAATCTGAGTTGTTCAGAGTTGCCAAACTATAGTTCTGTTCACTCAAAAATGAGTTTGCATAGAACGCTCTAGATGGCTTACAAGATTATTGAATAGCGATAGACGCTATGAGATAAAATCAATACGTAAATCAAAGCATAAATGGACATACATGAAACATAAATCCATTTTAATTTTTGAATCATTTCACAGTACAGAGAACAGCTGAGTTAAAAGATATCAGCAGAGGAAATTTTACATACTTTTCGAAAAATTAACTAAGACTTGATCTGGTATGATGATCACTGTATGATCTTTCCTTTTCTCGTGTCTTTGTGATACCTATTTGGTTGGTTCTGTCTTTATAGCCTTGCCTTCCCCGTAGTTGGTTGGAACTCTTTTGTGGTTCAATATTTTAAGTCGATTAAATACAAAAACATCCATTAAATAGTGTTATTGTTACAGAAAGGTAACAGTACAAATTGCTGCGAATAGAAAACTATCGTCTAGTAAAGGGTATTAGTGGTGAAAATTTGTGATCTCGGGCTTTAGTGAATGGACAGTCTTAGTTGTGTAAAGATGCATCTTGCTGCTTCGGAAGTAACCTCTACAACGAATCCCACTACTATGGATCTGCACTGTAGTAATGGTAGTGGTGGTGGTGGTGGCAGCAGTGGCGTTAGCTCTGACGGAGGAGTAAACAATTCAAGTGCAAGCCTACAGGAAAGTAACAATAAACACCAACAGCTGACGGCGGAAAGTTTAGCTGAACGTACCATCGAGGGATTGTTGGCAGATCATCCGGGGGAGCTCGTTCGGACCGGTTCACCGCATGTGGTAGGTAATCGAGGGTTTCTGACGTGATAACACAAAAAATCGGCACGACGAATTCACGTGAAAACATAAACAATTCTCATGCATCGTAATTTTCATGTATATTTTTGTGAAAACTCTAAAATTTTTCAAACAGCTAAATTTCGTTTTTTTTCTTCCTGTTGAATAGGTTTGCACGGTGCTGCCGCAGCACTGGCGGTCGAACAAAACCTTACCGATGGCCTTCAAGGTGGTGGCACTGGGGGACGTCGGCGATGGCACCATGGTGACGGTGATGGCCGGCAACGACGATAACTTCTGCGGCGAGCTGCGAAACAGTACTGCAATCATGAAAAACCAGGTGGCCAAATTCAACGATCTGCGTTTCGTCGGACGAAGTGGCAGGGGTAAGTGTAAGTGTACTTTCTCCATTTATTGCATTAAGTCGGTCGGTCGGTCGGTCGAAGAAAAGAGGGTGTCAAAGGGGAATTACATGCGGCTTCGAAGCAGGGTTGTCAGTTTTAATTCACGATAGATTTTCCGTTACAGAGTCGGGGGTAAAAAATAATCATAAAACCCAACGGTCTTCTAGATGCCGGAGCAGATTATCACTTTCATTATTCCTTCCATTAACATGTTCCACTTTAAAATCGCGCCCCTTTACTGTTTGTTTTTTCTTTAATTTTTTTGGCTATCAGCATCTCATTTAAATCCGCCTGACTTTCCCTTCAGCACTCAACAAGGGATTATAAATTGTAAACAGTAGCTTCGTTGTTTTTTTCCTGCTGAGTAGATCCTACGAATCTTAATTTTAATTTCCGGGAATTAAAACTTTTTTTTTCGGTCGCTTTACTGTAGTCCAAAAAGACGATGCGCGCTCCCTTTTTTCGGGGGATTTTTTCCCTTGCGTAAGAAAACTCAAGAAAATGAGCAACTTCTTCGCGGCAATTAGACAATGAGTAATAAGTAGCTGGTTGGGACGGTTTCCTTTTTCGTGCCCTCGGCCCTCGTCCCGATTTATGCAACAGTTCCGCTGACCTCACCTGACAAGGAGGAGGATGGACGAAGGGAGTTTCAATTTTAATTATATTCTTTCCCGTGACCGTCGGTGTTGGGGAGTTTTGAAAGCATCAAGGTGAATGTTGAGTATCTCCTGTGCAACTGGATGAAAAGCGGACACTGACTTTCGATGGCAGTTTTGAATAACTAAGTCCTTTTGCATAAGCCATTTGAAAGAATGAAGTACGACTCAAAATCAGGGCCCGGCATCGTCGAAACAAATAAATGAAACTGACTTTCTCTTACCTTCGCTTCATATGTGAAGTGACTTGCTTCATTTGGTGAACTGAACGTTTCAAGCAAGCTTCAGTTGAAGTTGGTGGCTGTTTCAATTGACGACGACAGAAAGTCAAGCACGATTTGTCGACATTGACAAGGTTACCTTTAATATGCGTTGCATTGTAGGAATTGTTACTCAAATTCAATTCATTTGCATTGCATTCATAGTTGCTGGCCTTCTTCTGAATATTTGATAGAAAAGTACAAATGAAAAGTTGAAACCGATAGTCATGACGAAGTGAAACCCGTTTTGCTGACGCTGACTGAAGCTAGTTTGAACTGAAGCGGTGCTGCTTCTGTAGAAATCGAAGCTTCACTGCTCCATTGTTGAGTCACGCTATGCAATTGAAGGTGACGTTGTAGGGCCCTGCTCAAAACGGTGAATCGACAGCAATCATGCTGAACTGAACTAATAAATAAATTTTCTAGTTAAATTGTATTTTAGTAAGACTGCAGTTGTATCATCTCATAAGTGAATGAAAGTGCACGAAAAGTTTTTGATCGATTAGGGAGATTATCCTACTGAACTAACAAATTGAAAAGCTTTACGATTACCATTACAGCCAATTTTTAACTTCGGAACCGACTTGAGAGATTTCCACAGATCCTTTAATTCCACTCTACATCATTTCCTTTGGAAAGTTTACAGTGCAACAGTGATGAATGCGAACAAATACCGAATCAATTTGTAACCTTCCCAGGCAACCAAAAACGCAAAGGCGTCATCGACCAACCCCTTTTGCACGGGGAAGAAGAATTTCATAATTTTTCACTAATGAGTAGTGGAGAGGTTCTTCGACAGGAGCAGCGGCAGTCTCTGTACAGAGGGGGGCGGTGAATTCTATGACCTTTCTTCTGCTACGGATGGAATTTTGTTTTCTGTCTCGTCGTAAAGGAGAGCACTACTACCGCTTGGGTGTCATCTTCGCCAGCATCTTTGCAAAGGGCAAACAGAGTTCTTCATGTTACATGGAATTATAAATTAACCTTAAATTTCCATCCCGCACTGCGTGTCCTGGCAAACAGTAAAGGAGTAAGAAGTGCAAACATGTAAATGCGACACCATCCATCCATCCATCCACCTCTTTTGGTTTCTTCCGTGCTAGGGTGCTGGTCCCAGCTAGTCAGCCAGCCAGCGTGATCGTTAAGCCGTTGTTGTTGTCTTCGTGAATGTCTGTGAATAAGGACACCTTGCTTGGTTGATAAATAGGCGTTCGCTTTCCAGGAAGCTGGATGGTAGGCTGTGGTGCGACCTGTTAAGATACGTACATTAGATTTTTCCTATCCAGGATGACAGCTGCTATTTTCTATTTATCAACGCTAACGAGTAATCTTATTTACGCTAGGTGAGTTGTAATCATCACTGAACCGCACATATTTCAGCACCTATTGTTTTGTTTACACGACAAATGAACGCCAAACGATGATTTTGTTTCATTTTGGACGTAGATATATTATCAATTTTAGTGTAATAGCTGTGCTAGTTACCATTAGTCTTTTATTTGTAGGGGTAAACAATCTGTTGTCACTGATTGCCTGATTGATTCCCTAACTTATATCATCAAAACGGAACAAATTATTATTTTTATGCTTGCTTGTGATGGGGTTTAGCTTTCTTTGAAAGCTCTACTTTACCTACTCATTCCTCACTGCCAGTACTACCTAATCTAATTATAGCCGATTTGAGACCGTCAAATGGCAACCGGTATGCGAGGTCGTTTACGAACGGGATAAAAATAAGCGGGCTCAGTACGCTGCCTTGAGAAACTTCTGAAGCGACGTCCTTGGCGGTGACTCATTGTGTTTCGCTGACCAGTATACTTAACTATAAGCGTGATTTTTGCACCAGCAAGAGACTTGATCGGGGTAATATAGATTTCAGTATGAAGGAAGAGTAATGGAGGGCTTGAGAATAAACCCTTGCTAAAATTACATTCGATGTACTGGACTGAACGATCTCAGTCAGAGCGCGTTGCGACAGGTAGAAACGACTTTATTGCTGATGGTACAGTAGGAATCGTATCCGGAAGAAATGGCTATGTTGACATGCAATCATGGTTTAAAAGAACTTGCAAAAATACTGTAGAAAAGACTAGCTCCATTTATCAATACACTCCGCAGATCGATAGGCAAGGAGTCCCGCGCGTGAATGGCCGAATAAAGGCAGCCAAACGTGGCAGCTATGGTGTCAAATTTCCTGTAATACTTCCTCAGAAACATCGCGTCACTAATTTGATACTCGAAGACATGCATCGAAGGTTCAAACACGGAAACAATGAGACGGTTGTGAACGAAGTTCAACAACAGTTTTGCATCCCACATTTGAGAAGAGTAGTGCGAAATATTGCCAGCCGTTGTCTGACCTGCAGAATACAAAAGGCGCGATCGGCCATACCACAAATGTTCCCACTTCCCGTAGCACGATTATCTCCATTCGTCAAACCTTGTACATATGTTGGCGTAGATTATTTGGCCCAACTCTAGTGAAAAGAAGTCGTAGTTAGGTTAAACGATGGGTAGCGCTCTTCACATGTTTGAGTATACGGGCAATACATCTCGAAGTTGTCTGCAGCCTTACAACGGAAGCATTCATCCTGAGCGATCGAAGATTTGTCGGACGCCGAGGAGCACCCATAGAACTGCATAGAGACAACGGCACGAACGTTCAGGGAGCAGAAAGAATCTTATTTGTCGGGCTATCCGCTACATTTACTAACGCTTCTACGATATGGCGATTTATTCCTCCTGTTGCACCACACATGGAAGGGTGCTGGGTGCGTATGGTAAGATCGGTCAAGAACGCATTGTCATCAGGATATCATTGGGAGCTAGTAGAGGCCGAATCGATAGTTAATAGTCGTCCACTTACGTATTTACCACTACAGTCTATCGACCTATAAGCTTTGACACCGAATCACTTTTTGCTCGATAGTACATTAGGACATTTTTTGCTCGTTAGTACATCAGGACACAGTACACTCCTTTCAATGTTCTGCGCAACTTATTTCCGAGTATCAAGCTGGATTCCGACAAGGACAAGGAGTTAAAACCGCATTGCTAGGGGATATGACGATATTGCTGTTGCGGTGGACAAGAAAGACAAGACGGTTCTTCTACTGATAGATTTTAGCAAGGCGTTTGACACTATCTCTCATCATCGTCTGTGCGATAAGCTTCGAGCTCGTTTTTTCTTTGAACCGTCAGCTGTTTGCCTCGGTACAGCAAATCAGTGAAGTTCACGAGCTCAAACGATCCTGGGAAACCCTGCAAAAACAATTGGACGGGTTCTGGAAGAGATGAGTAAAAGAATATTTGCCGACACTCACGAAGCGAACTAAGTGGTTTGGCAAAACAAAAAATATCCAACCCGGAGAGTTAGTATTATCTATTGACGATACGAAACGAAACAAATGAAGCAGAGGTCGAGTTTTGAAAGTTATTACTACAGCAGATGAAACTGTAAGACAAACTATTATACAAACTTCAGGAGGAATATTACGCCGCCCATCATCAAAACTAGCGATCTTGGAAGCAGCCGGAGACCATGAGACCTCGTCAACCGAAGGTTCCATCCGGGGAAGGATGTTGCCGCCGCAAAGTATTACTGGCAACTAGAGATGGTCGGGTAGCGGAAAATTTGCCCGAAACCCGCACCCGTACCCTTACCCGCCGGGTTCGGGTCGTGTTCGGGTATAGAAAAAAAAAAATTAGCGGGCTCGGGTCGGGTACGGGTTCTTAACCGTTATGTGTTCGGCTGGGTACCCGGGTACCTTTTGAAACTTTATTGCCTCGAAAAACAAGGTTTACGACAACTCAGCCAGCTAAAACTCGAAGAATGCTCCTAACTAGTGGGAATAAACCATTTGTCATCAACAGATTGCCTGTAGCAGCAGGGGGGGTCGAAGGGGGGGCCTTCGAATTTTTTTACCCCATAAGTGTTCGGATGGGTACCCGGGTACCCACCGAAATGAAATGCTTCTAACTTTATCAATTCTTGACCGATTTTGGATCTTGAACCGTCAAAAGATTGGAAAATTTGTCTACTTTTAGAGCATGAGCCTAACCAAGCCTGGGATCACGTCTGGTTCCCGTAAATCCAGATCTCCGGGACCATGTTCCGGATCCAAAACAAATGTGTACAATTGTCAATAAAACCACACAATATTGGTATCAAAATTCATGAAATCACTCCAGGAGTTGATGTCTATTCATTTTGAGTCCATTCAACTTATAGTCTTCGGAATGGCCACTCCGGAGCAAATTCCTGTGGGGCCTTACGGGACCGCTAACATATTAGGATAGAAACCCTAGCAATATGTATATCAAAATTCACGAAATCACTCCAGGAGTTGAGTTTTATCCATTTTAAGTTCATTTGATAAGCTGTCCCCGGAATGGCCACTCCGGAGCAGGTTCCTGTGGAGACCAGTAACATGTTTGGTTAGAAACCCCAGCAATATGTATGTCAAACTTCATGAAATCACTCCAGGAGTTGATTTTTATCCACTTTGAGTCCATTTGATGAGTTGTCTCCAGAATGGCCACTCCGGAGCAGATTCCCGTGGGGTCCTCTGAGGCCACTAGCATGTTTGGATAGAAACCCTAGTAATATGTATGTCAAAATTCATGAAATCACGCCAGCAGTTCATTTTTATCCATTTTGAGTCCATCTGACAAGTTGTCCCCTGAGTGGCCATTCCGAGGACAACTCATCAAATGGACTCAAAATGGATAAAAATCAATTTCTGGAGTGTTTTCATGAAGTTTGACATACATCTTGCCGAGTTTTCTTTTTATGTCAAACAAGCTAGTGGCCATATCGGGCCCATCGGTAAGTTACTCCGGAATGGTCATTCCTAGGATAACTCGTCAAATCGGCTTAAATGGACAAAAATCAACTCCTGGAGTGATTTCATGAAGTTTGACATACATATTGCTGGGGTTTCTAACCAAACATGTTACTGGTCTCATAGGGCTCCACAGGAACCTGTTGCGGAATGGCCATTCCGAGGACACGTCATCAACTGAACTCAAAAAGAATAAATTTTAATTCCTGGAGTAATTTCACGAATTTTTATATACATACTAGCTGACCCGACAAACTTCGTATTGCCACAAATTAACATGTGTTGTACATAAATCATGAATCTCGGATGATCTTTGTCACTTCTCGAGTTTTGCAAGCCCCCCAGTGGGCGGCGCTTCCGACGGCGGGTCACCGGCAACACTCGCGACCGGCTCGTCCTGAATGATCTAGTGTTACTATAGATAGTTTTTGTGGTCTTGTTATTGATTAATGTTTTATGGAAGAGTCTCGAATTTCTCGAGTTGGATTAGTTTTTGAGTTTCGCAAAAATTTCTGTTTTATTTGTATGAGAGTCCATATCCCCCTACCACAGGGGTGAGAGGACTCTAACTATCATAAAATAAATTCAAGACTCCAAAATCTCCTACATGCTAAATTTGGTTCCATTTGCTTGATTAGTACTCAAATTATAAGGAAATTTGTATTTCATTTGTATGGGAGCCCACCCTCTTAAAAGGGAAAGGGGTCGTAATACACCACAGAAAAAAAATTCTGCCATCTAAAACTCTCACATGCCAAATTTGGTTCCATTTGCTTGATTAGTTCTAAAGTTATGAGCAAATTTGTATTTCGTTTGAATGGGAGCCCCCCCCCTCCTAAAAAGGTCCTAATTCATCATGGGAAAAATGGTTGCCTCCAAAAACACCCACATGCCAAATATGGTTCCATTTGCTTGATTAGTTCTCGAATTATGAGGAAATTTGTATTTCATTTGTGTAGAAGCCCCCCCTCTTGAAGTGTGGAAGGATCCTAATTCACCGTAGAAAATATTTTTGCCTCCAAAAACCTCCACATGCCGAATTTGGTTCTATTTGCTTGATTAGTTCTCGAGTTATGGGGAAATTTGTATTTCATTTGTATTGGAGCCCCCCTCCTAATGTGGGAAGAGGTCCTAATTCATCACAGAAAAAATTCTTGCCTCCAAAAACACCTACACGCCAAATTTGGTTCCATTTGCTGGATTAGTTCTCGAGTTATGAGGAAATTTGTATTTCGTTTGTATAGGACCCCCCTTCCTAAAGTGGGGAGGGGTCCCAATTCATCATTGAAAAAAAAATTGTCTCCAAAAACACACACATGCCAAATTTGGTTCAATTCGCTTGATTAGTTCTCGAGTTATGAGGAAATTTGTATTTCATTTGTACAGGAGCCCCTCCTCTTAAAGTGGGGAGGGGTCCTAATTCACCATAGAAAATTTTCTTGCTCTCGAAAACCTTCACATGCCAAATTTGGTTGCATTTGCTTGATTAGTTCTCGAGTTATGAGGAAATTTGTATGGTAGTCCCCCCTCTTAAAGGGGAGAGGAGTTATAATTCCTCTTATAAAGAGGGGAGGGGTCTCAATTCACCATAGAATAAATTCTTGTCACCAAAAAAAAACACCCACATGCCAAATGTTGTTCTATTTGCTTGATTAGTTCTCGAGTTAGGAGGAAATTTGTATTTCATTTGTACAGGAGCCCCCCTCTTAGAGTGGGGAGGGGTCCTAATTCACCGTAGAAAATTTTCTTGGCCTCGAAAACCTTCACATGCCAAAGTTGGTTCCATTTGCTTGATTAGTTCTAGAGTTATGAGGAAATTTGTATGGAAGCCCCCCCTCTTAAAGGGGAGAGGAGTTACAATTCCCCTTATAAAGAGGGAGGGGTCTCAATTTACCATAGAATAAATTCTTGTCACCGAAAACACCCACATGCCAAATTTGGTTCTATTTGCTTGATTAGTTCTCGAGTTATGAGGAAATTTGTATTTCATTTGTATAGGAGCCCCCCCCTCCTAAAGTGGGGAGAGGTTCTTATTCATCATAGAAAACATTCTTGCCTCCAAAAACACCTACATGCCAAATTTGGTTCCATTTGCTGGATTAGCTCTCGAGTTATAAGGAAATTTGTATTTCGTTTGTATAGGAGCCCCCCCCTCTTAAAATGGGGAGGGGTCCCAATTCATCATAGAAAAAAATTTTGTCTTCAAAAACACACACATGCCAAATTTGGTTCCATTTGCTTGATTAGTTCTCGAGTTATGAGGAAATTTGTATGGAAACCCCCCCTCTTAAAGGGGAGAGGAGTTATAATTCCCCTTATAAAGAGGGGAGGGGTCTCAAATTACCCTAGAATAAATTCTTGTCACCGAAAACACCCACATGCCAAATTTGGTTCTATTTGCTTGATTAGTTCTCGAGTTATGCAGAAATTTGTGTTTCATTTGTATGGGAGCCCCCCCTCTTAGTGGGGGGAGGGGTCTCTAACCATCACTAAAACCTTTCCTGGCCCCAAAAACCTCTACATGTAAATTTTCACGCCGATTGGTTCAGTAGTTTTTGATTCTATAAGGAACACAGGACAGACAGACAGACAGACAGACAGACAGACAGACAGACAGACAGAAATCCTTCTTTATAGGTATAGATTGCTAGGGTTTTATCCAAACATGTTACTGGTCTCATAGAGCCCCACAGGAACCTGCTCCGGAATGGCCATTGCGAAGACAACTCGTTAAATGGACTCAAAATGGATAAACATCAACTCCTGGAGTGATTTCATGAATTTTGATACCAATGGTTTTATTGAAAATTGTTCACATTTGTTTTGGATCCGGAACATGGTCCCGGAGATCCGGATTTATGGGAACCAGACGTGGTTCCAGGCTTGGGAAGTCTCATGCCCTAAAAATAGACAAATTTTCCAATCTTTTGACGGTTCAAGATCCAAAATCGGTCTAGAATTGATAAAGCTAGAAGCATTTCATTTCGGTGGGTACCCGGGTACCCATCCGAACACTTATGGGTGTTAAATTTCCCGTACACATAACGGTTAATTTTTGTTTTTGAAACCGGGTACGGGTCGGGTCGGGTATCTTTATTGACCACACTTAACACTAAAGATGGTCGGGTACCCGGGCCCGTCGCGTACCCGACGGGTTGCGGTCGGGTTCGGGTATCAAAAATAATAAACTTGCGGGTTCGGGTCGGGTACGGGTTTTTAATTTTTTTCTTAATCGGGTACGGGTCGGGTTCGGGTATTTAGATTTCCATACCCGACCATCTCTACTGGCAACCTGAACAACGTAAATGACCCTGCACCATGATATTACCCGATGATGTCATTTGTGGATGCTAAGATCGGGCTGTCATCACCATAAAACTGCTTCATCATTAAGCAACCAAAGATAACCTGTTGTAATGATCTCGTCAGATGAATTGCCTAATTATCAGTTAAAACATTTAAGCTTTTGCACAGACTTTCCGGGCCTGCTTGAAAGGCTCCACGCCTTCCTTACAACGTCTATTCCAGGCTTTCCTGCATCGTTTCTTTAGTTCCCCGAGATGAGAGTTCCACCATGGTGTTCGTCTAGTCGTTTTAATAGTTTTTAGCAGGCAAGCTACTTTAAAAGCTTTCGCAACTAAAGATGGTGTGACAACTACAGCAACATCCAACTCGATCGATGACTCAATCGTCGGTTCGAATCCTTGGGTGTGTTTTGTTGAAAATTTTTGAAAAGCTGTTAACAATGCAAATTAACTCTTTTCTATGTTCTGCGCAACTTATTTCCGAGTATCAAGCTGGATTCCGACAAGGACAAGCAGTTAAAACCGCATTGCTAAGGGTATATGACGATATTACTGTTGCGGTGGACAAGAAAGACAAGGCGGTTCTTCTACTGATAGATTTTAGCAAGGCGTTTGACACAATCTCTCATCACCGTCTGTGCGATAAGCTTCGAGCTCGTTTTTTCTTTGAACCGTCAGCTGTTTGCCTAGTTCAATAGTATTTAACTGGTAGGAAGCAAGCTGTATACTGTAATGGAGCAATGTCTGGAGTCTGTAGTCGTTACTTCCGGCGTCCCTCAAGGATCCGTTCTTGGTCCTTAACTTTTTTCCCTGTATATTGACAATCTTCCGGGAGTGCTTAGACATGTTTGCTGATGATGTCCAATTGTACTGCATCCATCCCGATTCCTCCACAGCTGTTACTCAACTAAATGATGATCTACAACGCGTCTCTGGGTGGGCATCTAGAAACTCACTCAGTATAAATTATGTGAAGACAAAAGCCATGCTGTTTGGAACACGTCAGCATATAGACTCAATGGAAATGTCAGTTTTGCTCGAAGCACAACAAATCGAATTCACCGATCATGCGAAAAATTTAGGTATCATCTTCCAAAGCAATCTGCATTGGGATAAAGCAGTATCGTACCAGTGTGGGAAAATTTATGCTGGACTTCGTACTCTGAGAGCTACTACGTCTGATCTTCCACTGTGCATCAAACTCAGATTATTCAAAACGCTGTTACTACCCCACTTTATTTATGGGGATGTCATCCATCTTAGCAGGCGAGGTAGCTCTTAATGATTGCGCCCGCTATGTATACAACCTGAATCGTTACACGTTATTTCGTCATCTCCAGAAGAACCTACTCGGATGCACCTTTCGCAGATTTAATGAGCTGAGGGCGTGCCTCTATCTACATAGGATAGTCCAACGACAGGGTCCATCATACCAAACTTACAGCTCTACAAAGATCTCGAGCGCGGAATTTGATGGTTCCTACACACCAAACTACATTATATCACTTTCACTTCGTGAGAGGTGTGGTTTTTTGGAATGCGCAACCTACTGAATTAAAACGAATAGTCTCGGAAGCAATATATAAAAAAGCTGCAAAAAGTTATTTTGAGTTTGTAGATTGTTTGTGGATACATAAGAAATGACTAGTTGCTAGAACTATTAACACTAGATATACCAGACCAGTCATTTTGACTGGTCATGCAATTTCAATTTGAAATTTCTACAACATATAACATTTGCTTTCAGAAACGATGTTATGACTTTTGTAGCTATAAGTAGAGAATACATTTTATGAACTTAATGTTACTTAATATATATTAGTAACAAATATAATTTTTGCTTTTGCCATTTATACCAGCACCAGTCAAAATGACTGGTGCAAGATTCTATGTAGAAATGTAGCATTTCGAGAGAACGGTGAGTCCGAAGCATGAAATTATTGAGTGCAGAGCCATTCCTAATGGTTCTTGGTCATTTTTGTAGAGTTTTGTCAAGCGTCGGTCCTTTTCGGCGGTTCTATTCTTCAGCTGACCGATTTCTCGCCGGATCTCTTTGAGATCGGAAGCCGAAACGCCTATAGGCTCTCCTACGTTGACTTTTGCTCCATTTCCTTTTGCTATATCGCAATTGAGAACCCTATCAAAGAACTGCCTCCACTCACCAACCACCTCGCGCTCGTTTGTGGCAGGTTTCCCAGCTCGTTCCTACACATGTCAGGCCTCGGTGTGTATCCTTTACGAAATCGGTTCACCTTCTCATAGAACTTGTGCATCTCACTACCCTGAAATAGTGGTGCTAGCTCTCCTTCTGGCGTTTTGCAGCCTCACTGATTGCCGAACGTATCCTGCTCCATTT
Organism: Sabethes cyaneus; assembly: GCF_943734655.1. NCBI lineage: Eukaryota > Metazoa > Arthropoda > Insecta > Diptera > Culicidae > Sabethes > Sabethes cyaneus. The sequence goes on along the minus strand of NC_071353.1, from coordinate 124,238,386 downwards.
ATCTTCGAGGATCGAAGCACCTGGCCACAGAGGAAAGCGCGTAGTACGCGCGTAGTTCTCAGCACCTTGCGGATTGTCTAATTACCGAATGTTTAACCGAGGAGGGTGGCTTACTCGCAAGGTATATACCGTTGATAATTTTGAGCGCACGTGTACTGCTACTAGGTAATGATTTGAGTCGATATCCATACCCCGTAGGAAGCGTACGTTGGTGATGTTCCAGAAAGCCCGGCCTTCGATGAGAATATGATCGATTAGTTTCAATGTCAGTTAGTCAGGTGATCTACTGGTGGTTTTGTTGATCTATGCAGGGAAAGAACGTGTTTCTGATCCTCAGGCCTCGGAAAGCTGCAAAGTTGATGCATTGCTGACCGTTATCACCATACATTGCTTCCCTGTCGATCTGAGCGTTCATGTCCCCAATGACGATGATATCCCTTGGCGAGCAGCTATAGTATGTTGCCTCCAGCTGGACATCGTACACTTTTTTCTCGTCGTCGGGTCTACCTTCGTGTGGCCAGTGCACGTTTATGATGGTGTGGTTGAAGAAACGGCTTATTATCCTCAACACACACACATCCTCTCGCGGTCCTGCATTCTGCCCATCACTACGAAGCCCGTTCCCAGTTCGTTGGTTGCTACACCGTTCTGGCAAAATTGGGCCTTGCCGCCACGGATCCCTCACACCTTCCCGCCTTTGCGACAGATCTCCTGTAGTGCCACAATGCCAAACTTTTCGGTTCTAACTGAACCATCTACGAAATTTAGTGATTTACAGTTCCAAGTAAGAAGCATCCATTCCAAATCCTTGTTTCATCGCTTTTGTCCATGCTAAATGTTCCGAGTTGAATTTTCTTGATGTTTCGTAATATTTTAGATATAAAAAGGTTGCCTTACTAGGGCTATGCTACCGAGTCACATGATGGGGCTGCCATCGTATAGTGCGGAGACAAGACAGTGCTTCCTTGCCTGTCGGTATACGGCCTTAGTTTCCACCAGGGTTGGTTACCACATCTCCGCTAAGGTTGCTCGTATTCCGGCTGGTAGGGTAATCAACCTATTTTGGACCCCATCTGTAGCTGTAGACAATTTGGACACTTACAGCCAAATCAAATGGAAGTGTCCAAATTATGTACAGCTGCAGATGGGGGCCAAAACAGGTTGGTTACCCTACCACGAGAAGGTGGAGATAGAAGCTGCTGGATAAGAGGCTAAGGACCACTATACGGTCTGTGTTGCCATTATTCAGTCGTTCACCAACCATTTCTTATCCACCAGTCATTTTGACTGGTTTTGGTATAAATAGGTATATTCAAAATGCTGGTATATCTAGTGTTAAAATTCTTATAATTATAAAATAGTTTTATCTGCTAATGACACAAAAAAAGACTTGTCTTACGTCATGTATTAAATAAACAAACAAACAAATTTCGTCGCCAGTTCCTCTTCAAAGAATTCCCAGACGGAAAATCTCGGATTGTGAATTGTTGCAGCGTTCAAGGAGACGATGGATGATGGACGATGGACACGACCGAGGATGGACACTATGAACGATTGACGATGGACACAATGGGAGATGGACACTATGAATAATGGAAACGATGGATAGTGGACACGATGGGCGATGGATACGATGGATGAGGGACACGATGGACATGATAGACACAGTGCACTGATAATAAAACTTGGTTTATAGTACGAAAACGAACGTATGCTTTACGAATTCTTTCGTTGTTTTCTACCACGAAGTAGATTCACAAAATCAGTGCTGAATGTTTCGTACATATGAACAAAGCAATATTCGTACGAATTATTGCATTTTACAAAGTGATTCGTAGATTTTACGAATGCATGAAAAAGCTCACGGTAAAAATAATACTAGATTTCACTATTTTCCGATAGGTGTCAGTATTCTACATTACCGATACCTATCGAAAAATAGCGAAATCTCTTTTATCTCCGAAAAAAAGCTGATTTCATCGGGAATCGAACTGAGCTCGTTTGTCATACTTCTTTACGAACAGCCGGTGACGCCGCAAACCACAGAACTACAGCTACTGCACACCAAGCAGGCCATAATTGCAAAAGTCTACTTTCTCTTCATACAATATTCGCAACCCGTTTTCGTCGATAACAATGGCGGACAGGAACCACCCAAGGAACATTGAAGGTTTTATTACACTCTTATGATGGTTTTGCTGATCAAAATTAGTCATATCATTATAAGAGGATAATGAAAGGTAAATTGTGACTTGGGCGTGCATCAAATGCAAGACAGCTTCGAATGTGCTCTCGTAGAAAATACGAACCATTCGCAATAACAACATTTGCGGTAGACAATAAGCCTACGAATTTGTTTTAAATGGTATGAAATTATTTTTATCAGCTACGAAAATAGTTTTACGAATGTTTTTTCAAAAATATACGAAATTATATTCTCAGTGTGGGAGATAGACTCTACACTGATAATAAAACTTGGTTTATAGTACGAAAACGAGCGTTTGCTGTACGAATTCTTTCGTTGTTTTCTACCACGAACTAGATTCGCAAAATCAATCCTGAATGTTTTGTACATAGTAACAAAGCTATATTCGTACGAATCATTGCAATTTACAAAATGGTTTGTAGATTTTACGAATGCACGAAAAGGCTGTCGATAAAAATAATACTAGATTTCACTATTTTCCGATAGGTGTCAGAATGCTACATTACCGACACCTATCGAAAAATAGCGAAATCTTTATTATCTCTGAAAAAAGCTGATTTTATCGGGAATCGAACTTAGCTCGTTTTGTCATACTTCTTTACAAACAGCCGACGACGCCGCAAACCACAGAGCCACAGCTACTGCGTACCAAGAAGGACATAATTGCACAAGTCTATTTTCTCTTCATACAATCTTCGCATCCCGTTTTCGTCGATAATGATGCCAGACAACAACCGTGCATCAAATGGGTCTTGATGCAAGACAGCTACGAATGTGCTCTCGTAAAAAATACGCGGTAAACAATAAGCCTACGAAAGTTTTTAAATGGTATGAAATTATTTGTACTAGCTACGAATATAGTTTTACGAATGAAAAGCTTTGACTTTTATTTACATGGTATGTGTCTTTAGCAAGTATTTTCAATTATGTTTCATGAAAAAATATTAAAATGCCTAAATTATTTACCGAAAGTTACAAAAAATGCATCAAAGTATGATGTATCGGTGCACCTAATTCCGATCATCAAATTTAAGGGGTGATTCTAATTCCGATCACGTCATGATAAGCTGTTAAAGTATGAAACTATCAACTTGTACCAAATGGATCGGAAATGTTTTGAGTTTTTATTTTCTGAAGACAATCCCCCTACCAGTCCTCTTTTGCTTGCGTTAATGATCGTTATTATCATTAGATTAATATTCATAAAATTTGTGTACCCGAGCGCTCGACAAGAGGATTATGAAACTTTTCCCTATTTTATCTTCGTTCAACTGTTACAATTACAATAAAATTAGGTCACTTTCAACGTTTTCATAAAGTTTTGATCAAAACTAATAGTGACATGACCGCGTAGTTGGCGTAGAACTACGTTAGGCTGGTTTTCGCGAAGAAACCTCGAATATTAAAGAAAACTTTTTACACCACATTGGTATATATGCAGCATAAAATAGCGTAAATTGAGAAAAAACAAACAGCATAATAATAATAATAATATTTTGCTTAATAAATTGTATCGTATTTTTGGTGGGTGAGCTATTTTATGATATCAAAAACGAATATTTTTACCAGTTCCAAAATCGGAGTATTTCAGTATAGAAATCTACCTCACGCATCCAGCTATTAACAAAGTTCGAGGACAAAACTTAAGTCCTCAAAATAATATATTATTGTTACAATAAGCCATTAATAAAATAGTCCATAACTGCACTGTCGCTGTCGCTTGTTTGTAGCGTTAGAAAAGCAAAAAATCTGAGCCTCGCAGGCCTCGTGGTACGGCACTAGTCCAATAAGCCAGACGTCACGTGTTTCAATCTCGACTGAAAGAGGCTGAAGAGTCAAAGGATTTGTAGCACTAGTCCTACAATTGTCCCGTACTCTTACAGCCGGCTGCGAAGACTGTGCTATGCTTTGACAGTGAGCAAAAAAACCCCTTAAGTTTATATTGCTCCTTTGTCTTCAAACAGGTGCAGCCACAAGCTTGGTGTGTGTAATGGTCGTCCGTGCATGGGAAGAAAGACTATCATACGGAAAATGTATGGAAAAAATTTAGCTTGAAAGTTTTCGATAATTTTCACTATTTGGCGATTGGCAAACAATCTTTTCAAGAAAATTACACAATTGGTGTATCATTTATGATCTATATCCATTTTAAATTGGAAGAGCTATTAGCGTTCAAAACCTTTCATTCTTTCCGCAATTCCGCAAATTCAGCCTATTTTCAACCAAGTTTGATATAGAACGGTTATATATGCTTGTATCTACATGTTATCATAGAATACTGAAGAAGGTAATATGTTTCCACACTGCTATGATCTTAGCGAATTTTATCGTGCGCTTAGCACTTCGGCTAAGAAAATACATTTTGATGACATTTTTTGCTACTGTCTGCCGAATTTAATTTATTGTGAAGTGCATGGTGCCCCAAAGGCAGTCATTTTTCAAGAACTGACACATAAATACATAACACAATAACTGAGCATGCTCATTTACTACATACTTTGGCTCAATTTTCTAAAAATTAACTATTTAGGTTGAGTGATCGGAATTAGGAGCTGATCGCAATTATGTGTGGTCACGGTAGTTTCAGAGAAAAAAATCCTACGTTGTTTTATTTAAATTTTACAAAACTCTATGCCACACGGGCCTCTATGCCATTACACCGCCTAAGTATTGAGGAGCAGTTCAAGTGCAAAAACTTGGAGGATAAACTTGTGTTACGAACTTGTTCGCGAACTAATTTTCAAGTAATTGCCCCAGCAAAAGCTGCCAAACATGATTTGATAAACAAGTTTGGAAATTAATTTACAGCGCGTGAAAAGGATTACCACTTTTCTCCATCACGACACTGTTCGATAGCGAAATTAGGGCTGGCCTGGCTGTACTACCGCTGTTGGCCTAGAAAATTTTAATTAATTTCTTTATCAAGCCCAACTAGATTGCTCATCGTGAACAGCGAAGCCGCCTTCCGACTGTGAGTGAGTGTGAATAAATGATTCGATTAATCGACTTTGATAATTTTGCCTGTTATCGGGGAAGTGGCATTTCCACTCAACATCAACGCCGTCTCTGTGTGCTGGAAGATGGAGGTTAATAGAAGCAAGCTGTCAACCAGAGCAGCTTCGCTGCTGTATCGTCACCAGAACAAACGACGTAAATCAAGCATATTGTGTACCGAGACATACCGATGACGACGACATCACAATGCGCAATCCTATACCCAACCCTGCAGATGGGGATAAATTAAAAGGAATCGCAACGGAAACACTTGATTCAAACGGTATCAGATTTCCGTCAGATGAAGGCAATCAGAAGAAAATTGGAATTAGAAATGTTCCATGATTAGTACCTAGTGTTTCGCCTGCTTTGAATCCGATTCGCACTGTTCACATAATGCATTAGCGTAAGTAAATTGGAAATCGGAGGTCGTTTTCCCGATATCTTCGTTTGATGTGACTGATATTGAGATTGATTCAATCTGTAGGGTTAGAAAAAAATCCCTTTTCGTTACTTACAAATCCACTACTTTTCAATTGAAAAAATATGTTAAACTTTATCTTGCATCCTTGAAAGGGTAATTTTTTCACCCCTTGGAAGGGAATCAGTTGAGCATCCAGCGCGGTTGCAACGGTTGATTTGATTTTCTTTCTCTTAAATGGTTTGGTTGGACCATAAATATTCTCCCACCATCATCATCATTCGTCGCGGACCCACGAACGTGAAAGAATTTTTGGGGACACATTTTTTTCTGTATCCATTCGTTCTGGACTCAAAACCCATAATAGCGCTTTTCGGTGAATCCTTTCTTCGCGTTCAGACACCATGTTTTTTTCACTGATGTACATTTTTGCGCGGAATGAACAAAAATGTAATTAAGGCTTCCGGTTGTCAGTGTACAGAAGAAGGCTGCGGATAGAAAATTTAAATCCCCTGACCGAGACCAATCTGTTTCGCTTGGAAGGATTTTCTTTTTTTTTCTGTGTACAACGCCAAATCTTTCACTCATTCGGGTGCCTAATGGGCTGTGGAGAGGAAGTGGAAGCCGTCTGTTTCGAAATGGGTCGGGGACGGATGTTTCTTACCCGGATGCTGCAGCGTACATTCACCGAAGCGATACCGTACGCGTGGTGGATGGTGGTATCCTGCAAGCAGCACTGTAGCTAAATAATTAATTAAAGGAAAACATGCCGGAATCCATCACAGTCGAAGGAAAATCCCGACGAGAAGAATGTCTTGGATCTTTCTTGAATCTTTTCGTTCCCGGACAGCTTGATAAAGGATCACATGTGCGAGTCTGAAACGTCATTATCGCATCATATTAATTTTTAATCGTATCAAATTAATCTCGCCTTTCTTCTGTTGGCGTGGGTGTTTGTGACACGTAGGTATGTCAAGCTTTTCCAGTTTTTCGAGCAGACAAGCGAAAAAGGATTACGTTACTTACAAGTGAGCGATGGTAGCTGTTTGTTCAGGATAGTCGGTGGGTTTTTCGAAGATTGCGATTCATTGTATATATGATTGTATTCAAGCAATATGGCGAAATTAAATGTTTAATAGGAATATAGAGAAATTTAACTCAAACAAAAATATTTCCATTACTTGCTCTAGTCAATTGCAATTTGTAGTTATTTCTTTCATCATAAAATTTGCGTGGAAGAAAAGTTGTCTGTTCCTTTTCATAAAATACAAATTGGAAAAACTCATTCAACTCATCTCAAAAAGCTGACAAATGTGAATTCCGGTCTAATGTAAAGCACCGGTTGATGTGTGCCTAATACCGAGCAAACAACTCGGGATTAGTTTACCTTTCCATTCGGTTTCAGCATCGAAACCTTTTCCCCTATTGGTGAAAAGAACGGAAGTAGGTGCTCTTTCGAGGGTTGATTTTAATATACGTAATTTGTGTAACTTCCGTGAACAGAAGAATGCTCTTTTTGTAGAACCTTGAAAGGGTTGTAGAACCGAGTGTGAATACTTCAAAGAAATGAAAGATGTGTCATCCTTCTCGTAATGTAAACGTAAAAGTTAAGTTCGGCATTCATCGTATTCATACATAGGTTTCTTGTCAGTTTCAACTTGAAAACTAGAAGTGAAAAACTTACTCTCACGATCGGCTAACCTTGAATGTGCTCAATTCAAATTACCCATCAGTATTTATTCACCTCAGGTACGAGCAAACTTTGAAGAAGCCTAACAATTTACGAGGGGTTATTAATTATCCCTATTTGTGGAAGAAACCTCGTTCTTACAGCTAGCCGACCTACGACGGATTCCGAGCAGCTAAATTAAGAGGCAGCTAAATAAACCCGCACTGTTTCGCACCGTTCGGGACTGACTGGGATATTAATCCAAGCTTATGAAAAGGTAAAAAAGATACACACACTTCCGGGGACTTTGCCTGCCGTTTGAGTGGCATGGAGGATAAACTTCCTCTCTCCTGGTGCCGCACTAAAAGGCCTAGACAGCACCCACCGGCGGATGATGGTGCGGAACTGCAAAGTCGCTCGTACTGCGGTACTGGGCTACACTTTGCTGGCTGTTTACTGGAAGAAGATAAATTAGAGTATGTTTTATGAATTTTAATGAATATAACGTTTTTGCTCTAGCCATTCAACCGTACATACACGAAGCATCCGAAATCCATCCCATTTCGGAAGAACCACTTCCATCTCAAACGATTTCATCTTACTAATTATCTTGTGCATTACCTGTGTGATGCCGATTTGTAATATTTGAGGTTATCGGTGGGAAGTTAGTATCTGAGTACTGGAAAAATGAACATATTGTAAATTTTGTCGAATGTCTGTCTAATAAACTTAGAATAGAATGCTCAAGAAATCGATTTCTTTTACGATTTCCTAAGCAGCACGCACCTCATAAGAAATATTATTTCACGTCCAGATGGCGAAGTTTAACACACAAGTGAATTAAAACGTCACTTTTCCGAACGGAATAATATTCGGCGCAATAATTACCACAAGAAAAAATGACAGGTGGTTGCTTGTATTGGAGTTGTCAAAATTTCTTCGGTAAATAGCAAGATATTTTTTTTGAGCTGTTTTCTTTCCAGTAGAGTACCCCGCTTTAGCCAGAAAGCGGATAGCAATACTCGCCGTGATTGTACAACATTTCACCGAATACCATTTCACGAAAAACCTAAAGCGGAATGTACCATTTCACGGAAAACTCTTTCGTGGAAAGTATCATTTCGCAGGGGTGATCCTCTTCTTCCTCGCTGTATTCAGAAGCTGACTTGCCGCCCAGGGTAAAAGTTCATTTATGCTAGAAGATCTTTACGCACGTCACTTGTTGACAGGATATTCAAAAGGTAACAAGAATGGAAAAGTGATGACTGTGCCCAAGTAACCAAAAGTTCGAATAATGGTGTCTAACAAGGGTTAAACAGCTTTATGTATATCAATCTATAACTTGCTAAGCAGCGTCACTTTTAAGTAATTAACCGAACTTTCAAGCTGTCTTGGGTCCACTGCATAGAACGCTAAGCAGCTTCGAAATAAACTGTCAAAAACTAAGAAAAAACAAATTTAGCAGCACTTCTATGTTCTATTTTTATATTTCTACCTAACTTCTATATTCGTTGCATTTGCCTGCTGTTGGGTTTGAACCCGGGTGTTCCGCGTTGCAAACCTATACCGATCCACTGCGTCACCTTTGCCGTATACAAGCGATGTGAATTTTGCCAATGAGTTGTTAAGTAAAAGTTCGTTTTAGAACTTGCAGCAGCTTTATGCAGCGCGAGTTAATTATAGAACATAAAGTTTGGAACCAGGCAATTAACTATAGTAGTGAGATACCGACAGCATATGCTACACAACACAATACAATAATGAAGAGCATGTCATTCTAATTTATATTTGTAATTAGAAATGTGCGAGGATTAAATTTATTCAAGTGAAATAAAAATAATTAATCTCCAATAGTTTCAGGTTCTGCTGGTTTGATCACCAGAAATATAAACAAAAAAGCAGCACGCAGAACTTGTTAGCAACTAAAGTTACTTCAGAACTTCATGTAGCATCCTAATAGCTTTGAAGTATCTACGAAGTACTCGCAGCACTTCTTAAAGCATTTAGTTCCACGTATACTTGATATACACTACTAATCAGCAAGAAAGTTCCACGGAACTGAATCTGAACTAATTATGAACTTTCGAGTTCGCGTGTCAAGTAATAATCGAACTTTTGGTTGCTTGGGATGGTCTTCCACTCACCTGTCGGAGTTGAATCCACCCTTAATATCACTCTCGCCAACATTGCGGAAGCTTGCCCTAAAAATTAGGTTTGCTATGCCCTCCGCAACACATTTCGGTCCAGGAGCATTTCCCATCGTACCACAATGGACGGAAAATTGCGATTTTTGGCCAAAATTATTTTTTAGTTTCTAATTAATTCTAGATTATGTTTGTTACAAAAGAAATGATTTAAACTTATAATAACTCATATTTAGGGTGATTAGGGGAAAAATTATCAAATGTTCCTGATATAAATATTTGCTTGACAAAAACAAATTTTCTTTCTCGCGGGGATGCTCCCATTTTCTCATTAAAACTCTCTTCAGGTACTAAATAAATTTAGTAACAAAGTTAATCAAATTTGTTGAAAGAGTACTTAAAATTTTAAAGACTTGCTAAAATATGACAATTTTAAATTTATTTCTTTTCGGAAAACGTTAAATTAAAGCAAACTTCTAATTCATGTTTTGATTCAACATACTTCAAGCTTTCAGACGCACTGTAAAAAACTGCGGCGACGAGAGGCAACAAGAGTTGTTTTTATTGATTAAAGTTTATGAGAATTTCATTTTTATTATAAGTAGCCTATGGCGCACCTCATTGAGTATAAATTTGTTTTCATTTCATTGTTAATAGGCTAAGATATCAGTTTTAAAATGATGTATAACAATAATATTTACATCCGCGCTAACTATTTAATTTTTTGATTTTTTTAAAATAACTTATTTTTCAAAATTTGGAATGGGCAATTTGACGGCTTATTTCTACATGATATTATTTTTCTATCAAAATTTTATTCGCGAATCATAAAAATATAGACAATCTATACCTATAAAAATGGATTTCTGTCCGTCTGCCGGTATGTTCCTTATAGAATCGAAAACTACTGAACCGATCGGCGCGAAAATTTTCGTATAGGGGTTTTTAGGGCCAGGGAAGGTTCTTATGATGGTTAGAGACCCCTCCCCCCACTAAGATGGGGGGCGCCCATACAAATGAAACACAAATTTCTGCATAACTCGAGAACTAATCAAGCAAATGAAACAAAATTTGACATATGGGTGTTTTTGGAGACAAGATTTTTTTCTATGGTGAATTGAGACCCTTCCCCACTTTAGGAGGGGGGCTCCCATACAAATGAAATACAAATTTCCTCATAACTCGAGAACTAATCAAGCAAATGGAACCAAATTTGGCATGTGGGTGGTTTTGGAGGCAGGAATTTTTTGAATGATGGTTTGAGATCCCTCACCCCTGTGGTAGGGGTATAAGGACTCTAATACAAATCAAACAGAAATTTTTGCATAACTCAAAAACTAATCGAACTCGAGAACTTTTAGATTCTCATAAAACATTAGTCAATAGGAAGATCACCAAAATCTATCAATAGTAACATTAGATAATTCAGGGCGAGACGGCCCGAGCCGCGAGTGTTGCCGGCGTCCTGCCGTCGGAAACGCCGGCTACTGCGGCGGACAGCCCCCCGTAGAGATCACCTCTATCTAGGGTTATTTATTTTCCTAGATCTACTGACCTCTATTACTTTCCTTCAGTTGGATCACCCCTGCGAAACGGTACTTTCTACGAAAAGATTTTCCGTGAAATGGTACATCCCGCGTAAGGTTTTTCGCGAAATGGTATTCTGCGAAACTCTATATTCCGCGTAATGGTCAACCGAGAATTCGTGTTCCGCAAAATGGTATTCGGCGAAATGGTTTGTAATGATGGCGAATATTTAAATGCTATCCGCTTTATTTTATCATGCTAAGCAATGGGGGGAGTTGTTTTCTACTTTGCTGTGAGGAAAATTTGTATATTAAACATCCATGAACTCCCCAGAAACTTGCAAAACTCAAGATTGTGACAAAGGTCATCCGAGATTCACGATTTATGTACAACCCAGTTTAATTTGGGGCAATACAAAGTTTGTCGGGTCAGCTAGTTTACTATAAAACCGCGTTTAAGCATGTGGTAAAATGTGAAATTTTACATTCGGCAATTTTGGCCGCTACTTTATATGGAGCCCTTCTTATGTGCGTGCGTATGAAGAAAATCGAGTGTCTACAGTGGACTGGCCGCGTCGCAAGGATGCCAGACAACAAGGCGGTGAAATCTGCTCTCTTCAAGCACCCCACTGGTATTAGAAGTAAAGAAGTCTAATGTGCTAGTGCTACACTAGATCAAAGATGATTTCTCAAGCAGCAACTTAAGTTTTATTACGTTCCTCTAGTGCTTTTCATGACCGATTTCATAAAACCACTAATAAAACTATGAGCTCTATTAGAATCTTCTGATATTTAACCACTATAAAACTGCCTTCCGACCAAGTGATTCACTCTTCAGAAAGTTTTTATTACCTCCTTAAGAATCAGGCCATAAGGTCAAGTAGTCTTATAACGCTCTACTGAAAGCAGCAATAAAATCGATTACGCTTTTCGCTAGTTGGCAGTTTCCGCCATAATTTAGTGAAGCTTTTCGTTTTGTTTGACAAAACTATTAAGCAAAAAGCTTGTTGCTTGGCAAAGAAGCTAAATTAGTCAATCAGCTTTGTTAAGTTGAAAATATATTACTGTGAGAAGAAAAGTTTTACTGTCAGATCATCCTGATCGATTTAGGTTAAAAGTGACCCTAATAAAATATCCGATAGAATAAATAATAAATTTTCGGTAGTTTCCGTTGTTGTGCTGCATATGCGCATTAAATTTTATCGTACAAATTGATATGATAGGTGAGTAAAAACAACGCGCCATCGAAATTTTGCAATTTTCGAAAAATAAATTATTAATACTCGATTAGTCTATCGCAATTTCTAGTACAATCATTCTAGGGGCTTCCTGTGACATGAAAACCGATTGATAATAACTTTTTTTCTGCAACTTATGCTGCTTTCATAGTGTTTTGTTTGTGAATTAAAAAATACTAGAATATGGCCTTGCTTGAAAAATGCTTTCGGTATATAACTCAAATGTTCTTCCAAATAGCAGCAATATATCTGTTTGGTCAGGGTATTACCATATTAATAGCACTATAATACTAATAATTTTCTTGCGGTTTGACAAGTAACTGCAATAAAATCTATTTTGTATTGCTACGCCCCACTTATAGGAAGTTCCTCCTCTTCTTTTGGGTACTCTTACCACTGCGTCCACTATTGAACTATTGTGGTATGCTCCGTTTTATAATTTTTACTGTACGCTTCAAGCTAACCTATCACTTATTGAGGAAGTGACAGACTGGTAACTGGAGCGAGACATGTACCAATCAGGGATGACTAGATTTATGAACCTAGTTACCCTAATCGGCGACGCCAACCAGATCTCAACTTTTCGAGATACTGCAGTCTACGTACTATTTGTGCTCCACAATTGCGGAGCAAGTGTTCCGAAGTTAAATATCATCTTGTACGAAACCGAGATTCCGAAGATGATATTTACTCGGACAATGTCCTGTCGCAAGACCGGTAAGCATGCTGGGATCTCTCTTATTGAGACTTAACGACTTTTGAGTAACCCTCATACTCGACTCGTTCGAAAACAGACACTGAGGAAGCCTGCAAGTCGTAGGCGAAATACGTATCTGTCGTGAATAAAATACACATAGTAGAATTAAATTGGATAAGTTTTCTTATTTTTTATTTTTAGGTTTCGTATTCTACTAAGACGCTCCAAAAACTTCAGTCGCTCATACTCGACGTTAAATATTTTTGGACTATTTGAGTGATTGTACAGCCATCCTACTGGCAATGACTGTTTGGCTCTCCTTTTGTTTTAGCCCACCCTCCAGCACACAGTCAGAGATCAGGCAAAATGAATCTCGACCCGTGAGTAGAGAGCTGGAGCCACATTTTCGTTTGTCGACTCACAACGAGTCGGCGTGTTGAGGATAGCCGAGGATCAGGACTGAACCTCTGCTAGCGCATCGTTCAAATTCTGTTCAAGTCCGCTTCCTCCCCTATTCTCCACTCCACCTCCTTCGTTTCTTTGTTTTTCGGCAGAGAGAGCATGCACGGTAAGAAATCGTCTACTGCATCAGTGACCGGCTTGATGCAGCAAGGGAAAATTACTGTGGAGGGCGCCCTGGTACTCCACAGGCTCCGTTGCGGCGAGAGAATTTGTAGAACCCCCTCCACCATTCATCCCTCGGCACGGGTCGCGTCACACCTTGGATTAGGGGTTTATCCATTCAAGTCTTTACATAATAGCCTGAATAACAGCTATTAAAACCATTCTCCTTGCTTGGAGCTTTGGACCCTCTGCTTTGGTTCTTAGTAGTCATACCTTCTACAAGAACCGTCTTGCAGGCGGAGAGTTTACACTCAGCATTCGCATGAGTGCCTCCTTCTTTGTCCGCATACGACCCTAGTTTCCACCGGTTGTCCGATTTCCGCTAAGGAACGTATCCCGGATGGTACCACGAGGAGGTAGAGATAGGAGGTGCTGAATAAGAGGCTATAGACCTTCGTGGTGGTTCTGGAGCGCATTATTCAACCATTTACAATGGGAAGTTTATTAGAGGTGTGTCGTGCACCTCAGTCAACCACAATCAGTTTGCTTTATTAACAGTTTTGTTATGGTTTTATAGTTTTCTTTAAGTGTGTTTTGACTTGTATCACCTTGGTATTGCGTACCTAATACCATAATGAAACCAAAGGGTAATAATTAATACCGCAATCAATCCTTTATAAAATCGAAGTAAAACCCAGTGACTTTAGAATTGGTAAGGGTAAGCGGGGCAAGACCGCCCGCTTAAGCAAAACCACCTGTAGGGTAACTGGTGGTAAAATGCCCAGTCGGGGCAAAATGCGCCGCTGTAATATTTCACGAAGTATTCACTTTTAAACTGTAATTAAGGTGCCAATCGCTTCTATTTTACATTTCAAACTTGTGTTGAGCATATAAGCTTTCTAAATTACATAAATCCTATGAAAAAACGAAAAAATTATTTGCAGGCTTATTTCTTACAATTTTCGCAACTTTTTTCGTAAGACATTACGCCACCAATAAACAATATTACGTATCTGTAAATGGCTCTTGTTTTGAACAATGGTCTCGGTATCCAGCAGGCAATGTAAAATTGCTTAATTGAATTATTATTTATGTGATTTAAACGATTTTTTTCAAACAAGTTCTAGCGGGGCAAAATGCGCCGTGAGAAGCATGAATTCACTTGCAGTGCAACCACACGTTAATCGATCTAGTAGCCCATACACTTTTAGGCAAACGTCAAAACGTTCGTAAAAGGCAAAGTGTTGTTTTAATTCTGATTCGCTCCGAAAAACCCGGTTAAGATGTCGCGAAGCTACATAAGAAAAACCCACCGTCGGTCTTGGCCGGAGTCTGCCACTTGCGGCGGTAGTGAAAACCAGTGAAAAACAGTGAAAGACGCGTTGCCGGCAAGGTGCCAAGAAAAACCCTTGTGTGATATGTTAGCATCGACCGCTGCAGCGAAGATGGACCTGGCGATTGTAAAAGCGCGATCCGGAATAACAGATTTAACAAGTAGGTAGGTTCTCACACTGTTCTGAGTCGTGCCGGGTTTGCATTAAAATAAAACAGACAGCGCATTTTGCCAATTTGTTGTGGTGCATTTTGACCCTTTGTTGTGGTTCGTTTTGTACACACCTATGCGCATTTTACCCCTAACGAATCTGAAAACAAATTTCAAATGCCTTATATAATTTCATGATTTAAACGTGTTTTATTGATTTTTATGCTTCGGGACGAGAATGTTAGGTAAAAAACTGTTCTACTTTAGGGTTTATAGTCTAGTTTCTGGAAATGCATTCCGCATTGATGAATAATATGATATTCTTCTTAACGTGGGCATTATACCCCCAGTCCCCCTATAAAAAAAAGTTGTAGCTCAATTTCTAATTTATCTGCTTTAAATGAACAATTGATCTATTACCTACATACAAAAAATAAAAACATAAATATCTGTAATGATTTTCTATTTTCTATTGCGATTTGGAAACACGTCCAAAAAATAGAGTATTTTTTCCATGCGGGGTGAAACACGCCCACTAACGGGGTAAAACCGCCATAGCGTATAACTTTAACAATATTCAACCGATTTTAATGAAACTGGTGGCATTGGATTCATGAATTTATCTAATTTAAACAAATTGAATCAGTTTGCTATCAAACAATACATAGTTCCCCGAGATTCGCAAGTTCGAAAGAGTGTCCGGCAACCACTCGTATTGGAAGAATATCAGTAATATAGGTACCAACAGTCTTGAAATTGATACCGTGTAGTTTCCTTAGACAACAAGATGGATCGGGTTAGGCATCCTGGAGTCAATCTTTAAGGAATAGAGAGGATCTAAGATAAAATATAACACTATGAGTATTAAAGTTCCTGCAATTGATCCGGTAGGTCATTTTTTGACATTTCAAATTGTTCTGATTGATAGAGCAGATACATATTACTTTTCCTTTGCTAAGATAATTTGCTTTATTTTCATAAAAAATATGTTTATTCCATGTTATTTGTTCCAAGAGGGAGGAATTATTAAAAAAGCTATATCCGAGAAAACAAGAAAATGTCCATAGCGCCCGCAGGGAAAATTTGCGATTTAGATTTTTCCAAACAGTCCACCAGCTATAAACTAAGCACATTTATATTGTTTTATGTAAATCTGAGATTCTTTGGTCCAAACTATGCAATTATTTTAAAAATCTCCTTATCGCACTAGCATTATACACGACGGTCTTGCGCCGTTCATTGTGGGCGGTTTTACCCCCAAATGACCGATATACACATTTCACTATTTATTTCAACAAAATTGCATGAACAGTTACCTAATTTAGGTACTGTCGGATGAAGACAGGATCAGAGAAGCGATGTGGGTTGGATTTACTGAAAGTTTTAACGTTTTGAATAAAATAAACCCTAAGTTCTGCGGGAACAAAGTTATAAAAAACGAAACGATTATAACGAAAAATCTATTTTTATTTATTTCTCCGATAGTTTATACGATATTGCTGTACAAGGTATTGTAAAATATTGCGTACGCATTCAGTAATATGACTGTCATCAACATTTAACACCAATTTGAGCAAGGCCCTGTAAAACCATGGTGGGCGGTTTTACCCCGGCGGGCGTTGTTACCCCGTTTACCCTTACTTGGGATTACATCCGTCAAGAAACCGAATTCCATTTTCCAACATTTTGTGGTGTCGCAGCTGCTGTCGAGATATTAGTTTCTTAGATGTTTTCGAGGTACGACACTGCTATAACAAACCAGCCGTTGTATGTACGAATCTCGACTGTAAGAGACTGTTAGCCCCCAGACTGTTCAAAAATCGAAAAGTCGATAAATAAGAAAATCGAAAAATCGAAAAACCATAAAGTTCGGGGAACGTTTGTCGACAACTACAAAGTCTGGATCGCAGCTCGCAGGAAGTCGAAAGACGGAAACCACAATGATGACAAACTGTGATGCCAACACTTCCAGGCAGAACCCAAACCTTTGTATCCGAGAGGTGGCAAACAAGTTGGAAATATCATCTACAACTGTGCATCGTGCTAAAAAACGAGCCGCACTGTCAACTTTTAAGAAGGCAGTGACTTCAAATCGCGACGATAAACAAAACACGATCTCGGAACCTGTACACGAAATTTACGTTAAGGCAGACTTCAAGCAGGGTTCTGGACAATTATTTTGTAAGACATTTTGTTTGGCGAGGTAGAATACATTCTAACGGGTGACAACTAAAATTTGGAATTTTTTTCTCAAGCTGTCAAAAAAAGACAAATATACATGAAGATCTGATTTACCGAAATTAAAGATACATTATCCATTGTTGAAAAAAAATTAGTGTACATTTGAAAACGGTCCGTAATCGGCTGTTCGGCGAAGCTTCCGTTTGATGTCCGAACAGGAGCGTTGTACGGCCGTCGTGTCAACTTTGCGAATGCATCTCTTGATTCTACCAATCAACTCTTTGCAATTCGTGACTCTCCAGTTATTTTTGTACACCAAGGAACTCAAAATCCCGGAAAAATCTTCGATTGGGCGCACTGAGACAGATTTGTCGGGTTGTGGTTCTTGGGTACAAATCGCATCGAGTAGGTATTCAGGAACGATTGTGTTTTTTTGGCGTAATGCGATGATGCTCTATCCAGCCAAAACACGTATTGTCCATCTGCATGATGCTTTTGTAGAAACGGGATCAAAATTTTCTTCAAACATTCGACTGGTGAATCTTAATTGATAGCCAAACCAGAGGGTTTGTTGTTGAAGAAACGAGAAAGAGAACGATGTCCTTCTGCGCCCATAATTTTTGCTGGTCTTCCACTACCTGGCTTGTGAATAGTTGTTAGGCATCTTAGGATATGGTAAACAGTCGATGCCGCAACATATTCGCTTTTAAAATGTAGTACCGTACACTTTTTGCCGAGATTTCTGTCGTAGAAGTGTACAACGCGCTCCAGAAACGCTTCTTGTTTCGATGCCGTTTTTAGCTAAACTGGGCAAGCATAAACAAAACAAAAAATATTAACAAAACGAGGACGGAGAGAGAGAGCTAACACTTACATACTCTCATTTTTCTCTGAGCTCGTTTGTTGTTGAGCATAGGGGCCTCGAAAAAATTCCAAAATTTTAATTATCACCCGTTATTGGTGAGCTGCAAAGGAGGTTTACAACAAGAGTGGTATTGATATGAAGAGTTTTTATGAGGAAAGACTGAACAGCTAAAAATATATTCTTCACTTGTACAGATTAACAGTCCAGTCTTACAGTGCGTAATAAATATTGATAGGATATATGGATTGCCTTTAAATATCGTGGAAGAAATTCTATTTGATAGCAATCAAACAAAAGTTTGCAACGTTACCGTTCATATTTACCTATCAAAAGGCTGTACAAACAGAAGGAAACAATTTGATCTTCGGATGTCAACTAGTCACCCTTTGAGAGACGTGACTTCTCTGCATTAACCGAGTCAAAGAAGCCGGTATCGTCCGTCCATCTTCTGCTACCTGACCGTCCTGTCGACCCTATAGGGACAAATTCTCTTCGCACCTTTACCCGAAGTTTATCGAATATACCTTCTGGAACAGATGGCGCGTAGTTGCTGCTTTGTAATGACTTCCCCGCTACCCCAATTTCCGCCTTTAAAATCGAAGCACAACCCGGGTTTAGCCTAGACAAGCAGACACTTGCCTGTGCAAACAATAAGTACAACAGTCAAACCAACAACGCCGTAAGCCTTTCTGAACCAGAACCGGGCGCCTACCTTACTGTAGGGATTCACACCTTGCCTTACATTCGGCTGCCGGCTTTCCAAGCTTGACGGAGCACACAAAAAGCGCCCTCAATCTTATTAGGTTCACCTGCCACACGCAGGCGACGCCAACAAATCGTTCTCGAGTTTGCCACTTTGGAAGACGACGACGGCAGCAGCAATAAATAATGTAGCAAATATTTATTCTATTAAAATCAATCATTTGCTGATATTTATTTAAGATAAATATTTGATCTCGTGTACAACAGGAATTGTACGGACACGCAGTGCAATCAGCGGACTCCGAAGCTGGGTGGTAAGCAGGGATTCTCATTTTCTGCACGAACAAACAATCGAAGACCGACACGATTTGAAACGAGCTGATATTATCCAATATATCCATACACACCGGTTGTTGGACGAAAAGGGGGATTTGTTAGACTAATCCCACCTTTAGGCGATAAGTAGCTAAACAATGCAGTATGTCGGTATGTGTCTGGATGGGCTTGAATGTTCTTCCGCCAATGCAGTATCCTTATGGCACGGGGCAGTTACCGATGCGTATAATCGCCGATTGCCAGGAGAAAGATGCCGGATGTACTGGCGGAAATCTTCTCACTGCATTGAATGTCACCTTACGGAAGGTGGGAATATTGAGTAAGATCGACGACGTGATTGATTAGCATGGTGACCAAAGCTGGTTCGTATTTTGCACTGTTCGATTATGGTTGTGCTCAGTAGGTAGGTTGTTGATTTCCAAATAGAACAAACCGGGGGACACAAGCCACGGACGGTTCTCTACTCCGACAACCAGAGGGGGGAAATGTCAAATTGTGACTACCTGTCGATGCGGGGAGCTTGTACTTCCCGACATACTCGATTGGCGTCGCTGGTGGCAGAATCTGATGCTCTTTTGACACGTAATTACAATAGCTGGGGTGACATTTGTTTGTTCACATCGGTGCTTTGACAGACGCACATGTGTTGCTGTCATGTCTTACGGGTACTTTCGTACTTTCCACTCTGCTACTTCCGCTGCGTTTGGTGTCTATTTTCTGCGGCTTGAGCCGATTGCTGCAGAGAATCGCAATATTTGTACTGATAATATTTTTTTTCAAATCAAACTTTCGCTCCTGGAAATGACGAAAAACAGCTCAAGTTTTCAATTCTAATATTTTATCCAGGTAGATGTTTATAAAAAGCCGAAACAGTTAATATACTTTGGTTAAATTGTCGGTTTTTCCTACTTATGAGGTATCTATAATATGCAAAACCCTTAGAATATAACGTGATCTCTGTAATAGCTCCATAATGTAAGTACAGCTAGACCTGATCAAAATACTTTCTGATCAAAATATGCAATAGAGTTGTTTCAACTGACTCCCGAATCAGTCATAAAGAATTTATACTGAACCGGCGACAATAAAAGACAACCGTAGAAGCTACTTAAATAGAATCCCTACCAAATCGCCTAGCTTGGTCGTAGAACTGAATATATTCACTAACCTTCGCGCTGTCGCCCAACCATTGCATTGTCAGGAGCGTCGTCATCCGCTGCCAACGTATCCGTGCTAATCTCAAGTACTTTTTGCCGTTCTGTGTTTGCCTGTTTGTCTCCAGCAAACAAGCAAACAAAGCTCACGCGGAAAACGGAAATCAAGGTACCGACAGCTTCCACTTGTTCGGGCACACCGAACAGTACGGAAGACATTGCTTTTGAGACAAAGACGACAACGACGACGACGACGACGACGCCGACGAAACCAATTCCAGGCCGGCCGGGAATGTATGCAGCCGGTTTCCGACTTCAACTTCATCCGGCTGAGCAGAGGAACCGACAGATATTAACGCCTCGAGCTACAATTTAGAGAAGGACAACCGACCATACAAGTCGGCAAACACCGAAGCACACTGTGCCAGCAGCCTCCCGGTCGGTATAACCGGCATTTGGAAATCCGCAGCGATTTGTAGCACATCGCAGCAGCATGCAACAAAGGGTGAAAAACGGGGCAAATATTAAACACTTGCTTCCTCCGATGCCAGTGCCTTCCGGCAGTCGGCTTCCTTCGTTACGGAGCCGTTCCACGTTTGCCGAGATTCTTTAATATTGAATAGTCATAAAGTTATGAAATATGTAGACCGATTTTTTTACATTCTTTCATTCCTTTTCACCACCCATCGCCTGACGGTTTTTGTGAGTGGAAGAAATACACGCTTTCCTAACAATGAAATCGTGTGCGAGAGTTCCTACTGGCAACGACGACGACGGTGCCGATGCTGCGGCGGAAGTCGGAATGGAATTCCGGCCGCTTCGAATCGATAAACTACCGGGCCCGTGTGCCTTGTTGATGAACTGACAAATCCCCCAAGAAACTGCGTTCGGAATAGGTACTACCAACATACCAACCTGGGATGAAAATTGCAAGCGTCTTAATTACGCATTCTACCAGAGCTACGTGTAAACATATCCGATAATGAAAAACAGGAAGACTGGTTTTTGTTCTGGCGAGCCTCCTGCTGATTTGAAATGGATAAAGATTTCGAAGAAGGAATCACTGGGTGGTGGGGTGGTGGTCCAGGAAGGTGGGTCATCATGTAAAACAACATGTTATTTGCATCACTTTGGACCGCTTGTGGTAATTGCATGGAGAAGTACAGTGGAGGGAGTGTTGCTTTACTGCAAGTTAATAAAACAATACAACGTTACGATCGTTAACGCAGACGGAATGTTATTGGGGAGAATTGGAGGATGCAGTAGAGCGAATACGGTAAAAGGAGGGACATGCTTTACGTGGTTAGGAAACCATGCTCATTGTACCTTTGCTTAGGAATGCATGAATTTATTTTAGAATATCTTTAGATTTGTTAGGATAAAAATAAATACGATTTATGTTAAACTACAGCCTTTTCAAGCACTTTAGTTCCGTTTTACTACATAAGAAATTTAACTCACATTGATGAAGTAAACAATAACAATTTTGCCAATTGTTGAGGTAAATAATAATGGGGCTAACTGGGAGGCAAAAGAGCGAATCTCTACTCTCTACTAATAAAAAAAAATATTTTTCAGTTTTTTATCGAGTTCAAGATAGAATTAAAACACCGCACGAAAACATTTTTTCTGGTGCCATATTTTCCCGATGCTTGAGATTTAGCATTCAAGTTTAGATTACTGATTTTCGACTTCAACTATTCGATATTTGATTTTCAACTGTCACTATTCGAACTTAGCCTTTTGACTTCCGTCATTAAAATTGCCTCCTTTGACTTTCGACTCTCAACTTTCGAATTCCAAAAAAACTCCCATCTGTCGACTCTCGGTTTTTAGCATTCAAAGATTTGACTGTAGACTGTTGGACTTTTAGACATTTTCGTTATTTGACATTTTTTTCAATTTCTCGGTTT
The DNA here is from genome assembly GCF_943734655.1 of Sabethes cyaneus. Lineage (NCBI taxonomy): Eukaryota > Metazoa > Arthropoda > Insecta > Diptera > Culicidae > Sabethes > Sabethes cyaneus. The sequence continues at coordinate 124,216,293 of NC_071353.1, read as the reverse complement.
TCGATTTTACGACTTTTGGATTTTTGAACTTTTCCACGTTTCGACGCTTTGACTTTACGATTTTTCGGCTTTTTTACTATTCGAACCTTCGACTTTTCGACTTTCGACTTTTCGGTTTTTCGGTTTGCCGAATTTTGGATATTTGGACTTTTCGTCCTTTCAACTTTCCATCTTTTCAACCCTTTGACTTTTCGACTTTTTAACTTTTCCACTGTTTTACCTTACGGCTTTTCGCTTTGTCTTTTCGATTTTTCAACTTTTTGTCTTTTCGCCTTTTTGTTTTTTCAACTTTTTAACTTTTTCTCTGGTCTACAATTCGAATCTTCGACTTTTGGAATTTACGAGGCTTTGACTTTATGATTTTGCACTTTTTCGACTTTTCGCACCTTCGACTTTTCGTTTTAACGACTTTTAGATTTTTAGGGATTCTTTTCAACTCTTCGAATTTTGACTTTTCGATGTTTTAACATTTCCACTGTTTTACTTTTCGACTTTTGCACATTTCGATGCTTCGACTTTTCGCTTTTTCGACTTTTCGGCTTTTCGATTTTTCGACTTTTTGTCTTTTCAACTTTTTAACTTTTTCTGTATTCTACCTTTCGACTTTTGAAATTTTCGACGCTTTGATTTTACGATTTTTCACGCTTTCGGTTTTTCGACTATTCGAACCTTCGACATTTCGATCTTTTAGCTTTTCGGTTTTTCGATTTTACGACTTTTGTATTTTTGTACTTTGTGTTTTTCAACTTTTTAACTTCAGGACTTGTCGATTTTTTGACTTTTCGATGTTTTAACTTGTCCACTGTTTTACCTTTCGACTTTTGGACTTTTCGACGCTTCGACTTTTCGCTTTTTCGACTTTCGACTTTTCGATATTTAGTCTTTTCGACTTTTCGGCTTTACGATATTTCGACTTATTGACTTTTCGACTGATTTTTCGACGTTTTGTCTTTTCAACTTTTTAACTTTTCCTCTGTTCTGCCATTCGACTTTTCGACTTTTGGAATTTACGAGGCTTTGACTTCACGATTTTTCAGTTTTTTGACTTTTCGACTATTCGATCCTTCGACTTTTCGTTTTTACGACTTTTAGGCTTTTCGTCTTTTCAATTTTTTAACCCTTCGACTTTTGACTTGTCGGCTTTTCAATTTTTCGACTTTTCGATGTTTTAACATTTCCACTGTTTTACTTTTCGACTTTTGGACTTTTCGATGCTTCGACTTTCCGCTTTTTCGACTTTTCGACCCTTCGAGTTCTCGAGTTCTCGACTTTTCAATATTTTGTCGTTTCGACTTTTCGACTTTTTGTCTTTTCAACTTTTTAACTTTTCCTGTGTTCTACCTTTCGACTCTTCGACTTTTGGAATTTTCGACGCTTTGACTTTACGATTTTTCACGTTTTCGGCTTTTCGACTATTCGAACCTTCGACTTTTCGGTTTTTCGATTTTACGACTTTTCGATTTTTGGACTTTTCGCCTCTTCAACTTTTCAACTCTTCGACTTTTCAGCTTCTGGACTTGTAGACTTTTGATTTTTCGACTTTTCGATGTTTTAACTTTTCCACTGTTTTACCTTTTGACTTTTGGATTTTTCGACGCTTCGACTTTTCGCTTTTACGAGTTTTCGACTTTCCACTTTTCGATATTTTGTCTTTTCGGCTTTTCGATTTTTCGACTTTCGATTGACTTTTCGACTGATTTTTCAACTTTTCGTCTTTTCAACTTTTTAACTTTTCCTCTGTTCTACCTTTCGACTTTTCGACTTTTGGAGTTTTCGAGGCTTTGACTTTACGATTTTTCGCTTTTTCGACTTTTCGGATCCTTCGATTTTTCGATCCTTTGATTTTTCGACTTTCCGTCTTTTCGACTCTTAGATCTTTGGGCTTTTCGTTTTTCCAACTTTTCAACCCTTCGGCTTATCGACTACTTGACTTGTCGACTTTTCGACTTTTTGAATTTTTGCCTTTTTAACTTTTTCGCTGTTTTACCTTTCGTTTTTTGGACTATTAGATGCTTCGACTTTTGGATTTTTTGACCTTACGACCCTTCTACTTTACGGCTTGCGACCTTTCGATATTTTGTCTTTTCGGGCCTTCCCTATACAACGTGGACAGTTTAGAGAGGGGTGGGGGATATGAAAATGTCCACGCTAATTCATAGAAGGGAGCAGGTAGTATGGAAAAGGTCCACGTGGACATGTTTTTTTTCATACAAAGTATGATTTTGATAAACATAAATCAGCGAACAAACTAATCGATTGTGACTTGCTTTTGCTTATGTGTGGCATATTTGTATATGTTTGATAGATGAGGGCGAAAACTGCTTCACGCAGTAAGTTCGGTTAAGTATATACAGATTCGACCCGGGCGAATTTTGGAACTCATATGATTTACAATACCCAGTTTTCGCCCAGTGCATTTATGTTCTATTTTCAGCAGAATTGCGATAAAATATTAAAATAAGAGCACAATTATGAAATTTGAATCAGATATAACCAAATTGATGTGAAAAAAGTGCAAGAAGATACAATTTCCATTACTTTTCCTCAATTTTATTTTTCGTGCTCATTCTTGAGAATGGAAAAATCGCGTCTTAAATACAATATCTATTTTTCAAACCACATTAAATCATTAAAATATATAAAACAACGCAACGAATTCTATTCAAATAACTGAAAACTGAGTTAAATTGAATTTAAATTGAACTAACAACTTATAATTCAACTATCTATAGAGTTAATTCACGGGAATACCAATGGGAGGACGAATTCTGTGGTGGGGGCGAATTGTGGGGTTCTTACCCTATAGAAAATAGAAAGATTAAATATTGAATAAATTTTTTAATTTTTAATAAATTAGGCCATTGCAAATCATATTTGAAGTTTTTGTCACCCCCCCCCCCCCCCTTGGAAATTGGCTTGAAAATCTGGGGGCAAAAAAATAATTTGTCGGATATGAGTCAAATTTCTTTTTATAAAATCAATTGTCTGTGGGCTCTACAGTCTGAAAAACTCGAAAAATGAGTCTCCGAGTTGAATTAACGCTTTTAGCATGAAACAGAAATGGAACTTCGAACAATGGAATTTCCGAAAATCGTCCAAAAAATTTTTCCTTCGTTTTTGTCTTTTTTCGTATATTTTTTGCATAGAAAATAATAACGTATATATTATAAGCAAGAGTAGATTCGGTTTTCACTTTTAAACCTTAAATAAAAATTCTTAAAATCAATGTTTTTTTTGCTCGATTAAAAAATTCACTTTGTTTTTTTTCGCCCCCCCTTCAGTGGCCGAACACCGGAAGGACAAAAACTTTATAAAATATTTGTAATGGCCTTATTATCCAGTTTAAAGTAAACCGTTCACCACAACAATAGTATATTCTGATTATCATATACTGTATTATCATATAAAATCATATACTGTATTATCACAGACAAACAGACGAGACACTCGCGTTAATTCCATCGTCCAATCAAAAACCACTCATTTTTCAAAAAAGCATGTTTCGCAACAGGGCCATACCGCGGCGCGCAAGTGTTGCTTCGAGGTTTCAGTATAAAACCATACAAATGTAAAAACCCTACTGCATAAAACCCTGCAAATGCAAGCTACTCCGCGACATGCATAACAGATGGTGCTAGTGTGCAAGCAAAATGTGTAGGACGATGGTTTTTAAAGGATTTTCTTCTATGTGTCATGTCAGTTCGTCAGTGGTATTATCATGTAAAGTATAAAGTTTGAATCAGCGCGAGCTTTAGGCTACTAACGTTGACTATGATATATTATGTCATCCACGTTTATCGTACGCAACTACCGACCAATAAGTTTAATCTTACTTTTTTAATTTTAATTTTTTAATTTGATTTTTTAACGGGACAACGTAATTATATCAGTAAATATCAATAGCAGTAAAACCTTACTAATACTTAGTGATATTATTGCTTACTGATAACTATCAGTAGTTAATGATAGTTTTCCCATCACTAATTGGCAGCTACGCTTAATAAGTTGTCGTTATGACTCCTACCTTTGGTCCAATGCTGGAAGGTGCATGAGTCGAACCAAGCTATAATCTGAGATTATAACCGTTTGGACTTTTGATTTTGGACTACATTTTGACTTTTCGAGTTTTCTACTTTTCGATTTTTCTGCTTTTTGGTTTGTCGACATTTGGACATTTAGATATTTTACCCTTTCAACTGTTTGGTCTTTCGGCTTTTCGATTTTTGAAATTATCGATTATTTGCTTTTTCGGCTGTGGTAAACTTCGGATATTTGTGTTTTTTTTCAAAAATCATGTGGTTCTGCTCTACGCGTCTAGTTTCACGCATAGTTTTGGATTGCATTAGGTTATTTTAGGTGAATTATGAGATTTACGCAGTCTTTTATGTGATTTCCAGATGTTACGTGGTTTTGAGTTACATGAAACGTGTCCAAGGCATTAAAAGCGATATGAGCATATATGACCTTTTGATCGGTGCTCGAAAAGATTGACAGCCCTGTATGAAGTCGAATATACAACGCATTCAGTTTCATCCCTGTTAGTACTATTTTATCTGTCAGCCCATGGACATGACTATTGAGCTGCGGACAGTGTTTGTCTATCCCAGTTTTCTACCCTTCGAAACAATTCATTCATGAATTGCAGTGTTAAATAATTGCTCGACTACCATGTCAGTCAATTTTTTTGCTCTTGACTGATATTTTACCTGTCAAAACCTGGCTGAAATAAATTATTAAAAACTTTTGATGTTTACGTTTGTTGTAATTTCGTTTGCCGTTGTCGGCGTTTCAAAATGAATGAGTGATTCACATGCGATTTCATTCACTATTGTCGAGAATGAATGAATGTAGAAAATAACATGAACATTTTTTGATTTTTGACTTTCGACCTTTGTCTTTTCGTCTTTATACTGACGACATTTGCCGTCCGTAATTTAACCTTAAACCGCAGACAAATAGACGAGATGTTTGCAATAATTACACGGGGATTGCTATCAGTGTTGAGTTTAACAACATATATTAATTACTACGCAATAAGCAACAGAGGGTGCTTCTGGCGTGTATAGGAAATGTGTAGGATGCTGTTTTTTAAAGGATTTTTTTCTATGAGTCATGCCAATTCGTCAATGCTTAAATATTCGGCATCCAGGTTAGGACTTTCGACACGCGACTTTCGACGTTCGATCTTGGATTTTCTACTTTCAGCTTTCGATTTCCAAATTCTAATATGCGATGTTCGAATTCGGCTTCCGTCTTTCGACTTTTGATAGTCCTGCTAGTCCTCTGCACCTAACAGGCTGCGAAGTCTGTTGAATAAAAAAGTCCGAAGGCATACATTGCTATTTTTTTTTTCATTTCTTATTTACAAAAAGAACATCGTGTCGTTCGAAAAGTCTAGTACTCAAAATTTTTAGAAATTAAGACAAACATTTTGTAGGTCAATAAAAAGGAGTAGTCCCAAATGAGAGCCATGAGGGACACCAGAAATGAATTGAATTAAATTTGAGCCCTTTCCATTAAATTTATTTGAATTATTACTCACCATGTTTAAAAATAATCCAGTTTTGCATTGTGATTTAAACGTTTAAGGAAAGACTTTTTTGGCACCAAACTAATGCATTGAGACAGTATAATCAATATATATAGAATGCCAGTGTCGCTGGTGTTTCATTTATATTTTGGTGCAAACATGTTGCTGGTTCGTGTCTTGGATACGGGAACAACATTGTCAAATTGCCCAATAAAAAATTTTCCTGCCGACGAAATACCCCCAAACGACCAAATCGAGTGATTTATCCTACGTGATTTACGGAAAAGCAAAAGGATTTTTTATTGGGTTGCCTTTTTAGTTTGACAATCAGATTTCCGTTTCGAATCGTGCACTCACACATATGCGCTTACAATGTAAATACATAATTTTCAAATGTGTGATGTTTACCACGAGCACTGCAGCGACACTGGCATTCTATTTATATTGATTCTACTATTGAGACCCGTCAAACATCAAACTTCTGTTCGTTGGTAATCAACGACACGATAATAAGGCGTAACCAGAGTAAGTGGATGTTAAAATATGTTGTTTTAATGTTTTAATAAATTACTGCTACCTTTGAAAAAGGCCACAACCGAAGGGTGAAACGTCAAACAGTACCAAATAGCCATTTTCGTTAAATAACTAACCGATTGTACAGCCACCTAGTCCACAATAAAATTTAAGTTAATTATTTGTTGGCGATTATTTAAGACCTCCTAATAAACATTGATATGAGTTATTGAAATGTTAAGCACAAATTAAATATTTAACAGAAATGACAGTTTACCTACTAATATACTTATCACAAAACTGTCAGTAAAATTTCAAAAATCATCCTTTACCGCCAAAGAGCAACCAATCGTAATGATATAACAAATCAATAATCCAATGACTCGCCAGAAAATTCAGGACACCTTTTGCTGACGTTAAACTCGGTCTGCCACGTAAACACGCTGCCCATCTCAACGCAGCACGGATTTCCTTTCCACCTGACAACTGCCGAGCAGGAAGACAGGAAGAAAAAATCATTTTTCACTTGAACACCACCTCATTCCCCGTTCCAGCCGAAAACCATCCAAGGAGCGACGCAATTGATAAGATTTCGTAATTGCCAGGCAACGAAGGTCCCCCTTCGTTAACCTCACGGAAAAGCAACAAAAAAGCCATGAACAAGAAAATTTTTCATTTCGGCAGACTCCTGGCCAGCCAGCCAGCCAGTCAGTCAGTCAGCCCGGACGACCAAGGTGGCTCTGGCTGCCACCGCCACCCGACTCGGTTTGTAATCATGTCCCTCTCATTTTGCCTGGCAATTTTCTGCATGCTCCGATACCGACAGTGTCAGTGACGACACGCAGCCAGGCAGTTGATTGACTGGCGTCTCGTGATTTTCCCCCGCGTATCTTCCTGTTCCACCACCCACCGGCTGTGTGTCAAGGATCAGATGCTTCCTGATTTTCTTTTTGTTGAATTTTCCATTTAAAAGGCGGTAAATTTTTTCCCTCGCTGCAGTCGAACACAAATGACAAAATTATTTAGCAAGATTTCGAACTTCCTCCACATCTTGTTTTTCGTTTCGTTGTTTGCAGGCTTGTTTCAGTGTGAATAGTCTGGGATGACGAGACATTTTCCGCTCTGTGATGGGGAAGTAAGGCACTGCGTAATTGGAAGTAGAACGGTGCTTATTGTTACTCATTTAAAGTCCGGAAAATGTCAACAGCTGGGGAAATGCTGAGAATTGCGATAATGAGAACAAAAGACGGGAACAGAAACGACATTCCTCCATTTCCATTGGTTCATAATCTGGTGCCAAACAGTTTTCACGGGTTCCATTAACCGGACGGTCAGCGAGCTGCAATGTCATTTCCCGTTCTACCATGCATCAGAAATCAATTAGGCCTCCGTATATGTGCCCACTGTAGCGTGGCCAACAAGAATCTCATTAGCACCAGTCTATCGGGAGATGCAAGTACAGTGTTAACGACAGTGCATCTCGAATCGTCTAAGCCCGACGGACAATGCGGACGAGATTGATAATCCTTTCGAAACTTTATGCACGAGCCCCTTTTCAATTTACGAGGCTTCTGCTGCTGCTTCTGGGATTCCAGGAATTAATTACACATTAATCAAAATCAATCTAATTTAATTACATGGTAAAATACTCGCATTAAACTGATATCTCAATCATGATTTTCTCGGCTATTATGCTAGGTGAACCGTTGCAATAGATCCTTCAGTCCCCTCTTGAAACTCGAACCGGTGTGTCTCTTCATTACGCTGGCAGTCAGTGCACTGAAACAGGAGCCGGAGAATAACCGGTCTTCGGCAACCGGCAAAGCCCAAATCCACTGAACAAATTTACTGGTGAGACTGGTCGATCCTATTCGAATGCCAAAGCCCACTGCACGTTTCAAATGCGCCCTCTGCTCTCCGGTTCTCTCCACCTGTCTATGAAGTGTGCACAAGTTATTTGTGGCCGACTGTTTTCTGGCTAGCCTGCAAATCGGAGTCAAATCAAATGCACAAAATGCACGCTTCAAGAGCTGCACACATCATGGTCAGTAATCGCTGTTTCTGGCTGGGCTACGGGAGATTAGGGGCTGAATGGTATAATGCCTATCCTGTGTACGTAACGTACTCACTTTGTCGGTTCGAGGAAGAATCTGTATCCTGTACCAGTACCTACGGTGTACTGTCCCGACTGGCTGGCTGGCTGGCTGACTGACTGACTGCCTGACTGACTGGTGGTGACGGGTAGTGTGGCTGGCAGTGGTCCATGCATGGCAAGTTACGAACCGGCCGACCAACATTTATTGAGTGAGATATCTTCATTTTGTTTCCCACATCGGATGGCTTCGTTTCCTGACGAAGGAATTTCAATCCGTACGCGTGATGTTGGTTGATGAACATATTTCTTGTGTTCATACTTTGCCAAACGTGAAAGGAATTCCCGTTGCGTGTGGTATGTCGCACTCCTTATCATGCAGTCCTACGGCTACGGAGGCCAACGCAGCTTCCGCTAGGGGGTTTTCGATACAGTACGTGAATATGTGCGGGGGGGGGGGGGGGATTGATGGGCGACAAAATGTTTACACCATGTCTGTCAACCACCGAGATCGGCTGATTGCGTTCGGGAAACCACATTCTTTCCCCTAAAGGTCAACCGTATGAGGTTTTAGACTCTCTGAAGCCCGGGGTTGGTTTTAGATGATTTTTACTAAAAAGTCAATATCTCTTCACAGAAATTGTTTATTTTAAATTTTTCTAGATGACACGAATTGAAAATACTGCACTAAAAAGTTTCAAATTTGTACCATAATTAATATTGCATGAATTAAAGGTCTATTTTCTAATGCAACAAAGAATCAAATTTCCAAAAATATTTTTAAAGTTGTGAGAATTTACAGCGACTTGAAGGCTTTATTGTACTAATTACTTTTATCTACTTTTTTGCCAAAATATTTCTTCCATTCAGGTGTTAATGTTCCTGGGCATGTCTAAGGTGTATGGATAGACAAAGAATAATACTCTTTTCATCCAATGGATCGCCGGTTTTGATCGAAATGATTCTGAAACACAGAGTGTAATTCTTAACCATGATTTATTTCATACTAAACAGTTAAATAAAACAGGTCTACAGAAACGTCGTGAGAACAACGAGCCCACGTATCACATCTTTATTGATTTCAAAGCAGCATACGATACAGTCGGTCGAGACAAGCTATAGCAGATAATGCACGAACACGATTTTCCGAATTGACGCGATTGATCAAAGTTACATTGGATCGAGTGATGTGTTTTGTACACTCTCGGTGTTCCTTCGAGACGCGGCGAGTGTTGAGACACGGTGACGGCTTATCCTACCTAGCGACACGATTGTTACTTTCGAAAACCGGGTTTTCGGTATTGATAAATGATAAAACCGGTAAGAAACCGGTAAAAGTTAATACTTTTACAAAATTTACAAATTATATTGATTTGAAGAAAATCTCTCTATAATCAATGGTACTCAATTTCTTTTGGCATAACTAACTGATTAGTTCATTAAAAAAAAAATATTTAAGAACGCGAAGAGAATTTACAGCGTCATCTTGAATTTTAAAGAAAAAACTTCCGGAGGTAGAGAATTCGGTGTCCACAGAAAAAGGAAGTGCGTAAATTTGACATGTGACGTAGGAAAACCCTTGTTCAAGAACTTTCAATAAGCGGCTTTGATACTGACACTTATGATGGATTTCAAGCCATCGTGAAACTTGCATGTTCAAAGTATTTTTCGATATAAATCATGGTTGTTTATGTAGTACCTTTACATTATATTATATATTTATAAAAAAGGTGTTATTATTGACTACAAGAAAACTATTGAATATCCTGGTTAGTTTCAAATAAATGATTTTTACATAATGAGCATCGTTTTGTATAGCAATTAGGATCGTTTGTTGCATTATTCCACACCGAAATTGCGCGTAGTTTTCGAATTACATTTAAATTAAATTGGATCTTTATCTAACTCCCCCTTCTACTAACAACAATTCCTTACCCGAAATGCTTGTGAAAATGCAAAGGATTCTCTGGTCTATAACAGCAACATATATTGGACTAACACTCCTTTCCATCCCACCAGGACCCACCTGGACTACGGAGCAGTCCAGTGACAACAAGGTATCCACTAAACGTGCAAGGCAGTCCCCAGGGGAAGAAACCCCCACGGGCCCGAAGAAGCGCTTGATCGCTGAGGGTCGTAAGCACACCGAGGAACCCACTGAGGGTAATAAGACGCAGTTAGCGCCCGACAATCAGTGGGAAACAATAAAAAAGAAGAAGGCCAGGAAGAAAGAGGAGGATCGAACTCCACCGAAAGTTATTACTTGCCGGTGGAAGACCAGCTAGTCTAAGCCCTCGATCGCTGGTCAGACACCATCGGCGATCTGAGGGTGTGCATTCATCAGCCTCTTTTCCGAAACGACTAGCTCGACCGTGAGCAACACGCCTGCTCTCAGGATCGGCTCAAACACTTTTACGCTGATCAAGGATTTCGGATGAGTGTGCAGGCCTAAAGTGGAAAAGACCTTTGTGATTTGCTCAACCCAGTAGCTTTCCCAGGTACCTCTCTAATTCAGCAAAATTTCCTCTCTTATCGACCGAATTAATCATTTAATCGGGCAACTCAGATTGATCCTCTTCAGTGGCAGGGTTGTATACCATGCGATATCATTTTAATCTTCTAAAGTCGACTTCTGACTGGAGTGCATTTTTGTATTTCCCTCAGCTAATATCGAATTTTCCCTACTTAGAATAACATATATTTATTTAGATTACAATTTATACACTTATACAATTATTTTATAAACAAGATGACAATACATATTTACAAATTCAATATGGACATATGAGCGGTGTGCCTGAATGGTAACAAAGTGGTCAGGAAAAAGAGGAGCAAAGGCGATGCCCTTATCTTAAAAACTGAGGGGCTAAAATATGCAGAAGTTTCGAAGGCCATTAGAGGGGACGAGCAGCTGAAGGGTCTTGGCACGGATGTGCGGAGTATCCGCCGCTCCCGCACCGGCGACATGATCCTTGAGCTCAAAAAGGATGCCACTGAGAAGGGTTCTGCTGAAAAGGTCGTTGGTGATGGCATACAGATCCGTGCACTAACGCTTGAGATGACTCTCCAGCTTAAAAACCTGGACGAGATCACAGAAGCGGTCAAACTGACACGAGCTCTCAAGGAGCAATGTAACGTGGTGGTGACTAGCGAAGCAGTTCGTCTGCGCAAGGGACCGGCGGGAACCCAGGTAGCTACAATAAGACTTCCACTGGCAGACGGAAATACAGCCCTGAAGGCGGCCAAGCTGAAAGTGGGATGGTCAGTATGCCCACTGAGCGTGTTCAAGCAGCTGGAGGCTTGCTTCCGGTGCTTTGAGCTGTAAGGGTCCTGACAGCAGCCACCTGTGTAGAAGATGTGGCGGTGCGGGCCTTATAGCGAGGGACTGTTCTGCGCCGCCCAAGTGCCTGATATGTACAGGCCAACGGGACGCTAAGCATGCAACAGGAGGCCCAAAGTGCCCGGCAGTGTCGGCCCAAAGTGGCCCAAAGGAGGCCCAAAGTGCCATCATCTCGGACCCATACCGCATCCCTGCCGGAAACGGTAACTGGGTCTCGGATAGGTCCGGGTTGGCGGCTATATGGACGACAAGAAGGTTCCCGGTTCAAGAGGTTCTGTCAACTGCATACGAGGGATTTGCGGTTGCCAAAATGGGTAGAATGTTCTACTGCAGCTGTTATGCTCCGCCGAGTTGGTCGATCGAGCAGTTTACGCGGATGGTAGACCGAGTATCACTTGTGCTGACTGATCTAAGGCCGGTGGTTGTGGCTTTAACTCTTGGGCGGTCGAGTGGGGAAGTCGTCGCACGAACCATAGGGGTCGGATTCTGCTTGAGGTTCTGGCAAAGCTCAACGTAGACCTGGCCAACGTCGGCACCACAAGTACCTTCAGTAGGAATGGTATAGAGTCTATCATCGATGTGACATTCGGCAGTCCTGGTCTGATAGGAGACTGGAGGGTAGACGATGGCTACACTCACAGTGACCATCAGGCGGTCCGCTATGGTGTTGGTCAGATAACGAGGTGGCAGCCAATGGTGAAGAACCAATACTCCAACCACCCGTGGATGGAAGACATCATACTTCGATCCCGAAGTATTTGTGGAAGCGATCCGAAGAGAGTGCGGTGATCGCGATATGCCTGACCCGAACGCTGATCATTTGGTTGAGGTGCTGTCGCGAGCGTGTGACGCCACCATGCCTAGGAAAAGCCAACCTAGGTATGTTAGGTCACCGGTTTATTGGTGGACAGAAGAAATTGCAGAACTCCGCGGAACCTGCTTTCGTGCAAGGAGAATTATGCAAAGAGCTCGTTCGGACGAGGGCAGAGCAGAATGTCGAGTAGCACTAGTTGCTGCACGCGCAGCGCTTAAGAGTGGGGTAATAGCTACCAAGCGAGCCTGCTTTGAAAGGTTATGTGCCAGTGCCAGTGCGAACTCGTGGGGTGATGCCTACAGGGTCGTAATGGCCAAGACCAAGGGCGTGATCGCGCCCGCAGAGCGATCGCCAGAGATACTGGAGCGGATCTTCGAGGGCCTCTTTCCGCGCCACGAGCCAAGGCCCTGGCCTCAGGCCGCTGAGTCGTCCCACGGCCGACGTTCCAGTATCTCAGACCATAGCGTAGGATGGTCGGCCTCCATGCCGAACATCCAAAGTAACGTGGGCGACGGCGGTTTAGAGGTCGGGGAGGAAGTAACGGTTACGAACGAGGAACTCATTGAGATCGCTAAATCCCTAAAGGTGAGCAAGACACCGGGGCCAGACGGAATCCCGAATATGGCCATTAAAGCAGCTATTCTGGAGGCTCCCGAATTATACTGCCGGCAAGGTACTGGAAAGGGTTATCCCTAACAGACTCGTACAGCACACTGAGGGTACAAACGGTCTGCCAAGGAACCAATTCGGCTTCCGAAAAGGCAAATCTATGGTGGATGCCATCTTGTCTGTCACTAAGACAGCCGAGGTGGCAAACCAGCGTAAGGGGACAAGTATTCGCTATCCGCTATTGCGCAGTCGTCACATTCGACGTGAGAAATGCATTTAATAGCGCTGGAACTCCACAGCCAACTTGCTTCGGAACGTCCAAGTGCCCAAGTCCAAGTGTCGCTGTACAGGATTCTGGACAATTATTTCCAGAGAATTTGTGCTATGCCACAATACGAAGAAGGGTCAGAAGTGCCTTCCCATCACCGCAGGGGTTCTTCAAGGTTCCATACTGGGCCCGGTGTTGTGGAACGTCATATATCAACACGAGGTGTTGAAGCTAAAGTTCCCGGAAGGAGTGGTAACTGTCGGCTTTGCGGACGACATCATCTTGGAAGTATACGGTGAATCTATGAGAGAGGTTGAGTTGACGGTTGTCCACTCTATAAGCATTGTTGAAGATTGTATGCGCTCCAGGAAACTGGAGCTAGTGCATCATAAAATGGAGGTTATCGTGGTGAACAACCGCAAGTCGGTGCAGCAGCAAATATCATCGTCGGAGATTGCAATATTTCGTCAACGCGGTCCTTAAAACTCATGGTCGACGACAAGCTCAAGTTCGGGTGCTACGTCGACTATGCCTGCAAGAAAACTTCCACAGCTATTTCGGCATAGTCTCGTATGATGTGTGATAGCTCTGCGGTATATGGCAGCAAGTGAAGGCTAGGCAACGTGGTCCACTCCATACTCAGGTATGGCGGGTCGGTGGGGTCATCGGCGTTAGGTACCAAAAGCTATCTAGCTAAGCTGAAAAACACATACCGTCTGATGTGCTTGAGAATGGCGAGTGTGTATCGCACAGTTTCACATGATGCAATCTGCGTCTTAGCGGGTATGATGCCTATTGGCATCATCATCAGCGAGGACGTAGAGTGCTTCAACCAACGTAGATCTAGAGATATACGGAGTACCACAAGATCGGCCTCGATGACCACATGGCAGCGGGCATGGTCTGATTCCACAAAAGGCCGGTGGACACATCGACTTATCCCGGAACTACCAGGGTGGGTCAACAGGCGCCACGGAAAAGTCAACTTCCACCTGGCACAGATTCTGTCAGGGCATGGTTGTTTTAGACAGTACCTGCACAAGTTTGGGCATGCGGAGTCCCCCGCATGTCCCGAATGCACGGATGTTGAGGAAACTGCAGAACATTCTTTCTTCATATGCCCTCGTTTCGCGGGCGCGAGAAGCAACATGATGTCAGTGAGCGTATAGGACACTACTCCGGATAACTTAGTCCAAATGATGTGTTCCAGCTCGGACGTCTGGGGAACGGTCAATGCGGCTGCTACCCATATTTTGCTTGTCCAGTAGTTATCTAAGAGAGTGCGTTAAGCACAATAGCCCCTCCCTGAAGTAATACCGATAAGGTGGTACCAAGGGGATTGAGGCTGGAGACTCGAGTAGGGTTTTAGTGGGTCCGGATCCTCACGCCTCATTAGGGGGGTCGGGATACCAAGCCCCAGTCCCTGAGTTGTCTTCTCAGGTGTCTGATAGTACCGTATCTTCTAAGGTGCTCAGCAGATTTCCTTACTCGTAAAAAAACGCCCTCTGATGAAGAGAAGCAGGCTGATTAACTTCCGCGCCACTGACCGACGTCCGCCAGTCACCGAGTCTAAACACTCTGCCAAGGACGACAAAACTCAAACATAGCGGGCAGCCATCGCTGCGTGCAAGCGAACCAATGCTACCAAGGGCGCTTCCAGTGTCATTGGTCGTAGGTTCGTAAACTCCATGCTAACAAATGGTTTCATTTATGAATCTTGGGTTCACGGTACGAGAATTCTCGGCCTTGTTAATTAGTAGCTTGGTAGCTAAGTTAGTCTACGTATAAACACGTGGTTTGTATTATACTTGCCTAAAAGTAAAATAATGCGAAGGAAGTACCTACCCCCCTAATGAAGAATGTTGCAGGTAAATAAATAAGAATATTTGGTATGTCGCCAGCAGGACAGTTCTTCGGATGACAGTTTTCGACGAAATACTCAGTACTGATAGAAAGAATTGTGAGGTGGAAGCGCCAGCTGGCTCCGGCTGGCGTTGCCACCACTATAATGGGCAATAAATCCTGCTCGGATGGCTGCATTGAATGACGGTCATGCTGGTCGCCAGATTTGGATCAGTGCATATCTCGACAGATAGCAAAAACAAAAACATATGCTTTAAGTAGTATCCTTCCCTGAGAGGGCCAATATCCGACAGTACATTTCTATCATATTTAATAGTACCAACTCATTTAGGACTATCTCTGGTCATTGATAAGTTGCAGTAACTAAAAGAGCTGGAGGTTTAGTATATTAGAGGCTCACTTTATGTGAGTCTATTGCAAGAAACACCGAAGCAAACACAATACAAATAGTACCTATAAGAATCAAATCAAACGCTTTTTTAAACCATTCAAAGACAACCTTGTAATCTTTACATCTTCAATTACAATTTACAGAAAAGCGTTTATTATATGCTTTTCTCTTTTCTACCGACTCTTCAAGGTGCTTCTCCCACTACTGTACTGGTAATGATTTTCATTAGCTGAATTTGAGCGCGATTGCAATTATGAATCATAATTAACTGCGAACAGAAGCGACGACCCTCCATCGATTTTCGGCCCACTCTAACCTAACCGAGGTCTAGTGAAGCGGAAGATATTTTTTTCTCCTCTTCCCAGACTCCGACTGCCGTCGAAGATACACCGGAGAGTCCTTTTAATATAATTAGTCTGAACGAACGAAGCTCGTTGGCAGCCAAAGGGATCGGTTTCCTTGGGAAACCGACCGCTTGTTAGGCGGCGGAAAAGTCGCTTCGCTTCGGTTCGCCGGTATCGTAAAAGTGGAAAAATTCCAACTATTCCGGGGCAAAGTGTCTGTCTGCTTGCGCCCGGTGAGAAGGGGTGCGCTCCGGCGGTGACGTAGAATTTCTGAAGATGCTAACCCTTAATTAATTCACTAAATCAAATGATATATATGGCTCCTGGTGGCGCCGGATCCCGGAGCAAGCAGTAGTAGCAGTAAGAGCAGCAAGAGATTCGCTTGTGGACCGAACAAAACCGACGAGTTGTCCCGTAAATCATTCGTTGATTGAAGCGGAAATTATTGCTTACGATGAGGTTCTAAATCTTGCATGTTGCTAGGCGGATGGATGGCAAAGGGAATCGGTTGGGCACTATGGGAATGTAGCCTGTTGTGAACTTTTCTGGCTGTAAACGAGGGATATTTTTTGAAGAAGATCAGATTAATTTAATTAAGAATCGAAACGTAGAGCTCGATCAGCAAAGGTTGGGGTTTCCGACAGTTGCAGCACATTTTTCAGTACTTTTGGACTTTTTACCTCTGACAATGTCTTTCTGATTACAGTTGCAGAATTTTGTAGTATAGTTTTCGTTCGCAGTATAATTCTTGTTTACATTGAATTCAGTATTTTTTAAATATTCTCTATTATTTCACACTTGTATTTACAATTCAATAAAACTGAATCGTTTTCTTCCATTTTATAAAACCGAAGGAAATGAATAACTATTATTTACTTAGAAACATTTGCAAAAACAACACAAACATTGTCAGCAAATTATAACCATTGACATGACCGCAAATACAATTAAACATAGGCTTAGGTTATACTACAGAGGACAACTGCTTTAGTGATTGTATTTTTATTTATATTTAACTTGTTCCTATATGTAGAATTTGTCCAATAATTGTTCGTAAATTAGTCTTAAGAAAGGATAACGGGCTCATAGCCTATATTCAAATACAAATACAAATACAAATACAAATACAAATTGTCGCCAAAATCATAGTCATTCTGGTTCCTGACTGTTTTCGTGACTGATGACAATTTGTTCACGGATTTTTATGCTCGCTTTGTCGTATACTGTTTGATAGTCTGCTATATCGTAAATTTATAGCTTCGCTGTAAATAAATAGTCATCTCGCTCTAATATTCTCTATGTAAGTGTTTCTACTTCCTCGCATAAAAATAACCGAAAATGTAACCCATTTTATTCTTTAACCTGATATGTACTTCCCTGATATGTTGTTAACAGAAAATTATTTTAAATCCCATTGAACATCAAAAAGCATCCGAATGATTTGGGTAAAACGTTGTAGCTCGTTCAATACGCGTTTTATAATTGCATCATTATCCTTCTTCCTTCTATCGACCAATTTTCCACACTCATCACCGTTGTTTTCCAATTGTTTTTCTTACCACCACCCCATTTGCCGTCCTGCCAACAACCCTCTGATCCGATGGTTTCCACCAGCGAAAACAAATTGGCATCCACACTGGATTTAAGGCGACGACGACGACACAAAATTTAACAGATTGAGTATTATGGCATATTTATTCCGGAATTGAGCTTCCGAATCAGCTCGACTCCGGAGTCGGGATGCAGCAACGTATGAGGAGGCTTGCTGGCGTGTGTATAAATCAATACATTCTAACTTCACCCCGAACCCTCCGGGAGAAAAACGACGACTCTCAACCGATACGCCTATGTCGTTTTCAAGCTCAAAAAGGGCAACGGAGCAAATCTCGGCGTTACTTTTCACTTAATACACCGAACCTTCCCCTCATCGTTTGTTGTTTTTTTTTATTTTTTATGATTTTTCTTGTTGCTATTGCCTGCGGACGGGGAGACGAGACATGATCCGTCTTTTGGTTTCTTTTTTAAATTTTGATACACTTTCCAGCTGCTACCAAGCAAGAAGAATGGTTATGCCTGGACTGTCGATGAACTAAAGAGGGTTCCGTACTTTATCCATTGCCGGTCGTATCTGATCTTTCGGATGGGGTTGTCATGACAGGAAATATGATAAATTCGTGCGTGTCAAAAAATGATATCTTTGTCGGGGACTTCTTCCTACGGCGGGAAAATCTGGTGCATTGACTGGATGACTGACTGACTGAATGATTCCGATGCCGCTACAGGCTCACTAGAGGATTATGTGGGATGAAATATTCGGTCGTTTAACAATCTTGGAAAGTCGTGTCTTAGGTTGATTTGTCGCGAGGGTAGGATTTATTGAGTTGTGTAGTTTTTTCTTTGTGGAAACTGACCTAACATACGTTTTTCCAATTCCTCAATTGCGATTGGTTTGAGAAATCGATTCCATTTGTTCCAATTTTCTTATGGTTGTTGTTGTGGAATATCTATTCTTCATTCTATGGGTAACAAATCGTACGTGGACAGAACTAGCTTTCTAAAGGTCAATGAGAAAGAAACGAAAAACGTCACGGTTTATAAATTGATAAACAAGAATTAGAACAGCTGGTTAATAATACGGGAAAGTCGTTAAATATTAACTCACGCTGGAAGTACCGATGAGTGTTGTTAGTCAGAATACACGTCGAAGAAGAGTCAAAACTTTCACTTAGCAAGTTTTCTGTGGAAAACTTCAGGTTACACTTTACGAGAATTAAGTATTTTAATGATTTTGTATTGTGGGGAGAAACTAATAACACAAAAACAAGTCGCAAACCAAGACAGGAGATTAAACCCTACCTAGCGGCGCTTCGCAGATCTATGTCAATCGAGAGCGAATAATAGGCATACCTGGAAATGCTTCATAACAAACTGAAACAGCTAAGATAGGAGATGCGAACTGGAGCGTCTGTTCCCCAGGTAATGGGCGGCTCAAATTGCGTCTGTCTTGGAGCGAACGATTAAATATTAAACGCTGTTTCCCGTAAGCTATACCTAAGATGGCAGACCCACCAGCGGGATGTAGGTGTCGCGCCCCATATAAGGTAGTATATTCTCAACAAACATGGAAATAAGGAATGGATCAATCGGTATAGGACATGGCTTTTACAACATACTCGAGAGGACCTATGGCACCAAAAATATGACGTGAAAATTATGATCGAGAATGCAAATCTTCATCTGTCGACCAATGGTAACGGTCGCTGCCAGAGGTAATTTTGCCGCTACCAGAGGAATGAATGAATGAATATTCGGAAACACGCCTAGAGACACCCAGATGGAAACTCTAGCTCTCAGATGGATTTAAATGCTAAATGCAACAATCCACTGGATCATTGTCAAGATCTGGGCGGAAGAACAAATGTCGGAGGAGTTGTTGGCTGACCTCATTTACCCTATCTTTAAAAACAGGACATCGACCAGAGAGTAAAAAATACCAAGGCCTAACCTTTCTCAATTCTGCCTGTAGGGTGCTCTTCTGTATTCTGTTAGACTGATAGCGTTAGCGGGTTCTTCATCGACGAGAACCAAGCTAGTTTTTGTAAGCAGGGCTTTGAAAGGGATCGCAAGTTGACTTTGACTGCGTGAATGTGTACGCTTGCTGCATTCAACTTACGCTCCAAAAACGATCATTTGACTGTTTTTTAATGCAATCAATCTTCCGCTTGCAACAACTGCAGCCTATACTACAATCCATTTGGCATCTCAAGAGAAGCCAACAGTCGTCCTCCCGTTTTGCGTTTATATTAAAGAGTGTAAACTGCAAATTGACTGGAAGCATAAGGTGACGTATTTTTTCTTTTGTTTATTTTGTCTCCAAATTGGCTACCCACAGTAAAAGTTTTCCAGCTAGCACCAACTCGTATATCAATGTACGAAAACTATCGTAAATATCTCCTAACAAACTCAAAATCGTAACTAAAGCTGGATAAAATGGGATCAAGTTGATTTTCTGTCGTATATAATGATAACGACTGACATACATACGATTTTCAGCACAAAATCGTAGAGTAGTACGGAGCGACTCGCGCTTAATCGGATATTATCGTATATAAATACTTATATAGTCGTAACGCTCAAAATTATTCGTAATCACGTATATCGCTTCCAAAATAGTACGGATATGCCAATTTTGCACATGAAATACGATTTATTTAGCATGTATATCAGTACGTATTGCTGATTTTTCCCTTTTTACCTTTGTTATACTATAACAAAGGTTTAAAAATTGGTCGAAAAACACGAAGTTGATCCGAGACCCGGAGGGCCGAGTCACATATACCAATCGATAAGGTTCTACGTATTGAGCAAGGTCTGTGTGTGTGTGTGTGTGTGTGTGTGTGTGTGTGTGTGTGTGTGTGTGTGTATGTGTGTGTGTATGTGTGTGTGTGTGTATGTGTGTGTGTGTGTGTGTGTGTGTGTGTGTGTGTGTGTGTGTGTGTGTGTGTGTGTGTGTGTGTGTGTGTGTGTGTGTGTGTGTGTGTGTGTGTGTGTGTGTGTGTGTGTGTGTGTGTGTGTGTGTGTGTGTGTGTGTGTGTGTGTGTGTGTGTGTGTGTGTGTGTGTGTGTGTGTGTGTGTGTGTGTGTGTGTGTGTGTGTGTGTGTGTGTGTGTGTGTGTGTGTGTATGTGACGCTTGACTTTAGTCGTCTATTTCTCAGAGATGGCTGATCCGATTCGCTTGATATTACGCTTATTTGAAAGGTAGATCACTATTGAATTGTTTTGCGGCCGACATGTTGTTTAAAAGTTATAAGCAAAAATGTAAAAATTACGTGACATGATTTTCTTCGGAACCGCTCAACCGATTTCAACAATTTTAGTATCAAATGAAAGCTCTTGCTACCGCGAATATTTTGGGAGAGTTTTATCGAAAACAATCAAGAGGTTCAAAAGTTATGCTTAAAAATGTATTTTTTCAAGGTGTCAATTAGTCGAACGTTTCTCAGAGATGGCCAAACCGATTTATGCGCAATTAGTCTCAGTTAGTAGATAATATAGCCTCATAGATCGCTACTGATTTGTTTTTTGATTGGATGTTTAATTTGAAAGTTATAGGCAGTCGTGAACAGCATAGTAAAATTTACAATTATTTATAACGATTTTAACCAGATAATTAAGCAGATTTCAATTATCTTAGTATCAAACGAGAGGCCTTAACGCTGTGAACATATTTGCTAAATTTTATTGGAATCGGTCTGACCAGTCAAAAGTTATTTGAAAAACATTGATGAAATTATTCAAGCAAACTTTACTGATATGAACCAAATAGAAAAAAACGCGATCATATGCTCTAGCGCAAAAATGCTTAATTTTTCAGGTGGTGTGTCTTTGGAAAAGTTTATTTAAAAAATATGGCGCAACTTTTTGCATTCTTAGAGTGACCGTAAATCTACCTATTAGGGTGATACAAATTTTTGTTTTTTTAAATGCATCCAAAAAAGTGCAGTGTGTCCACAAAAGTTATAGAACACGGTAAAATAAGCAACTTTGCTGTACATAGTAACTATCTACCTCTTACTGGTTGCGAAATGTAACGATTTTTTTAAATGCAGCGAAAATTGAAAAATTGAGATATCGAAAAATGGCTACGTCACAATTTAGATAATTAATTTTTACACGTCAAAAAAAATTCAGCCAAATCGGTCCTCTAGATACTGAGATACACGCACCATCGCTGAAAACATATGGTTTCAAGGAACTGGTTTCACTTTCCTTCAAGTGATCAAGTGATTCAAGTTTTACTGTAAATTCTCAACGAGACCACGCACCGAAAAATACTTTGGACACAACATTTCTGAAGATAAAAGCCTTCTGAAACAAGTTTTTCAACTTTTCAGTGAGGGTCCCCCTCTAATATCAATTCTACCCAAGAACTTTGCACACGATTTTTTGATTGATTTCAAATATTCTACAAATTTATCAGTATATTACATGCACACGCATATGTGTTGATGATAACTACCATTACTGCCCATAAACGCATAACAGTCCCATGTGATTTTTCACCACTTTTAGTCTCAGTCTGAGTCTCAATAGTCTCAGTAGTGAAATTATAACAATAAAAATCGGCTTTTCGGTAATACCTGGACCGATTTGACTGCAATAACTAACAAACGGAAAGTTTTCTGGCCTAGAAGAATTCTATTGAACAGAATTTGGATCGGATGTACGGTTCCGAAGATATGTCCGGAACAAGGAGCGGAATATATGAAACTTGAACATAAAAGCACCTTGAATCATAATAAACCCGTCATGCGACACCTCCAAGTACTCCAAATTGCATAACTAGACCATTGTTAGTCGTAAAAAATGTTCAAGACATCAAGGGCTACATCTAAACACTTCCGGCAATGTTCCGGATCGAGGATCAAATTCTGAACTGAACTGAAATACAACGTCATATAAAGTGTCCAGGATTACATTGGCCACAGTCGGACACGTCCAGGGAACGTTCCGAATACATCCAGGAAAACGGCCAGTTTCTAACTTAAACCAAAGCCCAGAATGCGACCCCGCTATTTACTCAAAATAAACTTACTTACTACTAATTAAACTTACAAATAAAAGGAAGACATTTTTTGATTGCTTTGAAATGTTATACAAATTTGTCAGTATATTACATAGACATGCATATGTATTGATGATAACTGCCATAGTGTTATCAAAAAGCTGAATTATGTTCCGAAGGCGTGTCGAATTCTAACTCAAATGACAAATGGGATGGTGTAACAAAGGTTCCTTTCACCAATAGGTGGATTAAATCGGATTTTATACATATGAAAATGCTAGCTGGGTTTGTCGCTCGGCGTCGGTACGACGCAGGTAAAATGTTTGTTTGTGTCGGACGCGGTCCGACTGACTTTTTACAGTGGTTGTTTTTTGTGGTGTTCAATTATACGAGAGAGCAGTTGCTTTTCGTTAGTGCGGTGACCGTTTAGTTGTCATTCGTTGCTCTTAACGGTAAAGGAAGCTTCATCGAAACGTAAAATGTGAAAAAAGATCAAAACGCTATCGCTCAATATGTACTTACAAACGAGAAATTTTGAAAAGATACTGCTTGGCAAAAAACTATGTCTGCAGCTGTGTTCTGTATGAAATCGCTTAGGAGAGGATGCTTTAAAAGTGTTTGTATAGCATTTAGATTAACGATAACAATAACTCGGCTAAAGGTCATTTTTAAGATTGATACTTACTAACCCTTTTTGCGGTTGATGCCTTGCTCCTTTTGTTTGCCATTTCTTCGATCCCGTGTTAAAACGTCTTTAACGAAGTTTTCATTATTTGGCGTGTTCAATCTCTTGCTCCTTCGCATTTTCATTGATCGACTGCTTCTCGGTGAAATAGTTCTCCACTCTTCACCTTGTTGTTGAAATGGCCTTGGGGGGGGGGGGATATTTCTATCAGCTCTCCGCTCACCGTTACGCTAGCGGAGCAACCAGACGGTTCTTCCAACAGTTGGACTCCAACTGTTGTACCTCAGGAACTTCCTCTTGTTGCTCCAAAGGTTCACTCGTACTCGTAGGAACATGCTTCAAGCCTTTTGTGACAGCTGCTAATGACGCTGGTTCATGATCTCCATCACTGATTATGGCTGAATTAACAATTCTAGGTTGCACTGAAGGGCGCGATGGACACTGTGCCTTCACATGGCCCTCCTCCTTACAAATGAAACATCGATTACGAAGACCTTAATAGAAGATTCGGCATTTAAAATGCCCGACATACAGTGCCGGAGGTATTTCCAACTTAACCTCCATGTGCACACCGCGTATACCATTGTATGCAACGAAACCAAGCCCAAGCAGCACAATTTTGACACTTTTAGTTGCATAAACTTATTTATAACCAGAATCAGTCATATTTCGGTTACGAAAGTTGCTCTGTAACAACTATGTTAGTAGGGAAGGTCCGAAGGAAGCTTTTCCCTGTCTAATTGACGCACTGTTCCGTATTTGGCCATGACCTTCGCAATGTCCGCATCAGTAACGTCAGGTGAGAGGTTAAACACTCTAACGTAGCGAAAAAATCCGTCTGCTGCTGCCTCGTGCACTTGAACTTTTCTACCGTCGGCAAATGTGAAGGTCTCCGTTGTTCGTAGCCGTTGAGTGGTTTCTTTCATCACTATCTCATCGATGAATTTAACGAAAAACGTGTTTTCTGCAGAATTCCGGCAAACCGAATGTACGTCCGAGTCCTTGATCTTCAGATCCCTAGCAATAAAGCTGATACCCTCTTTCATAGAGGTGACACATTTTTTTCCGAAATCGAATCCTATTATATTCTTTTTCTGAACACGATCCATTTATTGTTCCTTTGTTTTGTAACAAAATGCCGGTGACCTTGGTGCCGGGTTTGATGGCGAAACAAACGATCGACTGGACTGGATTTGATATGCGTCTGTACTCGACCGAATCTTATCCACTACTTATAGATTCACTGTTTCCTGCTGATAATTACCGCTTTATTCAATAAAACACTTGGTACTTTTTAACTATACTTTATTCTTCGACATCCGAAAGGTGAAAGAGGTCGAACCTTTCAACGCAATCTCTTTTATATAATATAAACCGGAAATACAATCGATACAACATAATTATATAAACTCAAGATACAAGAAACTTATCTAGATTATTTCAGGTACGAGGGGACTTATATATCTACTTAACACCTCCCTGCTTAAATTCATTTTTAAATAATTTCATTGTAAACCAGAGCCATACCTATCTGGTTTCTTCATTGCTCTCTTACTCCTGCGAATTTCCACTGATGGCGATTCGACACTTACACTTCGTTTAGGCTCATCAGGGGATTTTTGTCTTCTGGGTGAATCAGCACTAAAAGCTCGTGAGTGCCTAGGCTGAACACGTGTCCTCACTTGAACTTTTTCATTTACAATTTTTGGGTATATATAATCATCTCTCTTTACTATTCTAGGTTTTAACTGGTTTCTACTAGCTAATTTAACTGCCCCATTAATATCGATATAAAATGTATTAGGACTATTAATTCCTACCACTTTCGCTTCGAGCAATGATCTCGTAGATCTCACTTCACTTTTATACCATACCAGATCACCTTCTTTGTATCTGGCTTTATCTTTCATTTTATCATAGATTTTATCTTTACCATCCAACTCAAAAGTAACTCTTTTCTTTAATTTTTCTTCATGTGGCTTTAAATTTGAATCAAGCTCCGTTTTTGGAGTAAATGAAAAAACCTTACTAGCAGGAGTACAATTTATAGCCTGACTATAACTATTACGATAGCTGAATAAAAATATTTCAATGACCTCATACAATTTCATGTGGCTGATCAACTAATAATTTTCTAATACCACTCTTAGCAGTCTGCACTGCCCTCTCTGCAAGTCCGTTGCTTTCTGGAGAGTAAGCAGGACTTTTCAATAATTCGATTTTCATAACTTTCGCGTACTTAGAAAATGAGTTGCTAGAAAATGGAGGACCATTATCGCTCACTATAGTATCACAAATACCAAAAATTCTGAACACTGAGTTCAGCACGTTGATTAATGCCTCTGCGTCTGTCCTTTGCATCATGGTAATGTCCATCCACTTAGAATGAGCATCTATCAAAATCAAAAATGTCTTTCCGGCTAAGTAGAAAAAGTCCAAATGTATACGACCAAAGGGACGGAAAGCTTTAGGCCATTCTGAAAACTTTTTCTTGATGGATCTACCCATACTACTGCACACTTCACATTGCTGGACGAACTCCTCGATTTCTTTGTCCAACCCTTGCCAAAACACAAATCTTCGAGCTGCCTGTTTCATGCGAACAACACCTAAATGGCATCCATGCAACAACTCTAAGGTACGCCTTCGACAAGACTTTGGAACAACTACTCTCTCCGAATACATCACACAGTTCATGTACAGCGATAAACAGCTCTGATTCGAAAAATAGAATTTCAAATCTCCTGGAACTGCATTCTCCTTCCATCCGTCTCTTACACAACGAAAAAGCTCTCTCATTCTTGGATCCTCCTGAGTGGCCCGACCGATCATCTCTAGATCGACAACTTCCGCCTCGTCGCTCACCCATCGAAGGTCAGCGACATCCTCTATCCCTGTCTCGCCTTGAACCGGCAACCTACTCAAGGCATCTGCGTTCGAGACTTTCGAACCCGGTCGATACTCAATATCGAAATCAAAAATAGACAACATGTGCACATACTTCTGCAACCGCGTTACGGTTAGTGACGGAATGCCTTTTTTGAAGTTAAAAATGCTGGCTAACGGCTTGTTATCGGTAACGACTGTGAACTTCTTGCCGTAAACATATTTAAAAAACTTCGTTAGCCCAAATACCACCGCAAGTGCTTCTCGATGAAGGTTCGGATAATTTTTTTCCGATGCGGACAGTGTACTAGATACGTAAAAAACAGGCTTCTCTACCTCACCTATTCTGTGGCACAACACTGCTCCCACCCCGTTTGAACTAGCATCACATATAATCACAATAGGTAACTCAGGGTTATACAATTCGAGCAGGTTGTAGCTGAGCAAAAGCTTCTTACATTCACCGAACACTCGTTCACACTGTTCATTCCACTGAAAGCGTACGTTTTTCTTTAGCAGGGCATACAGTGGACGTAGTTTCACAGACAAGTTCGGAATAAACTTCGAATAATAGTTAATCATACCTAGAAACGATTTCAGCTGCGAAACATCTTGAGGACGTGGGGCCTCAACGATTGCTTTTGTTTTCTCGTCAGATGGACTGAGACCTTTTTCTGACACCTTATGCCCCAAATACCGAATTTATTGCACCAAAAACTCACTTTTGTGCATATTGACCTTTACTTTATGCTTTTGCAACTGATCAAGTACTTTATAAACGGCTGCAATTAACCCTTCAGTGGTCTTGCTCCCAATCAGAATGTCGTCAAGATAACACTCTACTCCCTCTATGCCTGCTAGGATTTCGTCCATAATTCGCTGGAAGGTAGATGCCGCGCTCGAAATTCCAAACGGCAATCTCGTATATGCGTACAAGCCTTTATGTGTGTTTACGACCAAATATTTCTGCGACTCATCCGTGACCTTTATCTGCATGTACGCGCCCTGGAGATCCAATTTAGCAAAATACTTATACCCACTTAATTTGGCGAATACATCGCTAATGTTAGGCAACGGATAATGCTCGTTGCAAATAACCTTGTTCACTGTCACCTTGCAATCCATACAGATCCTCACGCTACCGTCAGTCTTAGGAACCACTACGATTGGTGATGCCCAGTCACTATGGCGCACCGGTTTGAGAATATTTTCACTTACTAATCTATCCAACTCCCCTGAGACTTTGTCTCTGAGAGAAAACGGTACGTCATATGGCTTACAGAAAATGGGAGACGCATGGTCTCTTACGCGGATGCTAGCCTCAAATCCTTCTACCGGCTGCTGTAGACTATCTGTAAAAAGCTCCCGGTACTTGGTACCCAATACCGCGGTTAATTTGTTTTTTTCTCGCTCACACTTCTGGTCACTACCAGAAACACTCGTATTCGAGTAATCAGCTAACTCGTGTACAAAAAAGTTCCGCCATTCGGGATATAAAATAGCTAACCAATCCCGACCCATAAGCGGGCAAAATCTATCACCATCGACAATAATTAACGGTAGAATGAACGATCGCCTATTATCACAACTAACCTCAACTTGAATCGATCCAGCGATCTTCAAAATGCTTCCAGTAATCACTTTTAACTTAACCTCACTTCGTCGAAGTCGCAAATCGGAAAAAATGTCTAAATAATCACACTTGCTCATAACTGTGTACGTTGCTCCTGAGTCGATCTCGAAATTGAACCACTTTCCATTTAGTCATATCTTTCGAAACAAGGGATGATTGGCCACGTGGTGGACTTCACTGTCGCTCTCCACCAGACCGGCGTCGTCGTCGCTGCTCATCAGTCCGTTCATATTTCGTTTTCCCCAACAGTTCCTGGCGAAGTGCCCCTTCTTACCGCAAGCGTAGCAAGTGATTTCTTTCCTGCCGCGTCTGTTCGTGTTCTTTCTGGATTGGGACCGTCTCGCCGAGCTCCCATAATTGCGCTGACATTCTTCCTGGCCACGTGTTTTTGAACGACCTCGTCTTGTGTACTGTCCAGCGTTGATCCGATTGGTATACTCCTGTCTGGTCTTCATCTTCATCATGTCTGCTTCAATTTGCTCAAGGTTCTTTGCTACGGTTACTGCTTTTTCAAACGTGGTATCGTCCGTACTGTTTAATAGCTCGCCTTGGATTTTGGCGTTCCATAGGCCGGCTATAAACTTATCCCTCAGCGCGTTGTCGAGGAATTGACCCAATTCGCAGTGCTTTGAGAGTGCTTGCAGTTCAACTGCAAAATCTGCTACTTTTTCGAATTCGTTCTGATTTCGTTTGAAGAACTCCACCGATTGAGCTATACGGTTTTTCTTCGGACTGAAGTAGGTTTTTAATTTTTCGATCACCTTCTCATATGTAACCTCTTTGTGTGTTTGAGGATACAATAATTGCTGAAGCTTTTTCATCGCCGGCAACCCGATATAGTGCACGATCAGCTTCCGTTTGAACGTGTTATTCTTGATATCGTTCAATTCGAAAAAGTTTTCCGCTTTCTCCAAGTAGTCATTAAAGTCTGTACTTGGAACAAAGTTCTCCAGATTCCCGATTAGCTTCATGGTCTGCACTGCCGAAGCCTCTCCATGTTCAGCTTTAGTTGCCATAGCCGCAACGATGATTCGAACAATACTCACGAACACGTGCTCCGCTCACTCTTCTATATACGATAAGACGATTTCTTACACACCCGCTTTCCGCAACTTTTGTTGCACTTTTCTCGTCGCCAATGATAATTACCGCTTTATTCAATAAAACACTTGGTACTTTTTAACTATACTTTATTCTTCGACATCCGAAAGGTGAAAGAGGTCGAACCTTTCAACGCAATCTCTTTTATATAATATAAACCGGAAATACAATCGATACAACATAATTATATAAACTCAAGATACAAGAAACTTATCTAGATTAGTTCAGGTACGAGGGGACTTATATATCTACTTAACACCTGCAAACGATCGTTCAGTAGTATAGTAGCTATTAGCAATTGAAAACTTTTAGCCAAATGAAACCAACGTCAAACGGATCGTATAAAGCCCTGTTCGTGAGGGTCACTCTACGACGGATTAGATGTTTACCCTGCGTCAGTTACTGGACAAATTCCAAGAGTACAGCTCCCAAGTAATAACTTGGGTTTTATTATACTCTTATGATGGTATTTAAGACCAAAATTGGTCTTCAAGACTACCATAAGAGTACAATAAAACTCACTTTGTTACTTGGGCTTGCAGACTCATCATCTGTTTTTGGATTTTAAGGCGGCGTTCGATACAGTCTAAAGGAAATGACCTGGGGCAGATAATGCTCTAAGATCGTTTTCCGACGATTTTGGCTGGGTTATGTGTCAGAATAACGAGTAATTCAGCTGTTTGCGTGGCGTTGCACGGATTGCAACATGAGGGGATGCACTCTCTAATCTACTATTCAACATTGCCTTGCAGGGTGCAATACGAAGAGCAAACTTGGAAAGGAAGAGGATTATCATCATGAAATCTCTAATATTTCTTGGCATTGCGAATGACGTCAATACCATCGAAATCAACTGTAGTGCAGTAGAAGAGGACATTAAACCTTTTAATTTGCAAGCAACGAGATTGGGACGAACCATTGATACTTGACTCAAAATGAAGTACATGGTTGCTAACAGGGAAAAATGGAATCCAAAGGCGTTTGGTACCGAGGTGAAGCAGGATGGAGAATGATATGAACTAGGGAACGAATTCATTTACCTTGGGTCGTTCATGTGAGAAATATGTATGCCGCGAAGTGAAACGACGTTTTGTACCTGTGAATTGGGCTCTCTCCAGATTACGTAGTTAACTAAAGTCAAACAAAATTGGTAGTCAGCATCTGCAAATGTAGACGCAATCGATTACAGTCATCACGTATCCTTCTTGGTAGGTCGATACCACCTCTTAAATGGAGAATCTGTCTAAGACAGCAAACGCTGCCATCCGACCCTTGTGCGTCACCCAGTTACCGTTGCGCCAAAGGACTTCGTCTCTACTGCCGCTCTATAACCTGCAATATGCTTCTTTTGATCTCGTCCGTTAGGTCCGCCTGTGGCATGTTTAATGCGCGCTTCTACTGTGCATAGAATGTATCTGGGTGGTTTGCCTTCTGCACCACATCGGGTACACTGCTTGGACCAATCGAAGGCTTTGCATTTCCCGCCCGACGACCGATCCACGCGCTGCTTGACCGTGACACGCGGAACAACAAACCGTAATTTTACCAGACGCCAACATATTGCTGGCGATGGCCTCTGGCACATCGATGGTTACGATTTGCATATCACCGTATGCCTTTCGTAATCTAATGTCTGAGGCCGCTACCTTGACTTTGAGCTGGTCCCTCAGCATTAGTCTTGATCTTGGTTTTGGTCATCGTCTTGGTCTTGTTCTTGGTCTTGGTCTTCGTCTTGGTCTTCGTCTTGGTCTTGGTCTTGGTCTTGGTCTTGGTCTTGGTCTTGGTCTTGGTCTTGGTCTTGGTCTTGGTCTTGGTCTTGGTCTTGGTCTTGGTCTTGGTCTTGGTCTTGGTCTTGGTCTTGGTCTTGGTCTTGGTCTTGTTCTTGGTCTTAATCATGGTCTTGGTCTTGGTCTTGGTCTTGGTCTTGGTCTTGGTCTTGGTCTTGGTCTTGGTCTTGTTCTTGGTCTTGGTCTTGATCTTGGTCTTGGTCTTGGTCTTGGTCTTGGTTTTTGTCTTGGTTGTGATCTTGGTCTTGGCCATGGTCTTGATTTTGGTTTTGATCTTCGTCTTGGTCTTACACTGATAAAAATAAACACGGCGTTACCAAGGGAACTGACACATGATTTTAATGTACAAATACTGTTAATTTTGTTTCATATGCCAATCATTCGGGCATCAAAAGTTTTTCCCTTCGATTTAACGTAAAAGGAAATATTTCATAAGCAAAACACATTAAACGGTCATGTTTTTCCAGCAAACTTCAGTCAACTTGGTAATCAATGTTTTTGCACTGCAAACCTACGTGTTTTACCATTATTGCATATCCTATTGCAATCCACATAGAATTATAGTGTGAGTTTCTATAAATATTTCAATGGTTTTACACGTTAGATCAAAGGGTTTTACTTATAAAAAGTGTTTCACATGTCGTTTCACTTGAAATTAACGTGACTCTCACGAGAAGTTGATATGAACATCAGATCATCTCAAAGTGTTTTACCATTAAACCATGATTCATGTGTTATTCCTATGGAACGGTAGTGATTAGCACCAAGAGAAAATCTATGAGATTTCCACTTTGATCGAGCGTGTGCATTTTGTTCGGTGTAGTTTTGTTTTTGATTTTGGTCTTGGCTAATATATTTTCATAAGCAATATTTAATTCCTCTTAATTTAGTCAAATGTAATCATTTCTATTGCAGTATAGTGTATTTGGTTTAAAACTGTTTGAATCGAAAATCTATGTGCAATAAAGTCACACACCAATAATGTCCCTTTCGTCGTAGAAAAAAATATCTAATTTCCTGTTTTGAATGCTCGGTACTCCCATCTCTGATCGACGAAAGTTGTTGTGTCATCCTGTGAATCCCCGTAAACAAGGCCGACCGTTGTGTCGGGCATTTGGCTGTGTTGTCTAGTCGTCGTTAGAAACCGGCCTAGTTAAATGAAAAGCATAGCGAATCGTATCAAAATTGATGCCTGGCAGCGATGCGATGTTGCGAAAAAAATATCGCAGAGAGAGTACCGTGGGGTAAGTGAACGCTTCGTGGGAGAACCAGTCCATGCAAACTTTACCAAAGCCTACAGAATTTGTTTTTAATTCGAATGTGATGCATCAATCTATAACGAACAGTAAAAACAATTTAATGAAAATTGTTTCAACTAATTTACGACTCTAAACCTCCACACCCCATTGCCCTGCAAGGCCGCCGTTTGTTGCCGCTTCCGGTTGATTTTCACCGCCAACCATCGGTTTTCCCAACCAAACCTGGAGTAGCAGACGTGTTTTTTATCCTCTTCTTCCCAATCTAGTTGCTATTTTTTTTTCGGGCGCCTTCGTCTATTTATTTATTGCGTTTATTATTCCGTTCGGCGACGGCATCGTCAATAAGTTAAGCTTATACTAATTCAATTTGGTTTGTTTTTGTTCGCAGTTCGAGCTCGAGCTCCCTTCGCTGTCACGCGGGTCGCTTCGTATGATGTCCTCCGGCTCCCACGCACTGTTTCTTCCCGAATCGGGTGCGGTGTTGTTGATTTTCAATCACTCCTTCGTTTGTTGGTTGTGTTTTTTCGGCGTTGGACAATTTATCCAATGTTCGGCGACCGTTCTTTTGCCGCGAGGGACGATATTGGTTTAACAACGTCGAAAATCACTGGTTAAGCGGAAAGACTGTGCTCGACGGGACGGGACAGGAGACGCTGTCGGTCGGACGGGAGTGTAGTAATCTTGTTAGCGAAAATGTTCACTGCTTGTTGGAAAATTAAAAATAAGAGCGAACGGCAGAACAAAAGAGCATCATAAAAAGTGATAAAAGTTGCGCTTCGCGTGTGCACAACTACATAGGGACTTCGGTGGAATTTTAATCGATTGCAAGTGGGAAAAGTTAACGCTACCGAAGCCGTGGGGTCGACCGTAGGGAGTGGGTGGGATGCGGGTTGCTGACGGGGATGTTGACGCCGTTGTTTTTTATGGCTGCCACATTGTCTTCTAATGAGATTTTCCCTGTTTTGTTATCTTTACATTTTTCCTTCTGCACAGGCAAAAGTTTCACACTGACGATAGTGATATCCACGGTGCCGATCCAGATTGCGACGTACACAAAGGCGATCAAAGTGACGGTGGACGGACCCCGGGAACCACGGTCCAAAATTCGACACCAGGGCTTCCATCCGTTCGCCTTCGGGCCGCAGCGGTTCGGGCCGGATCCGCTGATGGGAACGCTGCCATTCAAGCTACCCGGTAAGTGTGCACACATAATAAACGCTCGTTGCATCACGTTAAGTGCTCTCAGCGTAAAAAGGGCATTGTTTAGTAGATACTAATTATGATCTTTATTGTCCGATGAAATAACGTTTTGTGTCAAGAACATTACCTTATCAAAATTTTGAAATGCTAGACAGTATAATTCATATTATTTTTATTTTTATTTGAAACCTAAACTTCGATTTGGTAAATTTGATATTTGCTAGAGGTTTTACGAACAAATTATAATTATTATTAATACACTCAAAACTCAACTGAGAGTGATTGCGATAATTTCCTTCGACGTGTTACTCTATGTGCTGTCACAACCTTACGCAAAAGTCAAAGCAACGCAGCAACGAGGCAAAGTCTGAGCCCCCACCACCGTACCACCGTTAGCTGCAGCATCCCTCTCTGTCTTTTTCTGAAAACAGTCTCTTCCTTCCGGCCCACGATGGACGGGAACCCGTCATTTGGCAGCCCTCGTTGCCAAAGTGCGCCAACGAACGCCTGAGCGAGCGACACAGGATGAAGTGTTTTAATTTTGCTCCTTAACGTCGGATCCCCTAAAATACCACCCACGACGACGACGACGACGACGAGGTGAAGACACTGGTTTTGTTTTTCACCCTTCAACTTAAGCGCGCGAAAATAATTATTATTCTGCGCTTTTATTCCTCCAGCTGTTGTGTTACCAGGCTGCCGCCGCCGATGACTGCTATACGCAAGCAGGCAACAAAGGAAGCATCCGCGAGTATAATCGATATCACCGCGTGTGCCATCCCCGGAGGGTACTTGTTTTGGAAGCGACTTTAAATGCCAGCCAGCCGCCTCCTGCCTGCTAGGCAGGAACTGAAACTCAACACTTTTGTTTTAAAGTCATTTACTCAGAAGAGTTTTCTTCGCCGCCCAACCGTGGTCCCCCCGGGGCGTTTGCTTCCAACTCTGGTTTGATAAGCCGAAACCAAGGATGCCGACTGTGTTGCCTGGCGACGGCTCGTTAGCACCACATTCCGTGAAAATCGCGTCCTCCTTTTTGGGTGCCAGTCAATGTGAAGCAGAGGGTTGCTCCCGAAAAATGCAACATTAATCACAATCCTTTAGGACAGTGAAAATTGAAATAAATGACGGTGTTTATTTCTTAGAATATGTTGGGAGTATTAACGCGGTAAGCTCCCGCTTTGTCCCCGGGGTGTGGGTGGGGGATTTACTCCCTGGTGAAACTGGTACAACCAGTTTTAAACTCGGTCTTTCGATTTGTTCAGCTTTTCCTCGTTGGCCGCGTTGTTGGTTGTGCCTCTCAAGGGGGAAAACTTTTTCGTTTAGCCGCTATTAGTATTGCCCTTGGTGAAGCTCGAGGTGCACCACGAGGACGAGGCAACAACGGCAACAACAGAGCTATAATCTTAGATAATCTTTCGCATTTGTTTGAACGTCTTTATTGTGTTCACTGAAATCTATGCTTTGCGGATGTGAGTTGTAATATTTATAGTGCAAAGCTTCCGCTGCCGTCTAAGTAGGAAACATGTTATGAATTATAAACTCAGTATAAAGAACATTAAAAAAACTCGCATATTGATTGAGTTGAAATGCTGAACTTACGGCATCTGCAAGAGGGTAGAAATTTTCGTCTCAATCAACTGATTTTTTCCAAAACGGACAACTAATTTTAGACAACTAACGGCAGTAAACCGGCCGACCTCAAATTACGTTGTGAAGCGCGGAAATTCATAAGCGATAAAAGTTGTGCAGAATCGATTTCACCATTCATGACTTTAGCCACAAACACGGTCTGGTGGGTTTTACGTCGGTACTTCAGAGATTCGAGGTTAAGTAGGCAGTAACGATCCATGTCCGGTGGAAGATCCATAGGATTACGCCACGGTAGATGTCGCAAAGCTATCCGGAAGAATGGTAGTGTGGATCCTTGAAGTCCCGTCCGATTTTTGAAATAATTTCGAGTTGAAAAGTTGCTTTAGAAATAATAAATTCACAACAATTCCGGTGCTGAGAACTGGATATATCTTTATATATCTTTATCACTCTACTCACGATTATCTCAAATAATTTTGACGAAGCCGAAAAGCTCGATAGTTCCTTACTTTTTAACGGTCGCCAGTTTTAAATTACTTAGGTGGCTTGCCGTCCTAAGACAAAGCCTGTTGAACAAAGTTTCTCCATGCAACTCGGTTGAGGGCTACCGCTCTCCAATTCCTCGGACACCGAGTACTCTCCGCCAGATCTCGCTCCACCTGGTCTAACCATCTTGCTCGCTGCGCTCCTGGTCGTCTTGTTCCTACCGGATTTGAGGCGAACACCATCTTTGCAGGGTAGTTGTCCGGCATTCTTGCAACATGCCCTGCCCATCGTATCCGTCCAGCTTTAGCTACCTTCTGGATACTGGGTTCGCCATAGAGCTGTGCGAGTTCATGGTTCATCCTCCGCCTCCATACTCCGTTCTCCTGTACGCCGCCGAAGATCGTTCTTAGCACTCGTCGTTCGAGCACTCGCAGGTCCTCCTCGAGCATTGTCCATGTTTCATGCCCGTAGAGAACAACCAGTCCAATAAGCGTCTTGTACTGGGTGCACTTTGTACGGAGACTTAGTCTGCTCGACCGCAATTGCTTGTGGAGCCCATAGTAAGCACGACTTCCGCTGATAATACACCTCCGAATCTTACGGCTGGTATCATTGTCCGCCGTTACCAGTGAGCCAAGGTAGACAAATTCATCGACTACCTCAAACTCATCGCCGTCGATCAATATACTACTGCCCAAGCGGTGTCGTTCGGCCTCGGTTCCGCTGGCCAGCATGTACTTTGTTTTAGACGTATTTACCTTTAACCCAATCTTTTCTGCTTCGCGCTTTAGTCTGGTGTACTGTTCAGCCACCGCCACAGATGTTCTGCCGATAATATCCATGTCATCGGCAAAGCAGACGAATTGACTAGATCGTGCCCCGCGTGTTGATATCCGCTCGGTTCATAACACCTTGTAGCGCTATGTTGAACAGCAGGCATGAAAGACCATTACCTTGACGAAGCCCTCTGTGCGATTCGGATGAACTTGACAATCCACCCGAAATCCGAATACATCACTGTGTACCATCCATCGTAGATTTAATCAGTTTGATGAGCATCCTGGGGAAGCTGTTCTCGTCCATGATTTTCCATAGCTCTTTCCGGTCGATGGTATCATATGCGGCTTTGAAGTCAACGAATAAATGATGCGTGGGAACTCTGTATTCACGGCCCTTTTGGAGGATTTGCCGCATTATAAATATTTGATCCGTTGTAGACCGACCTTCGAAGAAGCCGGCTTGATAAGTTCCCACAAATCTATTCGCAATTGGTGATAGACGGCGGAAAATGATTTGGGACAGCACTTTATAAACGGCATTGAGAACGGTGATCGCTCGATAGTTCTCACAGTCCAACTTGTCGCCCTTTTTGTAGATCGGGCAGATAACCCCATCTTTCCACTCCTCCGGTAGCTGTTCCGTATCCCAAATTCTAACAATTAGTCGGTGCAGGCAAACGGCCAGCTTTTCTGGTCCCATTTTAATAAGCTCCGCTCCGATGCCATCTTTTCCCGCTGACTTGTTGTTCTTTAACTGCATGATGGCCTCCTTAACTTCGCCTATCGTTGGGGCTGGCACCTCTTCCCCGTTTGCTGCTCCGTCGAAATCGCTTTCCCCGCCGCCATGGTTTTCCGCCTGGGCGCCATTCAGGTGTTCGTCGAAGTGCTGCTTCCACCTATCCGTCACCTCACGATCGTCCGTCAGAATACTGCCAGTCTTCTCCCGACACATTTCGGCTCGCGGCACAAAGCCTTTACGGGATCCGTTCAGTTTCTGGTAGAACTTCCGCGTTTCCTGAGAACGATGCAGCCGCTCCAACTCTGCATATTCCTGCTCTTCCAAGTTGCGCTTTTTCTCCCGAAAGATTTGGTTTCGCTGCATCTTCTTCTGTTTGTGTCTTTCCACGTTCTGACGTGTGGCACTGCGCATCTTGGCCGCCCGCGCAGCGTTCTTCTCATCCATCACCCTCCTACATTCATCGTCAAACCAATCGTTCCGCTGATTCCGGGCCACATGCCCGATGGAGCTCTCCGCTACACTGCTGATGGCTGTTTTGATAGTGTTCCAACAGTCCTCGAGAGGAGCTTCGTCTAGCTCGTCCTCTTCCGGCAGCGCAGCTTCGAGTGAATGCGCGTAGTTTGCGGCGACGTCTGGCTGCTTCAGCCGCGCGAGGTCTAACCGAGGCTGGCGTTGGCACCGAATGTTGTTCAGAACGGAGAGTCTTGGGCGCATCTTAACCATCACTAGGTAGTGGTCTGAGTCAACGTTAGCGCTTCGATAGGATCTGACGTCGATAATGTCTGAGAAGTGCCGACTGTCGATCAAAACGTGGCCGATCTGTGATTCTGTCTGATTTGGTGACCTCCAGGTGTACTTATGGTGGATTCTGTGCTGAAAAAAGGTACTACGTACGGCCATATTCTTGGAGGCGGCAAAGTCGATAAGTCTTAGGCCCATTTCATTGGTTCGCTGGTGTGCACTGAACCTTCCAATCACCGGTTTGTATTCCTCCTCCTGGCCGACCTGAGCATTGAAATCCCCGATGACGATCTTGATATCATGTTTTGGGCAGCGGTCGTATTCACACTCCAACTGAGCGTAGAATTCATCCTTGTCGTCATCGGTACTTCTGAGGTGAGGGCTGTTCACGTTGATGATGCTTATGTTGAAGAATCGGCCCTTGATTCTCAACCTGCACATTCGAGGATTGATTGGCCACCACCCAATCACCCGTTTCCGCATCTCGCCCATCACTATGAAAGCTGTACCCAGCTCGTGTGTGTTACCGCAGCTCTGGTAGATGGTATGTCCATCTCTGAACGTACGTACCGTTGAGCTCATCCAGCACACCTCCTGCAGCGCAACGACGTCGAACTTGCGGCTCTTCAATACGTCGGAGTTTTAAATACTGAGAATATAAATGATTGCTCTCAAATAGTCAGGAGTTTATTTATTTATTTACAGGTCTTCGAATTAATCGTACAGCCTGTTCCTACTACTTAATGTACGCTTAAAAATATTGTTTTACTAATGTTAAAGTCATAGCACTCAGATACATTTTCGAAATTTCTGCAACACGTATCAAATGGATTGTATCGGTCATATGTACCGTGAACGTACCATATTCTGCGCAGTTAAGACATTTTTATGATTCTTCCGCTATTCTAAGTATTCTATAATTAAATTAACAACCTGGATAGCAGCAACGTGTAGTACTACGGTCTATAATATCTGGTAAAAAATATGGGAATTATAAGTCGACCAACAATTGAGTATATTTTTCGTTTTGTAAACTTATCTACGGTGCCTAATTCGGCGCACTTTCTTGCCCATGTTCCTAATTCTGCGCATGTTTGCTCCTAATTCTGCGCAACCAAAAAGTGAAAATAAATACTCCTGCCATGCTGTTTATGTCTCTATACGCTGAAAGCACACCAAAAAATCCGGCATTAGCCATTACCATAATTAAATCCATGATCCGGCCTTCTTGTGCTGTCCAAGTGGCAAAGGAATGATGTTATCATTTCATAACTTGAAGGGCGAATTGATTCGGGTTTTCTGCATACTAAACATTACACTTTAGACTAATACTAAAAATTCTGTTTTCACATATAAACCATTTCCCCACTCTCTGACTCTGCCCCATGAGGTTGGACATTAAAAAAATAGAAGACACGGTTGCATGAATTGGCGCTCATAGGTTTGGACTCCGAGACACAGCACAGGATGCCAATCAATGCAAGTTAAAGATTCTACTTGAATTTTCATGCCTCTATACCTTAGTCATTTGGGTGAGGTTGCGTATTCTTTCGCGATTCATAGGATACATTACTGCGCAACATTTGGAACATGAATAAAGAATATGTGCCTAAATCTGCGCATTATTGCACCGCATTTTTTCTAAGAAAAGCAATGCATGCAATCACTCTTTTTATCTAAAACATGACTAAAACTAATTATTCTTTCTAATTATGCTGGGTAATTTGATCATTGCAAAGAGTTTCGATCATAAATTTGTTAATTTTCCAGAAGGACAATCCACAGACTAACAGACGTAACACTTCGAACAAATTTTCTAATAAAACATCGTTTCAATGACACCCCTAAAACTTGGGAAAAACACTAGCACCACCTGGTGGTGTCTTCGCGCCGCACAGAGTAGGTTGCTATAAATTTAGCAATGCTATAAATTTACTTGTATATTATCTGACAATAGTGCCAGCACAGGCGAGCGGCGTTCTCTCGCAGCGACTGTTGTTTGAGTCTTGGCTTAAGCGAAAATTTGAAATGATCGTTTTTATTGACGATGGAATGAGGCTTCAGTGTTACGTCTGTTAGTCTGTGGACAATCTTAGCTTTGGTGCTAACGACGATGCTTTCTTCCATATAAAATACTTTCAGCTTAACGTTAAATTATTTCGCTCTCAAATATTATGGTCCGTTTGTCAATAATGGCGTAATATTCAACAGACATTTATAAAAAAATAACGCAATGATCATAGTTATGCACAATGTTAAAAAATACTAATATAAATCAAAATGCGCAGAATTAGAAGTGGTCACGGTAGTACGGTACACTGGAAGCCTCAGGAAGTTAGTCCGCCGGGTAAACCTTGGGGGCACGTTGAAACTAACTCGGCTGAGCAACTCGGAGCAATCAATATTGTTATCGAGAAGATCAAATACGAAAAGCCGTTGTAGCTGTATCCTCCTACTTATTAGCGAGGGCAAGCGAAGAAGCATGCATCTGTTTTCTTAAGGAGGTAGACGGATTGGATCACGCCTGGGCAGCAATCGCAGGGCGTAACGAATAAAGATTCGTTCGATGCGATTGATTGACAGAGCCTGGTAGGGAGTCCACACTAATACACCATATTCGAGAGTTTACCTTGTTCGTTTGACTTATTAAAAATCATACGTAAATGAATTACCAACGGCTCGGCATAGCGATGCGAGACCATAGTTGGATCCCCGAACACATAATGGATTTCAGATTTGAATTCAATTTTGATTTAATTCTGTAATAGTGACATTGAATGACGAACTTTAATTTGAAGAAGGTATTACATCAATATACGATTGAAGTTTATTTCGAGTTTATTTCAGTTGAACAGTTAATATTCGGCAGGGCAGTCTTCGGAGAAATTTATCAAGACTGAAGTTTGATGTTTTCCCGACGTTTCGACACTTTGTTGGTGTCTTTTTCAAGGGGTACTGTGGTAAAATACATTTTTAATGTTATTTTTAAGTTGCTTACATAAATTTCACTTTGCTTACATATCATTTAGTCTTTTGTTCTGTTTTTTGGTTTGTACATATTACGGTCATGGAGGGTAGTAGTTGGTACATGAGCTGGAACTGGAGGGACATATTTATTTTAAAAGTGCACTGTATTTTAGATATTGCCCTGTTTTTCTTACTTGGAATATTTAAAAATTCAAATAATTTTTCTTGCTTTGACCTGTACTGCGGAGCACTAAACGCTTCTTTATAAAAGGTTTCTATTGTTTGAAATATTTCAGTTTAGCTGTTGGGCCTTACCGATCTATTACTGTGTTTATTCTTTAGTGTATGCAAGATTGCTGCGTAGGTGGTATTTTGACCTTCTACATCTACACGCTTGTTTACGGTGTTTGGTGTATTCGTGATGTGACACATTTCTAGAAATGGTACTGTGTGTGATCGGTAGCTGTGATCTACTATGGACGTTTGGCTTAGATTGAATCTGTGGTTGTGTGTGATGCAATGTTCTAATAGGGCTGTCTTTTCTCCTAGTGACCTGATTTCGGAACTGGTATTTGTGTGACTCATTAGTGTAGCTTCCAATTTGTTTACATTCGACTGATGGCCAGAAATTCTAGTTTTGAGCTTGTTTTTCGTCATCCCAATGTAGCAACTATCACAGTTGTTGCAGGGGATTTTGTAAACGACATTGGTTTTGTCTAATTTGTCTACCGGATCCTTCACGTTGCTGTGGAAGTGTTTTATTGTCCTGTATTGCCTGCTAGCTATTACTAGTGTAGGATGATCTTTCGTAAGGATTTTTGTTATTTGGTTAGTGAGCTTTGGCACGTATGGAATGGATCTGTAAATTTTTGTTGCGGTGGATGTTGCTTCTAGTGTGTCGTGATTTGTTTTCGGCATATTTGTCTGGTCGGCGCTAGTGGTTCCTTGTGGTGATCGATCTCTAGTTGGTAGTTTGTTTCCTTGCTCTGGTGTTTTTGGTGGATTATCCGATGCTGCTGGTTGACTTTCAGGTGGTGAATGGACTGATGGGACGGCTGGCAGTGATGGCTGGCTTTGATGGTTTCCAGTGGGTGGTTGGATTTCAAGAATTTGCGGTTCTGTGGACGGAGTTTGTGCATATGCTGATGGGTATAGGGTTGCGGTGTCAAGCGGTGTTTCTGGCGGTGACGGTTTATTCTGCATGGTGGCTGGCTGGGTTGGACTTGGATCCGTAGCTGATGCTGAATTCATGACTGGTTTGTTGTTGTAGGTGTTGATTAGTCTGTTTATCAGCGTTATTGGATAGCCATTCATTTTTAGTTGCTCTTGAATTGTCTTTTTAATCTCGCTTTGATTTCTAGACCGTGATAAACGACTGACTCGACATATGAAGTTGTTGGCTACATTTATTTTGTGTTTGAGCTGATGGCAGGAGTTATAGTGGAGCATTCTTCCGGAGGATATGGATTTTTGGTACCAGTCCGTACTTAGTGTTTGGTCGTTGTTGCGTATCACCATCATATCTGAATAAGGTAACCGGTTATTTTGTTCAACCTCCATGGTGAATTGCAACCTTTCTTCATGTTGGTTGAATTCATTCAGTACATTTTCTTTTTCATTTTCTGGTATGACGAGGAACAAATCGTCTACATATTTTCTAACAATTGGTATACTGAAGTGGAGGTTTTTCATAGCTTGATCCAGGATGTTTTCAAGAACTATGTCAGCTAGAATGGGTGACAGGGGGCTACCCATGGCGGTTCCGAAGGTTTGGAGGAAATACTGTTTGTTGTACTGGAAATAGCTGGCTTTCATGCATAGATCGACGATTTTTAAGAACATTTCTTGATCGATACGAGTGTTTATTTCTTCCCAACGTTCAGTTATGTTTTTTAGCACTAATTCGCGTGGGATATTAGTGAACAGAGAGACTACGTCTAGTGATATCATGATATAACCCTCAGGAATTGTCACTGAGTTTATTTCTTCGCAGAAGTCAAATGAGCTACGTACATTGTATTTACTGTTGAGGGATGTCTGCAAGATATTCGTTATGTATTTGGCTAAGTTATATGTTGGCGATGTTATGTTGGGAATCACTGGTCTTAGGGGAAGGTTGGGCTTGTGTGCTTTTGGTTGACCGTATATTCTTGGGCAGACGGCATTGTATACGGTTAATTTTCTCGCAGTTATTTGGTCTATTGACTTGTTCTCCTTCAGCGTCTTAACTAAGCCGTTGGTTTTCGTTTGGAAACCACTAGTTGGATCTCTACTGACACATTTGTACGTGTTACAATCCTCTACCAGCGCTTTCATTTTTTCCCCGTAGTCCGTTGCAGACATAATTACAGTTCTGTTTCCTTTGTCGCTGGACAGAATGCAAATCTCTGGATGTTCCTTTATGAATTTGGCTGTTATCTTTTCTGCTTTCATACAGAATTTTGATGCGGAGGACTGAATTTCTGCCTTTGGGTTAAACCGATTCATGTAGTTTTGTATCACGTTTACAGTCTGACATCGATTTCTGTCTTGTATTTCTTTGTCGTCAGTGGTACATTAAAAAACTCTGATACTCTGAGGTTCCTCATTTAACCAATTTGGGTTTAGATAACCAAATCATACAATTTTGTCTTATCTTCTACATATTTAACAACATGAAGCAAATTTAAATCATCC
Organism: Sabethes cyaneus; assembly: GCF_943734655.1. Taxonomy (NCBI): domain Eukaryota; kingdom Metazoa; phylum Arthropoda; class Insecta; order Diptera; family Culicidae; genus Sabethes; species Sabethes cyaneus. Next base: position 124,173,435 of record NC_071353.1, on the reverse strand, counting down.
ACATAAGACAGCTTCTAGTCTAGGTGGATTATAAATAAAATTGTATTGATGATAAAAAATAACAATCCTGAATTACTTCCCGGTGGAACACTGGATTTGTTACAAAAAGAGATACGATAGAACCCTTCTTACTGACTGGCTACAATTATGAATATTATGTTAAAGATGGGGTGGATGACACTTGATCTCTCGTTTGCTTGATCCAGCAAATTTCCTGAAATCATTGGTTTTCTCTGAAAAGATACTCAACAACCAAAGCTACGGAACTATGTCCATCACTCCTTAAAACCAGAATCGTTACTTACTTACGTATGTGTCCATTTGCGCTAATCCGGCAGAACAATGGCATAAAATCTCCGAAAAATCTCCGCTGCCGACGATTACCCTCCATAACTTCAACGATGCGAAGCCCACATTCGTGTGATTTTCTCACACACGCGTAACCCGTTCTAACGAACACGCCGACATAAGCATTCCTTTGGGACTCTCGCACTTATTTATGCATACTCTGCAACTAGTTTATGCGAGTGTGTATTTAGCTTACAGCTTCAGTCATCGCTCTCGCTCGTCATTGTAGCACGTGCTACAGATACCGATCACTCGCGAGGGCTCGCCCTGCCGCCCGTGAATAGAATCGAGGGTGATGAAGAATCGATGAAGGAGAAAAAGTAATGCAAAATCTGTTTCTCAGTGAGCCACTAGCCCTCTCCCCAAGCAGCACAAATTTGGCACTTTTAGTTGTAGCAACTCGTTTATGACTAAAAGTCGTCACATATCGGTTGCCACAACTGGTTTGTAACAGCTGTGCCACTAGCGTGGGGTTCCTGGATGCTCACGATTTGTTTCTTTCGCGAGTAGGCTATGCATAAAGACAGTACGTGGCTATGCATTCGCGTGTGTGTAGGTATCTGCACACAGCAATGGCAGATATTTGTTTTACGCTTGCTTGAGTGGCGTAAGCATTAAAAGCTATGCTTCTCATACTCACTCGCATGAGAGTGGACATCGTTGCCTTACCTGTCGCCATGCCAGGTTCTCGTGTACAGTCCAGATGTCATTGGCTAAGTTGCGTCGCCATGATCCTCTGGGTCTGCCTCTTCTACGCTGTTCTTGCGGATTCCAGTCGAGTGCTTCTCTGCAGATCTTGTTCGCTCCTTTCCTCACACTCTTAAATGATTTTACCCGTAAATAGGTCGGATTTAGCTAAAGCTAGGTTGAAACTACTCAAAATGAAAATGCCCTTAAAGTGCACAAACTCAAATTTTGGCCAAAAAATTCACCCAAATTTGGCAAATTGTTACCGATAATTGGATTCTGTGACAAATAACGCACTTTCAAGTTTCTACTACCCATTTTTTGGTTGAAAAACTACTCAAAATCTGAGTTTTTACACTTTAAGTGCATTTTGAGTAGTTTCAACCTAGCTTTAGCCAAATCCGACCTATTTACGGGTAGAATCATTTAAGAGTGCAGGGTGTGACCGATCCACTTCCAGCTACGTTCTCGATTTTCTGTTGCTATCGGCCGTTGATAATATCGACGGTAAAGTTCCATCGTTGGATATACAGTTGCCAAACCACCAGGCACGTATGATGGCAACGTATGGCAACGATTGATAAATATCTGCAGTTTTTGCGCTGTCTCCGCTAAGACGCACTTCTTTTTACAGGCATATAGCAGTACGCATTTAATGTTTGAGTTAAAAATTCGGGTTTTCGTATGTAGTTTTCATAAATCAGATCACTGGTATGATCGCCCAATGTTTTGCAGACCTGCGAAGGCACCTCTGGCCTTCCTGATCCGTGTGGCTATATCAGTCTCGGTTCCATCATCGGGTGTTATCCGGCTACCAAGATATTGAAAGGGTTCCATCTGTTCAACCTGTTGTGGTGATAAAAATGCCACCCTGTCTCACGCCAGAAGTAACCCTTATTGGGTGGAAAGAGACGCCGCGCCGTGGGATGAAACCCAAATCTAGGTGGACAAAAGTAATTACGCTAAAACCGTTAGTTCTAGGTATATAGTATCTTCGGAGTAAATTTGTTATTTTACCTTCCGCATTTGTTGATGTATATGACATTAGGGTGACTATCATAGTAAGCTAGTGCAAAACATTAACATTTTTATGGCTTAAGTTAGCTGAATAAAATGTTCAGCAAAGTTAAAGTACATTAAATTTTAAATAACTTTGCTAAAGAAATGAAAGTTTTATCTCTTATGGTTGATTGGCTGGAGCTAATTAAAGTTTTTTGGTCGGGTGGACCTAAAGAATCCGTTTTTTCTTTATATCTCCTTTCGTGTTTATTTCTCACGAAACATGCCTTCTGAGCACTTTCACACGCATGAAAAACACACATTTTGTTTGAAGGAATTAAGTCGGTTCTGAAACTACAGGCATTTGTTCTAAAAAATCGGCTTTATTCAAATGTCAATAACGTAAAAACTGCTCAAAAGCAGCAAATCAAATTTTGTATAGATATTTAGTAATATATTGGCCTCCGAAATTAATAGAGATAACATTGGTCCAGGTCGGCCCTTTTTTTGCTAGACCGTATTGAATATTGAAGTAAAAATTACCGTTATACTTACCAAAATCACAACGTTAATAGAATGGATCCAAAAAGCGAAGTTCGCTTCGAAGTTTAATCATCAAATACGAACTTGAAAGTACGATTAATTACTTAAAAAGTAAGTTGAACAGAGTTCTATTCATGAACAAGATGATGGTTGATTAAGCCAAAAAATTCTCTTTTATCGGAACTTTTGGTTACTTGGGAGGTGACGGTCGGATACAATATCGACGTAACACTGCAACACTGTGATTTTTATGACCAATTTTGGTTACAAAAGCCACCATAAGAGTGCAATAAAAAATAAATTGATGATGGCTTGATGGTTGCTCGCTTCTCGGTTTATGCCACAAAAAGGCAGAAATAGAAGATACTGTCGATGGATACAATGAGTAACCGAGCTTGATATTTTATTTTGTTGCTTGCATATCTAGTGCCCATATTAAGTTGTTCATTAAAATTTTATTAATCGATGGAAGAGTCAAACCTGATGTTAGAGTTCATGCCTCTTACGCAGAGGACCCTGGTTCAAATCTCAACCCTGCAAAAGTCAAGATTGACCCAAGGTGTTAGACTATAATCAAATTTAGAGAGAATTACAAGGTATACAACCCTCAGGGTTCGATGAAAGGGTGACGTAAGACTATATCAGATCATCAGATCAAAGAGTAAAGTAAACTGCGTTTCTGGCATATGTATGTTTATAAGAATCTATGAGTGCCATTGTTTAAGTGAATGTTTTAAAGAGAAGAGCGAAATATTCAGATTCAATTCTTCTTTTAATGCAATGGTGGCTTTGAAAATACGTGGACGGAGGTTCATAAGTACAACGCCTGCAACCTTTGAGACATAGAGATTTCTTTTAAAAATCACTTGTGTGCATCATAAAGGTTGAAATGGTATTGAATGACCAATTTCTGTTTTATTTGTATGAGAGTCCTTATCCTCCTACCACAGGGGTGAGGGGTCTCAAACCATCATAATTAAATAAATTCAAAATTAATTCATGCCTCCAAAAACCCTAACATGCCAAATTTAGTTCCATTTGCTTGATTAGTTCTCGAGTTATGAAGAAATTTGTATTTCATTTGTATGGGATCTCCCCTTCTTAAAGAAAGCAAAGGTGCTAAGTCACCATAGAAAAGCCCCCCCTGACCATTGTTCCATTTGCTTGAGTTCTAGAGTTATGAGGAAATTTGTGTTTCATTTGTATAGAAGCCCCCTCTTACACCCTCCTTAAAATTACTCTCTTACCCCCTTGTAACCATCGGTTACAATATGTGAATTAGCTTCGCCAATTTAATTTGCCTGTTCGATCAGCTCAAAATTCCCAACCCAAATTCCCTAAGTCCGCCCCTGAGTCAGCTGTATACTGAGTGTGTGATAGCCCTCCACGTCTGTCGTCCTGCGTCTGGACGGAGGGATACCACAAGCGGGAAAGCTTTCTCTATCATATCCTCACTGATCTGAGCTAGCATTCTACTGAGTGTGTGATAGCCCTCCAAGTCTGTCGCTTTGCGGCTAGGCGGAGGGATCATATACACAGGGGCAAGCTCTCTCTGGCATAGCAAAACGGACCTGAGCAAGCTGTCTACTCAGTGAGTGATAGCCCTCCAAGTCTGTCGCATTCCGACTGGGACGGAGGGGCCCCTCACGGGGAAGGCCTTCTCTAACACAAACACGGTGATCTCAGATGCATCGGTGGTATTCCTCCACGTCTGACGCCTAGCGTCTGGGACGGAGGAGCCACAGATACATGATCGCCCACAGATACCCTGAAAGATGCGATCAAGGAATTCAATGCCACCGGGTGTCGACCAGAATAATTGTCGCCAGGACAAAAGTTCGGTAAAAATCGGAAAACTGGAAGGGACTCCGATTTTTAACAGAGCAAGGTTTTAAAAGGGTTCAGACCCGGTAATCAAACTCACTTTGTTGTGAAAACGCAACGGAATAGATGTGCGCGTTAATTTAATTTATTTAAAAAGTTTTTAATTTCTATGATGTAAAATAAGCGTATTGTCGTTTGATTGTGAGGAAAAGTATTAGGTAATTGTTAATTGATAAAAGTGTATTGTGTAAGTTAAAATAAGCCTATTATTAGAAACCCGTGAACTGGCAGCCGTTTCTTATTTGGTAATTATCCCTGCTATTGATCCATTTCCTGTGGTTCCTGTCTCCGATCGAGATATGGTTTGTGTATAGACCTAGCCGTGACGCATACCCGGTTTACAGCATATATTTTCCCTCCCCACCCACTGAGCAGCTTGAGGCTAATACCCTATAAAATTGCTGGTCATTTTATCTATCCAACGACATTTAAATTGTTCAGTTTCATTCTATAGATTAGTAGTTATTAGCATTTGAAATCTTTCTTTCAAACGTTACAATTCTATTTTCGTTTTCACAAAGTGCTACCCAGTCCCAGTATAGTAAACAAAGACGTAGTCCTACATCAAAATCTATGGAAGCTTCATCATGGAACAGTTAGTCTTTACAAAATTTGCCAATAACCGGATCCCCTCCGTTTAATATTTGTACCCGAAGAGCGCACGGTGAAAGCTGTCCATACTGCCACTCACTAGTAGAAACCCTTGGGCACAAGTTCACGGAGTGCATCCGAGTAACAACATCGTGGGAGATGCTGCAGCACGAGGTGGCACTTTTCTGACGTGGCTACAGATGCCTGGATTTCTGAGAAGCTTTAAGACCAGGACTGAGAGGAACAAACCGAATAAACAAATTAGCAATACTAAAAATAATTGCAATTTATGTAAAGTTTTTTGATGAGTGTACTGTACAATTGTCAAAGAAAAGGAAAAACCAGTTGCGAAGTGCACCATAAAAGTTTAAATATGTAATATGCTGAAGCCCAAGAGTGAATTCGCTCTTTTCACTTGAAAAGCAATTATCTTTGAGCCTTCAAAACTTCGCTTTTGATACTGTCAACCGTCATACCTTATGAGCCATAACCGGTTCAGAAATTCATTAAAACAGTAACTCATGGTAACTACCAACATACATCTTGATTTACACTTCAATTTAGATTTCTAATTTTCCTCCCACGATTCAGCCTCATACGTAGAATCTAATTCCCAGCGCACGAGAGCAACAATAGCAAACAACTCCCAATTGGAAGCTAATGATATTCAAATTGTAAATTATCGCATTTCTACACCTTCAAACCGTGTCAATACCGTATTCCGGTCGGTATCAACTCGGCACGAAACCTGCTGAAACCGTTGATCCGGAAACTCACGTACACGCACACCGGAGGAAGGCGGATGCCAAATTAACCTTTCGCTTCCTGTGCCGGCATGCGTTACGTTGTTCGTGGGAGAAAGTGTGGCTCCCACCTCGCCCCGGTTTCGTCAGCCCGGGGTCGGATGTTTCAAACCCCGTTTAAGGGGATGACAACGCAACGTTGCGTCGGTCGGTGTCTGGTAGTTCGACATTCTTTTTTGTGTACCAATTTCATATTCATAATAGATGGTAAATTGATTTGCAATATGTGATCAAAGTTGTTCGCTGTCATGCCTTCTCCGTCATGTCGGGTGCGTTGAATGCCGGAAAAGGGAGAAGAATCCTTCCCCGCAGTGGAAGATGCTGAACACGTCGGCGGAGCGGTAGGGTGGGAGTGTAAACTGGCATTCCCCTTTTACGCCTGTTCTGGTCGATTGTGCCGATCTTGTGTCAACGCTGAACTGCTTGCAGCCACAGTGACATAGGGGGAGAAATTTCAAAATTTTTGATTAAGTGCTCGTATTGACACGATATTTCGCAACTGGATTGAATTTAAATTGTTCTCTTGCTGAGTTGAGCTCCTGTGGGAATTGCACTGCAAAATGGATGAGTTGAATTGGTAACGGTGACATAGTAGGACAGAGAATCATGTTCGTTTACCAACTCGTAACGTCAAGTCCCTTATGACTATTAGCAGATGAGTTTTACAACAATGCTTTTTCTATCACAATGTCATTTTGTGTGGTTATATTTTTAGAAGGTTTCACTACCAAAAATGTTTTCCAAAAAAGTTTTTAATTTTAAAGCAAAACCTCTAAGTCTGGAACCTCAAAATGACACGCGCGATCCCGTATAATTATCTCTCTTTCGCAGCATTCTTCACCGCTCGTCAGTACTTGTCACATATGAGTAATTATAATTGAATAAATTATACATCTTACGTTGAAGGGGCAAATGAACCAAGTGGCTGACGGCAACACTCGGAATAACGGTGGCGCGAACTCGATTTGAATCTTCAAGCAAGAAGGCATAGTGTCTCTAATAAGCAAAAGGGTTGCTCTCTTGGCGAAAGGCGAAACATACGGGGCGCAATTACCGTCGAGTTTTCACGCCTGTGTGACGCGCAGCGACGGGAAAACGACAAAACACTTCCTTAGACCGCCATCCCAAAAGATGAATGATAATGAGCGATAATGTATTTCAAAGTATAGGAAATGAGCAATTTATTCACGCGTCAGCAACGCATTAAGCAGAAGCTTCCGATTGTTGCTCTGCATCCCTCGTGCAGGCTCTCGTGCTGGGGCAGGCACTTTGATGACATATTTATCAACCATCAAGGCTTGCTGATGTTCGGTGTGAGAAAGAGAGATGGGTAATAACCGCTCTCTGTCTGCATCCTAGAAGTAAGAAGTGAAATTTTGTTCCGAAATATCGCAAGACTAAATTATTCAAGTGAAGCACATTAAGGAAGACATTAAATAGCTTCGCCGATGACAGTAGCCACAATCAAGCAGTTGGAATTACGAGTAAAAAGTGTACTGTACATATTAGCATTCAGCCTAGCGGCAAATAGTTAAGGTTGTCTAACCCTGGACTACCGTAAAGAGGCATCTTAAAAAAATCAAAGAAAAATGTTTTCAACTGTAAATAAAGAGAGTATATTGTGTCGAATAGAACTCTTTTTCACAATATCGAAATCAAAGAAAAAGTTGCGGAAAAAAAACATAAATCAGAACCGTTACCTAAGGACATTTTAATTTATTAGTGTAGTTTTGAACACACCAAGCCCAAGCCCAAGACCAAGACCAAGACCAAGACCAAGACCAAGACCAAGACCAAGACCAAGACCAAGACCAAGACCAAGACCAAGACCAAGACCAAGACCAAGACCAAGACCAAGACCAAGACCAAGACCAAGACCAAGACCAAGACCAAGACCAAGACCAAGACCAAGACCAAGACCAAGACCAAGACCAAGACCAAGACCAAGACCAAGACCAAGACCAAGACCAAGACCAAGACCAAGACCAAGACCAAGACCAAGACCAAGACCAAGACCAAGACCAAGACCAAGACCAAGACCAAGACCAAGACCAAGACCAAGACCAAGACCAAGACCAAGACCAAGACCAAGACCAAGACCAAGACCAAGACCAAGACCAAGACCAAGACCAAGACCAAGACCAAGACCAAGACCAAGACCAAGACCAAGACCAAGACCAAGACCAAGACCAAGACCAAGACCAAGACCAAGACCAAGACCAAGACCAAGACCAAGACCAAGACCAAGACCAAGACCAAGACCAAGACCAAGACCAAGACCAAGACCAAGACCAAGACCAAGACCAAGACCAAGACCAAGACCAAGACCAAGACCAAGACCAAGACCAAGACCAAGACCAAGACCAAGACCAAGACCAAGACCAAGACCAAGACCAAGACCAAGACCAAGACCAAGACCAAGACCAAGACCAAGACCAAGACCAAGACCAAGACCAAGACCAAGACCAAGACCAAGACCAAGACCAAGACCAAGACCAAGACCAAGACCAAGACCAAGACCAAGACCAAGACCAAGACCAAGACCAAGACCAAGACCAAGACCAAGACCAAGACCAAGACCAACACCACTATGTAATTGTTGCACCCCGTCATATCCATGAATATTCCGTCAAACTCTTTTTCATATAAGACATCAGTTTTGAATAAATTCTTGCAGTATGTGGATGAAATCGGGTGAAAGATAGGGTTGGTCGCTCACTTTTTTTGACTGTTTACTTACAGGACATCAAATTGGACTAGTTTTACCGCAGTCCTAAGAACTCTTGTCGAAATGCGGAGACTTATCTCTTGTTCTGGCGCACTTCGCTAACACAGACATCAAAGTAGTATTAGTCTGAAAGTCGTAAAAATTCTTCGATTTGTTGGGACGAGGGGCTTTTGTTGCTTTTTCTCTAAAAGTAAAATAGTTTAAATCACAGTAAACAGAAGGTATATTTAAATGTCGCCCCAGGCTGTGAAGCAAGAAAATTTATGTAGGTATATTTGACCTTGAAACTTTTCGTTAATTTTCACTCATTCGTGGTTGAAAAAGAAAATTAAAATAAAAACCGTATAGGGTACGGGAGGGTATTTTCAGCAGGTTTCCAAATTCAGCCTATTTGACTTTTCTTTCGCCAATAAATATACTTTGCCGACATACAATTTTAATATGTTATAACTATTTTCTCAATACTGTAAGTAATCTACTATTTTTTATTTCAAGAACGTCAAAACCACCTGTTCTTCCACTAGAACTAGGCCATAGGCCGAAAAAATAGATGCCATCGCTTAATGGGCTGAAAATACCCTTCAGTGCCCTAGTTACTACATCTATTATGAGTCGATCGGTATGTCATCCTTGGAAATCCAATCACAATCAGCAGAGTTATTAGCGTTTAAAATCTTTCATATTTTCGTGACACCCGTATTTTTTTATTTTTTGGAATAATACCCTAACTCAACCTTGCCGTAAGACGTAGCCCTAGGTCAAAATCTAAAAAGGTTATTTTTAGTCGACGGTCGTGGAAAACTTCAAAAAATCTTGAAAACGATAAGCCGTAAGTACTTTTGGACGAAAATGACACTCAATCGACACAAAAATTTGAATCAAATCGATCGAATGTGACTCAAGAAGCCATCTCCATACAATTGAAGTCCATGGGAAACACCCAGAGGACTGAAAAATGAATTCCACATAAGCTGAATGAAAGACAGCAGGAAAACCGAAGACTCCCATGTGAAATGCCGATCTCCAGGTACCAGGATAATACTCCATCACATGCTGCAAAACCGACCAGCGGAACGATTAAGTTATTTGGTTGGAAAACTCTTTCACATTCGGCTTGGTCACCAGACTTGGCTACTTCCGGCTATCAGCTATTTGCATCGCTGGGACACGCACTTGCTGAGCTGCGTTTAAATTCGTTCAAAACTGTTGGAGGCTTGATGAATGATTTGCCTCTAAAGAGGAGCAAATCTTTTGACGTGGCATCCACAAATTGCCAAAGAAATGAAACATTACTTTTAATTTTACATTTTAATGCAATAAACGTGTGTCTTTTTAAAAAATTCTTTACACTTATATATCCGGCATAGCTAATTTGCTTTTTCTGGTGAAAAATGGTCACAAAATGTCGTAGTAAACATTTGTCTTATTTCGACTTTATAATGAGAGAAAGTCTAATATTTATTAGATAGCCTTAATAATTAATTGTGGAAAAATGATTAAGAATTGTAAAGTTTTGAAATCATTGAAGATTATTTTTGTACTAAATCTAACTTAAAGCGCTTATAAAATATCTGAGAAATCAATGCATTTAAAGTATGTTGATCGCATTGATTTTTGTGGATGTGCAGTAAATAAATTTTTAGTTCATGTATGTTCAATTTCGGCTGGGAGAGGCTTTTAGAGTCAATAGGATCATAGCAACTGGCCCTGCAATTGTCCTGTACTCTAACAGCTGGCTGCGAAGTCTGTCGTATAAAAATAGAAGGTCAAGTTTCGATAACGGAATGTAGCACCTAGGCTTTGCTTTGCTTATCTAGTATTTATTAACACTGGATCTAGCAAGCACTATATTTTACTTTTAAATTAAGAATATTTTTCCCTTTATTAACTAGCTTATTAGGGAAAACTACAAATGACAAAGTTCTAATCGAAAATGCCATTAAAGAATTGAAAATCTGCTCAATCACTAGACATAATAAAATTGTGAGTATTTAATTTAAATCGTAAATTCTACATTTTGCAAAAACACAATCTCGTTGACGACGAAAAGTTATATTTTAGCAGCTCAATTTGATAATTGCAGCATTTAGTTTGCTACGTTTGCTTTATGGAAAACAGATCCCATGTATTTTCTTTTCATCTTATCACAGAAATCAGCATTTAGAAAATATCAACTAAAAAGCACCAATATTTTTCCACAAACTGGAATAAAAGATAATATCTTTCGATTTTAAAAATACCGACGGCCAAAATTTTCCCTATTAGCGCAGAGGTATATCGCATTCAAACTAGTCATATTAAAGGTTGGGAAAAATTTTTTCGCAAAATTCTATCCATTGCATGTCACAAAATTTAGTGGAAAAACCTTTGGAAGGAAATATATTTAAACTGTTATCCTCACGGCCGTACTCAATCACCAGCAGTTCACCGAAAGAAAATCAATTCCGCTACCGTTTCAACGAGATCCGGGTGTGGAAATTTCTTAGCAGATGCAAACCTCGCCAGCTGAAGCAGCTGGCGTAAATTAAAGAAATTTTCATCTCACTCGCAGAAAAGGACAACAACTGCCGTTGTACGTAGTCGTTCTATAGAACGCGGATTGTGTAGCGAAAGAGAGCACTGAGCTACTGCACTGCTGAGCTGCTGTGGCTGATTTTCCTCCAACAGCGACTAGTTTTTTTATTCATTGTACCTACAACGTTGAGTTTTCTCTTGCAGACATCGCTCTGAGAAAGCGCACTTCTAGGTGGTGTTAGTCTATTTCCGCGCGCACACTCATATAAGCCTGCGAAGAGCCAGCGAAAAGCCTGAGATGAGAACGTAGAACATCTTTTGCCGGAAAGGAGCACCGTTGGTGCCATTCCGTTGCGTTGTCTCCGCTTCCAGTGATGGTCCAGTGTTGGCAAGGCTGTCACCAGCGGACGACGGACGACTGCATACGGTTCGCGATGATTATGATGGTAATGATGACGATGACGACGACGAGAAACGGTTTGCCGTACTACACACTATTACTACGGTGCTGCACAATTATTCCACAACCCTGCCGGAAATACAAGAGCCCACTGGAAAAGTGTGTTTCGTAAACATAACTGCACCGATGTGGGTCATGACTTAAAGAAGTAACGATTACAAAAACGGTTTAATCTTTAAATGTCAGTTGTTAATGCGAATATCTCAAAGTTCAAATGTAGCGTGTAATTTAGTGGATTCGCGTTCAATGGATGCGCAAAATTGTGTTTTCTGTCCACTGGATTCCATTGTAATTAGTAACATTTGGCAGGGAATATATTTATCAAGACAAAGGTTTGAAAGGTTTGATGAATTTCACCACACTACTCCTGGAAAAAGACACCTACAAAGTGTCGAAACGTTGGGAATAAATTTAATCGGGCGAGAGAAGGCTACTGAATAAGCTTATATTAACAAAGTCACGTTTACCAGTCTACTTGCCTAAGCCTGATTAGGATCCTTTCAATTTTCTTAGCGGATGAACCAATCTCCATCTATTTGTTGGTGTAAATTATTAGTTGGAGGTTCATTACTGATTTGAACTGTTACAAGTTACATGTTCCAAATTGCATTAAGCGAGCATTATCCTTGGAAGGAAAAAATTATGGTGCTAAATTTTTCTTTTCTTATCAAAATCTCACATTTATTTTTACAAATATGCGTATTTTTATTTAAACTGACCAATTCTACACACTGTATAAAAATTACAGACCCGCAAAGAGTTAAACAAAACGTAGCTTAGAGGAGAAAATGATATTCAAACAGGCGGCTGCAAATTGAGAGAGCTTTGATAGAAATCGGTGAATTCGGAAGGAGAAAGCATTTCGTGAAAAGAATTACAGTAAAACGGGAGCTGAAACAGCGCTTATAGCGCTGAAGAAAGCATTAGTTGAAAAGAAAGCGCCTCAAGGTATACACAGGCAGCTGTTTGGAGAGTTCACAAAGAAGAGGAAGTTGGACCTTCCGCAAGTAGTAGCCCCGACTAAGCAAAGAGCAGTGGAAAATTATGTGAAATATATCCATGCGCAAGCAGCTGAAGAGTAATGGAGCCATCGGAAAAGACTGACTCCCGGCAGTACTCTACAAAAACGACCAGAAACCACAAGAAATAGTACTTCATTGGATATTATCAAGTATTTGGGAGAAGGTGAAACTATTGGAGGAGTAGATAGAAGATGTGCTTTGTCCCATCTACAAAAAGCGCAATCGGTTCGATTGCTGTGATTATCGCGGCGTATTTAGCATACGGGGCCTGTGCTACTACGGGTCAAATTTTCACTTTCCGACAAATCCTCCAGAAATATCGAGAGTACAACGTATCCACGCATCATATTTTCGTAGATTTCAGGGCAGCATGCGATACAGTAGAGTGCAAACAGCTACAGCAGATAATGCACGAGGACGGGTTTCCGTATAAACTGACGCGACTGATCAAAGCTACCCTGGAGCGAGGGATTTGCTACGTGCGTGTTTCGGGAGCGCTCTCGAGTCTTTTTCAATCACTCAAAGGGTTGTGGCAAGTGGGTGGACTGCCCTGTAAGCTATTTAACAACGCTATTGAAGGTGTGATCCGGCGAGCGAGCATTGAAACGACAGGAACGATCTACGGCAAAAGGAGTCAACTCCTAGGTTTCGTAGACGACCTTGACATCGTTACTAAAAACCTTGAGATGACAAAGGCAATCTGCGCCAGACTATAAACGGAGGCTAGGTGATTTAGGTTACAAATCAATGCGTTGAAAACCAAATATATATATGATAGCAAGTCTTCGCTTCCCACGGCCAGTGCCTATTGACTATTGGGTGATTTTTAGGATTTCTAGACAGGAGATTCGACGACGTATTCAACTTGGAAGTCAGGCCTACTTTCCCCTGCGCAACACGTTTCGATGAAGAAGTATGTACCACTGCACAATACCGGGCGATGTACAAAATACTAATCAGATCAGTCCTTTACGAACTTGAGACTGTAACTTTAGCTTACGGAGTTGCGAATTATTTTTGACGGAGTATAGACGGAAAACAAAGAGTAGTGCAGGCGTAGGAACCACGAGCTGCGGACACTACTTGAAGAGATCTCAATCGTATTTCCAGCGAAAGTCAGGAGGCAACTGTGGGCCGACCAACGGAAATACAAGGCGCTGGTAGGATTTCAGCAATATTCACCCTAATAAATTTATCGGAATGGTGTGGAATCCCAAAAAATGAACGTTGCGGATTAGCTAATAAAATGCACAAAGCTCCCGGAAGCAGTTTTAACAGTAGTTAATTTCCATGGCCGGAATTATCACGTTTACCGGAAACAGATTGGCTGCAGCAGAAGCTAACACTTTCTGATACACAAGAAAAGTCGAAGGTGCATTCGTGATCTTTCTCCTTCTGTAATCGATGTTAATTGGATATCTAGGTGGACTGTCCAGGTGAACGCCATTGTGTTGAGTATTTTGGTTTAACGGGTGGCAACTAATATTTAGGAATTTATTTCAAAAAGACATAGATATTTGAAGAAGATTTGAGTTACTGAAATTAAAGATACATTGTCCATTGTTGAAAAAAGTGAGCATTTGGAAACGATCCGCAATCGGTCGTCAAAGATTCCGTTTGATGTCGCAACAGGAGCGTAGTCCGTCCCCCATGTCAACTTTACGAATGCATCTCTTGATTCTACCAATCAACTGTTTGCAATTCGTGGCTCTTCAGTTATTTTTGTACTCCAAGGAGCTCAAAATACTGTAAGTTAGGGTTTAACTTATCTAGAATGAGCATGTATGACTTACCATCACCTCAGGGGCGGCGTACACTTCCGATCTCTCGAGAGTAGATTATCCAATTCATTAAATTATCCCCTCCCTCGTACCGAACTATATATATTAGGTTAGATCCACTGACTTTACGGCGAGCCCCCGATCACTTCTCGCACTCCGTAGGGTATTTCTGCGGCAGGATTTTACCCCGTTTTCTACCACGTCGCGGTGTGTCCTGGGGTTGATCCATAAATCGGTGTCAATCCAATTTCGTGGACACGTGGTTCCAGTTTCGCATACTTTTGCACTAATCTTTGCTATCAACTTCAAGATGATGGTCCGGGAATGCCGACACGCCTACACAGATATAGCGAAACGGCTTTCGGATAATTCCGCGATCGAACTCCTCTCAAGCAATCAAATATACATTTTTTAAATATTTTTTAATTAATTTTAATTTGAAATAACTTTATGCTACAATAGCGAACAAATATTCGATTGGGCGACACTAAGGCAGATTTGTCGGACTGTGGTTTTGGGGTACAAATGAGATTGAATGGATATTCAGGAACGATTGTGTTTTTTGACGTAATGCGATGAAGTTTTATCCGGCCAAAAGACGTATTGTTCATCTGTAGGATCTTTTTGTAGTAAACGAGATCAAAATTTTCTTCAAACATACGTTCTGGTGTATTTTGATTGATAGCCAAACCAAAGGGCTTAAACCATGACTTAGAAATATCTCTCTCAGAAATGGCAATGTACGGCATTACTTTCTCTTTCAACTATTGTTTAAGCTTGTATTTTATGTTCGGAACTATCCACGAAATAGTATCGATCATTTCCGGAATTGAGCGTCTCTGAAAGAGGAAAGTAACTTTCATCGTCCAAAACAAAACATTTTCCGAAATATTTTATTATTGACAATGGGATTTTGGCGTCAAAACCGGTTCCTCAGTGTATTCCGGAGTTCTTGTCTTTTTTCGGCACTTTATTCCGATTTTTTTCAACGTTTTGCAAATATACTAGTGGGAACAGTTGAATTTTTTTTGCGGTATCCCCTTGGCTCATGGAATCTTTGTTCTTGAAGGCACGAGAAAGAAAACAAAGTAGTTTTGCGTCCATAATTTGGCTGATCTTTCACAACCTTGCTTGAGAGTAGTTATTGGGGATCTTAGTATATGGTAAATAGTCGAAGCCATAATATTTTCGGTTTTAAAATGTTGTGCCGTATACTATTGGCCGAGTATACTTTTGGCAAGCATAAACAAAAGAAAAAAAACTGGTAGACAGCGGAGAAAGAGAGAGAGAGAGAGAGAGAGAGAGAGAGAGAGAGAGAGAGAGAGAACACGTACACGTACACATTCTCATTTCTCTCTGAGCTCGTTTGTTGCTGTGCATACGGGTCTCGAAAAATTCCAAAATTTTAGTTGCCACCCGTTATAACGAATTCCGGTAAAAAGTTGAAGCACTGACGAACTGACGTGACACATAGAAGGAAATCCTTTAAAAGCCATCGTCCCATACATTTTGCTTGCGCACTAGCACCCTCTGTTACGCAAGAAGCAGAGCAGCTTGTAGTTGTGGGGTTTTTTACCGTAAGATTTTTACATTTGTATGGTTATATACTAAAAACTCGAAGCAATTCACGAACACCGCTAAGAAACACACGAACGGCCATGTCGTAAAACACGCTTTTTAGAAAAATGAGTGGTTTTTTAATAAACGATGGAATTAACGCGAGTATCTCGTCTGTTTGTCTGTGGTTGAAGGTTCTACCAGCAGAGACTCTGAAGCTCATGGAATGGCAATCCTCCATCCAATCAGTATTCCAATGTCTTGTATGGTTCGGCCATGTGTATCGAGCAACTGTGAAGAAAAAGTCTCTGCAATATCTCAATATCTCTGATTACATAGAACATGTTGCCTTAGCGAAAAAAATGGGTTCACATGATTGATAGTCCGACCCGTTTTCTTCCAAATAGTTTCACTAAACACGCAGTCCTGTTTAACGGCCGTTATTCGTAACGTTTCCTGCCGAAGTCCGGCGTTAGATGTACTTACTTACTTGCTTATGTGTCCCAGAGTCACAATGGCGACAATGGCGATAATGTCAAAATTGGAATGGCAATTTTCTGTCAGTGTCATTCCAATCGAGCAGATGACCTATCCAACGCGTATGCAGGAAAGAAAAAGAAAATTCGCGTTGCATACATTTGGGATGACATGTCGCCACTCTGTATATAGTCACTCTAATATGTCCATGTCCGCCGGTCCGGCAGAACAAAGGGATGAAATCAGAGATCTCCACTGCTGACGTGTACCCGCCATGGCTTTTATCTGTCGCCAGGACAGGTTCTCGTCTACAGCCCGGATGTCGTTGGCTAAGCTGCGTCGCCATGAGCCTCTTAGTCTACCTCTTCTATGCTGTCCTGTTGGATTCCAGTCGAGTGCTTCTCTGCACACCTCGTTCACTCCTTTTCTCAAGATGTGTCCGATCCACTTCCACCTACGTTCACGAATTTTTATTCAAATGTTTCAAATTTTTCGAGTTAGATGCATTTTCCAAAAGTGGAACGAATTTCAAGGAAGCCAGTAAAGATTTGGTGAACCCAACTCGCACTATCATTGCATAGAAGAAATGACATCGATTTCTAGAAGGTGGAAATTCAATGTTCCGGCTTTACTCCACATAAGGGGAGTTTTGAAAATACTTGACCGTTTTATGAAGTATACAGTAGAAAATTAATTATGGAAAGTGACTGACGGATGAACTCTTCGTAACCCTGGACACCGAAGATATAAGCAATATCCATCGACATACGCGTTTCGAAAAAGAGCCGGATAATTTAGAAGCTTTAAACACTGACAAACTGAAATGACACGTAGAAGAAACTCACTTCCGAGCACAATGCAATATATCGGCACCAACTTTTCGAAAGGGCCTATTTGCAAAATGTAAACAAACCGAGTGAGGGTTCCTTTCCCTATGGTAGTCCAGCAGAAAATAACTCTCACTCGGTTTGTTTACATTTTGCAGATTGGCCCTTTTGAAAAGTTGGTGCCGACATTCAGTTTTGTTTATCTCCTCTACTGACGTTTGAATACGATCCCGACGCACGCCGGCGGCACGTAATGCTCGTCATACACGTCATACGAACATACGAACTTGCTCATACGAACTAATAAGAATCCTTAAATCGGTTATCAACGAGTTTCAGTGATTGATATTGATTAAACATTGAAGTAACGAATTTTGAACTACACGTATCCAGCTTTTTACGAGCCATAATGGCGGGCGGGTTCGTAACATTTGAACAGCATTTTTGGCATTTCCATAATACATCGCACGTTTTCTTTCCGTACATTCTTTTGGTTTTACCGTGAACGCGCGGAAAGAAAACGTGCGATGTATTGGGGAAATGTCAAAAATGCTGTTCAAAAATTACGAACACGTCCGCCATTATGGCTCGTAAAAAGCTAGATAGTTCGGAAAGCACCGAACCGGAGTGACAAACAGAACACGGTGGCTAAAACTCGCGCACTGAATCTGTACAGAAAGCAGCTCACGAATCTACATCAAGTATTACGCTACCAATTCTGGAACATAAATTTCCGCCTATTATGGGCCTTTGTGTGATATCTAGAAGGTCAAAAATCGCTTTCGATGCATTCGTTCTTGCAAATTCAGTCGTTGGCAATCCCTGACGGCTGAATCACTTTGCCACGTCCACAGATCACTTGCTAGACAATGAATCTTTTAGCGAATCTCGACAGCTTCTTCTTCTTCCGTACACTCTCGGAAAGTGCAAATTTCGAGGAGGCAATATAGTATGTCCCCATATTTGTATGGTACCGGCCTTGATGTCGGTTTCATCATGATTTTGTCAGCCACTTCCCGCACAGCTTCTTTGCGCGAGTTTTGGCCACCCACCGTTTATCTGTTTGTCATTCCGGTTCGGTGCCTTCCAAACTTTCTACACCTTTAGTCCAGAACGTTTTTTGCACAAAACCAATAGGAGCTTTCGCCTTTTTTTACTACACCTTGAATCGAAATGTTAGGTTGACGTTTGAGCTGGTATGCTACACATGGTAGTCTGATGCTTCTTGAACAGTCTGATCACTCACGATACGGTTGAATGTGCGATTTAGAACCCTTTACCGATCCATCGATGAGAAGCACTTTGTTTTTTGCAATACCCACAAAATTCTTCTTGTTCCAAATATATCACTGTAATCACTCTATCGATTTTGATGAAACTCCGCCGATGTAAACAATACACTCTAATTCACTTTCAGTAAAAATTTTAGTGATTTTTACTCACGCGGTAAAAAGTTTCAATCAAATGAGTCCATTTTTTTCAATACGGTCCTAATTTATTTGTAACTCAAAAGCGGATGATTTAATTAATAAGGTGTATTCGGATAAACTGTAGTAAATATAACGTGGTTACTATAAAAGGTAAGGTGCAGTAAAACAATTAACATATTAAAAAGGGGTTTTGCATAATAAAATAATTCAAAATTTTCCTTTCAATATTTCGAAAATTTCGAAACG
Source organism: Sabethes cyaneus (assembly GCF_943734655.1). Taxonomy (NCBI): domain Eukaryota; kingdom Metazoa; phylum Arthropoda; class Insecta; order Diptera; family Culicidae; genus Sabethes; species Sabethes cyaneus. The sequence continues at coordinate 124,154,538 of NC_071353.1, read as the reverse complement.
GCTGCATCCGGTCAATGAGATCAATTCAATTATATTCCAATACGCTGTGATCCAGCATGGCCATACTGTTTCAATAATATAGAAAATGTAAAAATGAACTAAATGAACAAAAAAGGTAATAATGGAGCCACCCAGTGGCCGGTACAGTACGACGATGGATACGCCAGGTGAAGACAGTGCAGCAAACTCACCCTTGCTTGCAATTCGTATTATTTTTCGTCAATGTTTAAACCACGTTGTTAGATGCCATGCAATTATTTTCAACATGTTCAACTGTTTTTTCTTTTCTTTCGTTGCTGTGCTTTCAACCTGCCAGACCAGCCAATGGCAACGGCTGGCAATCCTTTATGTATGAATAGCAGCTCCGCTTTGCTGCTCTATGTACACTTTCCGTTAAGCGCAGCAAGATGGGATCTATTTTTTTCATCTTTGCAATTTATGTCTTTTCGACATTACTTGGTGGTGAAAGCCTCGGTAAGGGCGGCTGGTGAGGAGACCCGCGACATTGCTTGAAGCTGGGTCCCTACCATTAAGAGAAGGTTAGATTGTGTGTGCAAAGGCAGACCAGCAAAGGCACGCGAACGTCTCCAAGGCTGGTGCTTTTGTGGCGCACCAATGAGACCTGGTTACTCCCCACCACACTGCTCTCCGGCGGCTGGTTGGTGAACTTTCAAGTTGCTGGGCTGCTAGCGGGGCTTAGCGGGCGTTTGTTGCTTGCTTGGCTAGCTTTGCGGAGAGATAGATGATGATGGAGATATTTTCCATGTGCTGCTGCTGATGATGGTGGTGTACATGTGTGCTTTTCTCGAGATGAAGGCAACTCAAGTAGTATGCATGTGTGCTGGTGTAAGTGGCTGCCTGTTAGTGTGCGTCGGTATGTACAAGGGTACCCCACAGAAAGGAGCTACGGTAAGAAAAGGACGAAAGTTCAAACGGTCTCACCTTTCGGCGGTGATTGCTAGCGGAGGTTTGAGGGAAAAAAATATTCGTCTAACAGTGGCTAACCCTTTATCGCACAACGGTTTTCCTTAACAGCACCACATACTTGGCTTTTTATGGTGTGGAGACGGCGTTTCTGGTTTGATTTTTGCTCCGAAGCATGAACCCGTAGAATGGAACCTCTCGTACCCGTTTGCTGGCTAAAGTATTATATGTACTGCATGCAACCGAATATTGCAAACTTGCAGAGATAGTCAAGTCACCATGATGGTAGCTTTTGACTGAAGTAGAATGCTTCCAGCGAATACATAAGCATCCAGCACCACAAGGAGGCCAGCTTTGCATCGTCCCGCAGTCTGTCGAGTGCTCGATGTGCCAATGCAAAAGATGCTGCTATTAGTGAAAAATTCATCTAGCTTTTTATGTGCCAGCTAACGGCAGAGAAAAAGAAAAAGGGTTCTGGGCTCTTGCTTTGTATGTTTTCCTCCTGTTTTTCTTTTTCTTTTTTTGCTTTTATATTTTATTCTCGACGATGGCAAACAAAAAGGATAACATCAGCCATGTGCTTACCGCTGCCGACCGATGCATTACAGTAATGGAAAACGTCATTTTGGGATGTTGCATGCATAATGGAGGACTTTTCCAGAAAATTGAAACTGGATCAGACTTTGTTTCCATTTGCGGGAAAATGGTGGATTGCTTCGTGGAAATTTCCTGACAAACCCTAAGTGGATGCTGGCGAATGAGTGCTGGCTGAGTATTGGCGAAAATTGCAGCTGGTACTGGTTGCGAGAAACTTGTTTTATAAAGTTTTAATAAATTCTAGATGATATGTTAACCTGTTTGGCTTGCTGGATCGCTATAAAAAATGTAATGAGCAAGATGATTGGTAATAATCCATGCAAAGTGGTAAAGAATCGTACGTTGTATTATCCGTCGGGTCGACGGGTAATTTCTACTGAACTTCGATTTGTTCTAAGATTTATCAAAATCTGTAATAAATGTACGAAAACTGATGATGATTCTCAAAATCTTTTCTCGAATATATTTTTTTCTTTTTCTCTCTCTCCCTGGACTGAACCCCGAACGCGATGTAGGATTTCCCCATCAATTAGGCGGTATGGCAGGCCATTTACATATGGCCAACGATTGGCGGCAGCTCAACGGTCGGACTGCGGCTGGATTTCCAGGTTCGCATTTTTTCCACCACCACGCTGCGGCGGCGGCGGCGGCTTCCAATCCGGCCCATTTCGCACCGCACATGTTGGCCGCCATCGATCGGATGGAGCAGCAGCACCAGCAACATCGACAGCACCCGACGGCAGCGACTACGATGGGCATGCTCTCGGCAGTGGCAGCGGCGGCCTCGTCCACGGCAGCGAATACCGTCGGCATCTTCGGCAAGGGCAGCATACCGGGCGGCAGCGCTGGCGGTGGAGGCGACGGTAATAACAATGGCGGCAGCTCTGCGATAAACTCACCCCGGATCAGCGATTCCAACGGTGAGTTTTATTTTGCCTTTTTTATGGGACTAAACCCAACCATCCCAAGTTCATTTTCGGTAAACCAGCAAAGTGGGCGAGGGAGGTCTGAACGGAGAGTTTCCTTCCCAGAAAAACAGCCACCAATGGGAGGTTGGTTTGCTGTTGTTGCCGTTGTTTTGGCTTATGATTTCAATTTCAGCGTCGGGGGTTGGTTGTAAAATTTTTATGTGTTTTTATGAATCGGTTGCCAGGCTTCGGTTTCGGATAGCGGAGTAATCCCAGCTTGTTGAAATTATGATCCGAGCTACTGTTTTTTACCGTATGTGAGGAGCGTAAAACTGGGTCATTGATTTTTCTGGACTGGCTTTAAGCATCCGACCAATAACGACGTATATGAAAATTTGAACAAAAAATGTTATACATTCAGCTGAAATTGTGCTGAAAATCTCACAAACAGTGACTGCTTTCGGTAAATAAAACATAATAGTCATCTTAAAAACATAACAACTGAAGTTGTACCTACTTCGAATTTGTCGTGACCATCAAACGTAATGATTTATGACTTAAATAGTTTTGATTAACAACAATACTGTCATGAATAATAAAAGTTACAAATCATTTTCGATGCCTAGGTGGTGCTGCCGAGTATCTTATCGCATTAGATTAAAAATTACTAACTGTTCGTGCCGCGAAGTGGTTCCAAGTGTTCATTTGGCAGCGTAGAGATTTTGAAAAGATCAGGACCACTGCGAGCGTAGGGATTCAACTGTTTCAGAATTGTTGGATGTGGCAGATTGCTTGCCCGATCGAGTAGATGAATTTTATGTAGGTTTTATTGCGGTATTTATCATTACCTCCGATTTTATTATGGTATTAAGCAACACCAGAAAGATACGAGTCGAAACATCCTTATAGCTAGCAATAAAACCATAAAAAAACTGTCAATAAAGCAAATTTATTGTGGTTGCCTATATCGCCACGATAGTTGGCTGCACCAATTTTCTTAAAAGCTACCCATACGTGGACGTAGCAATTTATCTTATTTCAGTAACTTATCAAACCGCAATAAATCTGCTAATTTTAAAGTACTATTGATATGGTAACACCTTGATCAAACAGATTTATTGTTGTTATTAAGAAGAATATTAGAGTTCAACAGTAAAAACGTGTTTTTATGCGAGGCCACATTGCCATATTCCAGTATTTTTTTAGCCCGCAAACAAATAATACTCTTCAAAGCAAAGTGTGAGTTGCAGAAAGAAAGTTATTTTCAATCGATGCTCATTTTACAGTAAGCAACTATGATGATTTCGCTAAAATTGAGAAAGACTAATTGAATATATTCATTTTAATATACAACTAGTTTTCAAAAGTTGCAACATTTCGATGGCGCGTTGATTTTATCCAGCTATCATTCCAATATGCACGATAAAATTTAATGCGCACACGCTGCAGAACTGCGGATATCGCAGAGAATTTATTGTTTATTCTATCGGATATTTTTATTACTTACTTTATTACTTAAGTGGTTTGTCATCCTAAGACAAAGCCTATTAAAGAAGATTTCTCCAGTTAACTAGGTTGTGGGCTACCGCTCTGCAATTGCTCGGACACCGAGTATTCTCCGCCACCAGTTCTCGCTGCACCTGGTCTAACTATCTTGCTCGCTGCGCTCCTGGTCGTCTTGTTCCTACCAGATTTTCATTTATTTAGTGTTCACAGTGTTTACTTCAGTACAGAATAGTATAACTATCAACTTAAATTAACTATTGCGTGTGTTTCTAAAACTACTTTTACTAATATTGAAGTCAAATACATGGTTTACTTCGACCATAAAATGTTCGGTGCGTTGGAGTCCATAGCAACGCAAATCTCAAATTCCGACGAGGGGCATGAACTACTAGAGTATGGTGACCAAACCGGTCCTGCATACTCCAGAATATTGCGAATAAGAGAGCAATAGAGTATTTTCAAGGCATAAGTATCATCGAAGCAGTGCACAGTGGGGATTTTTTAGAAAAAAATCCCTTTATCTCTATATCTCAAAATGCCGCTGGACTAGAATCAATCTTTTGATGTCAGAAGAAAGACATTTGTATAAGGATACCAATGATGTGATGCTTGTTCACGGCACGCATCTGTTTTCAGCAGTTTTTGCCAAAAGAAAGGCATTTTACCCTACTTTTCTCGATATGAAGAGATGTAAAAGTCCATATCTCCGGATTCCGCTGAGATAAAATTGATCTTTTTTCGACATAAACAAGCTGTCATCAAAAGGAATCCAACGACAGGTATTTGTTTACGACAAATGGTTGTGTCTTGATGTTTTGGTCAAATAAACGGAATTTTACCCTAGTTTGTTAATGATTACCAATAAAAGTGAATATCGCTGGATTCCGCTGGGATAAATTAAATCTTTTTTCACCTAAAGAAAGTAAATTTATATGCTTTCGAACAGCTTGGTGTTTGTTCACAGCACCTGTTTGTATTTTGTAAGTTTGGTTAAATAAAGGTCATGCTACATTATTTTGGCAACGTTAAATGAGAAAACTAGGGTAAAATAACTAATTTTGCCGCGAACAAATACCCTGCCATCGGAAATTACATAAGGTTAGCTTTCTTGTGGCAAAAAAAAGATCGGTTTTATCGCAGCGGATCCCAGAAATATTGATCAATACATCTCTGTACTCGAAGAAAAGTAGGGTAGAATCCCCTTCATTTGGCCAAAACTACTAGAAACAGGCGCGTGCCGTAAACAAGAACCACGCCATTGGAAACCCCATAAAAATACATTTCTTTTGATATCAAAGATTGACCCTAGCCCAGCGGCATTTGGAGATATAGAAATGAAGGACTTTTTTTCTAAAAAATCCCCATTGTGCAGTGTTGCGAAGCCCGCACTCGTGTGGTCTAATTTTCTCATACACGCGTACTCATTCTAACGAACAACCCGGCATATGCATTCCTTTAAATCTCCCGCACTTATTTCTTCATGCACTGCAATGAATTTTTTCGCGTATGTGTTTAGCTAACAGCTACAGTTGTTGCTCGTCGTTCGTCGTTGCAGCCCGATCCACTGATGCCGATTACACGCGAGGGCTCGCGCTCCCGCCCGTGAGTAGAATCGAGGGCGAAGATGAAGAAGAAAATAGTAATGCAAAATTTGTATCACAGTGCGCTACCAGCCTCACGGGCATTTGGTTTCCCACGAGTTTTTTGTCTCGGGAATAACCTATGCAGTAAGACGATGTGAGGATGAGTGTGCGCGAGTGTGTGCGTAGCAAAATATCTCACACAGCACCAGCGGCTGTTTCTTTTACGCCTGCGTGTGCGACGTAAGTTTTGGGGTATGAGTAGGCATGGTTGACTTCTCGCTCGATTCGCAACATTGCATCGAAGTCAGCGGTATTCCTACTTATAAAACCAAGAATGGCGAAAGCTTTGGATATAACGGGTGGCAACTAAAATTTTGGAATTTTTTTCTCAAGCTGTCAAAAAAGACAAAGATATATAAAGAAGATCTGATTTACCGAAATTAATAATACATTATTGATTGTTGAAAAAAAATTAGTGTACATTTGAAAATGGTCCGTAATCGGCTGTTCGGCGAAGCTTTCATTTAACGTCGAAACAGGAGCATTGTACGGCCGTCATGTCAACTTTGCGAATGCATCACTTGATTCTACCAATCAACTGTTTGCAATTCGTGGCTATCCAGTTATTTATATACACCAAAGAACTCAAAATCCTGAAAAATTCTTCGTTTGGGCGCACTGAGACAGATTTTTCGGGTCGTGCTTTTGGATAAAAATGGGATCGAATGGGTATTCAGGAACGATTGTGTTTTTTGGCGTAATGCGATGATGCTCTATCCGGCCAAAACACGTATTGTCCATCTGCATGATGTTTATGTAGAAACAGGATCATAATTTTCTTCAAACATTCGTCTGATGCATCTTAATTGAGAGCCAAATCAGAGGGCTTGCTGTTGAAGAAACGAGAAAGAGAACGATGTCCTTCTACGTCCATAATTTTGGCTGGTCTTCCACTATCTTGCTTGCGAATAGTTGTTGGGCATCTGAGGATATGGTAAACAGTCGAAGCCGCAACATATTTGCTTTTTAAATGTAGTACCGTATACTTTTTGCTGAGATTTCTGTTGCAGTTCGTAGAAATGTACAACGCGCTCCCGAAATGCTTCTTGTTTTGACGCCATTTTTAACAAAACTGGGCAAGCATAAACAAAATAAAAAATATTAACAAAAAGAGGAGAGCGAGAGCTAACACATACATACTCTCATTTCTCTCGTTTGTTGTTGAGCATAAGGGCCGCGAAAAAATTCCAAAATGTTAGTTGCTCCCCGTTAATCGTACTGATGTGCTCGACAAACCTTATCTTACTGTCGATCGTAACACAAAGATCCTTGATAGAGCTGCAGCGTTTTATGTCGTTTTCATGCATCTTTTATGTGAACTGTTGCGGGTTACGAAGGCAGTAGAAGGAAATATTGCTGCATTTCGATATAGGGTTCCGGCACCAGTTCTCACCAGGGCACCGGTTTCAAAACCAAGATTCAAAAGTGATTTATTTATATTTGGAATGCCATAATTAGCATAACATATTCAATAATTTAAATATAATATGACTCCAAATACTCACTGGTTATATAACTCAAATTGGAATTATTTTTAGTTCATGTCGTCATATTGAAATGGTTTAAACATGATCCACTTTTCGCCATTGGCGAATTTTAATGGACCGTTCCTATGCACATGGCGGGAACCAGTGATGCGGTCGTTTCTCAACGAAAATCCATTCTGTTGTCACTATTCAACTGAAAATTAATTCCAGTTTTCGGAAAAAATATAACTATTACAGAATTTTTAGACTAGAATACGATACAAACGATGCTTCTGGGGGTGGCGAAAACTGGAGCACAGAAATGGCGAAAACTGGGTCTTGGGGTCAAAAACTGGTGCCTCAACATGCATCACAAATTTTACATTTACAACGACTTTTTCAAGTATTTGAACTTAAGTTTTATGCTGAAAACGTAGCAAAAAGGTTTCTGTTTAATTCGCAGAGCGCACGAAGATTAATGGTCCTACAATACTACCTTGGGGTACTCCAGAAGGAATAGGAAAGCAATAGAATTTAATTCCTTGAATATTCACGGAAGCAGTCCGGCCAGTCAAGTAAGAGTGCATCCAGTTACATCTTACAGATCCAATCCGGTAGACCTATGCGCTTCATTTTCTCATCGGCTAGTACGTGTGGCACCTTATCGAAAGTTTTAGCGAAGTCGATATAGATTTCATCTAGCTGTTGACGTGTCTCTATGCGCTTTATCACGTTAGTTACGAAGCACATAAGGTTAGAAACGGTGGAGCGATTCTTAACAAACCCATGTTGGTAGTCAGTGATTACGTGGCGAACCACTGCATAAAGCGAGTGATCTATTTTCTCAAAGACCTTTGCTATAATGTTTAGAACCGAGATACATCTATAGTTTTCGACGTTGCTCGAGTTGCTAGATTTATAAATAGGAGTAATTGAGGCATGCTTCCAAGCAGAGATGGCATAAACCGCAGCGCAGACCAAAAGACACACATTCCTAAACAACACAACACTCGCCATGCGGTGTGTGTTCGCCCAAAAATTCCCTTCAGTGTCTCTTTTGCTAAACACGCTCTTTCGTGTTTTACGCGCACTAAGAAAAGGCAGTCGCAAACGCAGTGTGATAAATTTGCTGCGTGCTTTACCACACCAAGAGCCGCACTCTGCGCGGATGGGTTGTACACCCTGCGCTGGGTCAGTTGAAGCGATGTGATTGAAAAAAAAAACATTTTTACTGTTGCGTCGCCTGATCCGTACTAACTTCATAGAACATATTAGTTGTTCAGTGCAGCGTGTATTTTTTCTTTTTAAAAGGCAGAAAATTTGTAATTACAAAACAATTTTTTTGCGTTAATTCCGCACGGAGTGTGGCAAACGGCAGCACCAAGTGCTGTTTGGATGATCACTCACTGGGCGATTTTTACCGAGTGCTGTCGTTCGCTCCCACTCCGGTTTCGCTCATACGCTGTGTGCATATTAGCTGTAGAGGTGTGTTGCCGAATCGCTCTGTGCGACAAGGCATAATATTGGAACATTGGGCGCATAGTGTGAGCGAATGACAGCCCTGCTTCCAAGTACAGGGGAAGACACTAGTGGTAAGAGAGCTGTTTAGAATCATTCCAAGTAGGATTGGGCGATACCGTATCGATACCCGCGATATCGATACTCAAGGGCTGATATTTCGATATATTTCATCGATACTTACGACGCCGATATTATGCTAAATCGATACTTTCATCCCGATACCGTTTTGATAAAGCTGAAAGAAAATGGGTTTGAGAGTAGGCCAAAAAATGTCCAAGAAAGCAAAAATTTTAGGGATTTTTTCTCGCGACATAATATGTGCTTTTAAAACTTGAACATTAATTTTGACATCTCTGTTTACGTCAATCTATTGCCACGAAGAAGAATTTGGTCAAGTTTCGACGAGCGCGAAATGAGTTGACTACGATCCTGAAGAGGAAAAAGTGGCAGAAGGAGTACAAAAATCGTTAAGAGAACTCTACAGAAATGACCAAGAACTGCTAGTAACGACACTTTACTGGATAATTTCGAGGATTTGGGAGTAGAAGAAACTACCGGAGGAGTGGATGGAAGGTGTGGTTTACCTATCTACAAAAAGGGCGATCGGCTAGGTTGATGTAATTATTGCAGCATAACGCTGCTCAAAGCCACCAACAAAGTGCTCTCACAGATTTTTTTAGCAAGCAAGCATAGCATACCAAGAGAATTCGTAGGGTAGTACCAAGTGGGCTTTATGGAGGCCCGTGCTACTCAAATTCTCAAATTTTTACTCTCTGACAAATCATCTAGAAATCTCGGCAGTATAACATGCCACTCAAGTAACAATTTCAGGCTGTTGATATTTTTAATTTCGAATAACTTTATAATTGAGCTAGCTAATTAAAAATGCATGTCTTTTTTCCGGGAATTGAACCCGCCATCTTTTGATCCACAAGCACTCACCATATGATCCGCCCCATTTGCATCTGCAGAATAGACAGTGAGAATATCTTTACACCTGAAGCCTAGCCCGCCTAGCGTGAAGCAGTCAATAATGTCGATAACTGACAAACTTTTGCTATCAGCCGAATTGCGAAATTCTATGCTCTGACAGTATGTGTGCTGTGAGCCGAAAGAAAACTTGGTAGAAGTTTGTAAAGCCACTTTAACACCTTTAAGCAGCCTTAAAGTAGTTTGAAAGCTGTGAGCCTAATGAAAGCTTCCACTCTACACTTTAACACCTTTAAGCAGCCGTAAAACGGTTTGATGTTTAGAAGCAGATTGTTTAGCAGAAAAATCCTCTATTAAGCTTGTTTATCAGCTTTTGGGAGAGACCTGGTTTGAAAAACTTAAAGTAGCTTAAACTTCGCTTATTTAAACACCATTTAAGTGCTTACTTTATGCAGCTTTGATCACCATAAACCAACCCGTAAACAGCCATTGCTCTTGCAATTCAGCTACCGTTGTTATTTGGGCACCCATCAGACACATTTTTGTGGATTCCAGTGCAGCATACGACTCAGTCGAGCGCAAACAGCTATGGCAGATAATGCACGAGTACGATTAACCGAACAAAGTAACGTGCGTGGCTAAAATAAAGCTGCATTGGAGCGAGCGATGTGTTACGTGCTAGGTTACGTGTGTGTTTTGGAGGAACTCATTTTGCTCAACATGAATCCCAGAATGCCGCCTTAAATAGTATCGATAAAGCTAATATCGATGCATCAAGAACGATATATCGAGGGTATCGATAAAGCGGCGGATTTGATATCGATATTCAATTATCGATACTTTTGGAAATTTTGCCCAATCCTAATTCCAAGAGAAAAAGCAAGTGTTGCAGCGCAATGTTTAAAAAAAGCGGTAGTACCTAGTCCATCAGGACCAGGTTCTTTAGTAGTGGAGCCGGCAATACATTGCATTTGTATGCTTTGGATTGTTTCATCTTGGTTAGTCGGAGGATCGTTGTAATACACCGTTTGAAAGAAATCCGCAAGATTTGCGGAGTCTTCTGCGTTACTCGTTTTCGTGTCTCTATAAGAAACGTTATTTGTAGTCCGCCGAACTTTCTACGGCTTCCGGTGGAATTCCAGAAAGACGACGGATCACACTTCACATTAGATTCATTTATATGAATATATTCACGGTAAGCTGTATTACATTGTGCTGCTGATTTGAGGCAAACACCATCTTTGGAGGGTTTTTTTCCTGTTGGGTACATTTCCCATTGCGACCAGTTATTTGATCTATTGTGGCGATCTTTGCAGGATAGTTTTCCGGCATTGTTGCAACATGCCCTGCCCATCGAATCCGCCCAGCTTTAGCCACCTTTGTAATATTGGGTTCGCCATAGAGCTGTGCGAGTTCATAGTTCATCCTGCACCTCCATACTCCGTTCTCTGTATGCCGTCGAACATCGTTCTTAACACTAGTCTTTCGAAAACTCCTAACACTCGCAGGTCCTCCTCGAGCATTATCCATGTTTCATGCCCGTAGAAAACAACTGGTCCAATAAGCATCTTGTACAAGGTATATTTTGTATGAAGGCTTAGTCTACTTGACCGCCATTGCTTGTGAAGTCCAAAGTAACCACAACTTCCACTGATAATATGCCTCCAAATCTCCCGGCTGGTATCATTATCCGCCGTTACCAGTGAGCCAAGGTAGACAAATTGGTCGGCTACCTCAAACTCATCGCCGTCGATCATTATACTACTGCCCAAGCGGCGACAGCCGGCCTCGGTTCCGCTGGCTAGCATGACTGATTTCCCGTTTGTTGCACCGTCGAAATCGCTTTCCCCGCCGCCACGGTTCTTCGCCTGGGCGACATTCAGGAGTTCCTCGAAATGCTGCTTCCACCCATCGATCACCCCACTATCGCCCTTTAAAATACTGCCTTTCTTATCCCGGCACAATTCGGCTCGCGGCATGAAGTCTTTGCGGGATTCGTTCAGTTTCTGGTAGAACTTTCGCGTTCTACGCGCAACTTCTTCGACTCTGCATATTTCTGCTCTTTTCCGTGCTGGGGGCCTTCCGCCACGACCATTATTCTGATTTATTCCTGCTCTTACGGGTAGCGCTTCTTCTCCCGGAAGATTTAGTTTCACTGCGTCTTCTTCTGTTTGTGTCTTTGCACCTTCTGACGTGTTGGACCTTGGTCGCAGGCGCACCTTGGTCGCCCGCGCAGCGTTCTCCTCATCCATCACCCTTCCACAATCATCGTCAAACCAATAGTTCTCCTGATTCCGTGCCACATTCCCGATGGAGTTCTTCACTACACAGATGATGGTTGCTTTGATGGTGCTCCAACAGTCCGCGAGAGGGGCTTTGTCCTCTTCCGGTAGCACAGTTTCGAGTGAGTGCGCGTAGTTTGCGGCGATATCTGGCTGCTCCAACTGCGCGAGATCGAACCGATGCTAGCGTCGGTTCCAAATGCTGTTCGCTAGTATATTATTCGTAACTCTTTTGTGGCATTGGTGATCAACTGCTTCTTTATTTCGGCCACAAAATTTTCTGTTGGCCGTAGTGTGGTGACGTTGGAAGAGTTGGTGATCGTCAGTAAAACCTTTATCTTCAGCCGATTCATCTTCTCTAGTGATCTCTTGGCATAATGGATCAAACCAGGGCTGACTAAACGACCACATGCTTTGCGCGATACTTCTTTCTTCTTACTTCGTGCTATATCTTTCTATCTCCTCGTTCACCGTAAACCCAGAACGAAAGAGCAGTGGCTGGAACATTCTCTTCTCGCTGATCGTCAGCCACAGAGGGATATTTTTCGGCAACTTAACACAAAAGATGTCTTCGCTTACCTTCTTGGTTGGGGACGTGAAGTACTCGGTCCTCCACCAGTCGTTTTTCACCAGCATCTTCAGCCGTTTTCGGGGCGATTGCCTGCTACTCAGACACAGCCAGCCGCGACTGACGCTTCCACATAAAAATGTCCACTTTGCCCAAAAATTTCTTCACCGTTTAGCTGGTTGATCCGATCTTCCGGCTCAAGGCGAGAAACGATGAGAACCCCCTTGTTCTCGGTCTTTATGTTCAGCTTTTACTGTACGTTACGGTCACGCAGAACTATTGGGTGGCCGGAACCAGGCTTCCGTTCAACGCTTTCACCTTTTTCGCGAGAGATGATGTTGTAAATGCTAGATTGGCTCTATTCAGTAGATAGGAAGTGCTTCACCATTTCCAACTTCTTTGCTACGGGGTGGAGCTGGCAGTACGAACAAAGCATCGAGCGTAGTAGTTTTTTGACTGTTTTTGTCATGGCTGTTACATACAAATTAATTGATAACGACTCCTTCGGGGGGGCCGAGCTGACCTACCTCACATTACGGCGCTGGGTTGCTTATATGACCACGATACAACTAGTTGGCTGCGCGGCATCGCTTATGAACTGGCTAAAAATGAGGCGGAACAATATAATATGGCGTATTAATACAAAATTTATCTTATTGCGTTTACTTGTCAAATTGCATGAAGTCTGCTAGTTTTACAGCGCTGTTAATATGGCAACACCTTGACCAAACAGAGTTATTGCTGCTATTGTGAAGAATATTAGAGTTCAACTCTGAAAACATTTTTTTTTTATGCCAGGCCTTTTGTCATATTCCAGTATTATTTTAGCCTGCAAACAAAATAATATCAAAGTGTGAGCGTGAGAAGTTATTATCAATCGGTTTTCATGTTACAGAAAGCAACTAAAATCAATTTTGAAAACAACTAGTTTTCAAAAACTGCAAAATTTCGATGGCGCGTTGATTTTACTTATCTATTATATCAATATGTACGATAAAATTTTCTGCGCATATGCTCCACAACTACGGAAATCGCAGAAAATCTATTATCTATTCTAACGATTAATTTGTTATGGTCGCTATAATCGATCACGATGATCTGACAGTAAAACTAATTTTTTTATTCACGGATATATATTTACAAGTTTACAAAACTGGCTGACTAAATTAGCTTTTAACCAGAGCAATCTTTACGCTTTATAGCTTAGTAAAACAATGCAAAAAAATTCATTAAATTATGACGGTGGCTGTCAAGCGGCGTAATAAGACACTTAAAAATTTTCAGAAAAATACCTTTTAGTCAATACCTATCTTATCTTTTAACGTTTAGAGTTTCAAAACGAGCCCTCTTTTTCGTTCCTGAATAAATTCAGCAAGACAACGATCGGTTATGCATCGTTTTAATATTAATACATATTCTTTTTTTCGAAAATCCCATTCGGAATGGAGACTAGCTCAGCTGCCTTCGGAGTAATAGGTTCTAGCATATTATTGCTTCAACTTAAGTCAGACTTATTCTTGCAAAAAACCAGACTTCTGTGGTACTTTAGGTTCGAAAGGATTTTAAATCTTGCAAATTTCTTTGGACGAAATTTACACTTAGTTTTTTTTTGACAAAATATTAACGTAAGGGTCACTCGCGGTGTAGTGGTTAGTATTCACGCCTCTCACGGCGAGGACCCGGGTTCAATTCACAACCCTGCAGAAGTTATGAATGACGCACGCTGTTAAAATAACTATAATCAAATGAAAACAAAGGTAAAAATGTTGGCAGAATCGTAAATTCTAATTTGCAACCTGTGCTGTTTTATTCCCAACCTCTAGAATAAAGGTAGATGATAAAAAGAAGAAAACAGGGAGACAAAAAACTCCCCCAACCACTCTAAAATAAAAAAAAACTCCCCCCATAAAAAAATACAATAGATGTTATAAGCGATCTTTTGTTCATTCTCAATATTTGGATCGGATTGATCAGTTACAAGGAGGAACCCTGTCTAAGCAGTTTCTTTCAAAACTGATTTCACTTCACTGAATCGTACGTCGCTTTCAAATCCATAAAACATTTTCTTCGTTGCACCCTACTGTATTACATGCATTTCAATGCTCAAAAAACTAACCGTCGCTTCATTTTTCTCCCCAGATCACCACGCATCGCACGTCAATTGCAATCCACACAGTACAACCAGCCCGAAAAGTTCACCGAATCCAACAAACGACATCCATCACACAATTTCCTCCAACACGGATGACGCGAAACCGTCGGCAGATGGAGACTACGATCGCGACGAGCTCGATGATGACAACGATCAAATCAGCGTTACGGGTAGCGACCTTGGCAGTGGCAGTCAGAACGAGCAGGACCGCCGAAGTCCACTGATAGGAGGAGCCTTCACGTCACTGATACAGAAGAACCATGCTAAGTTAAAGACGGGCTTGGAACTGTTTCAAAATGGCGCCTTCTCAGCGGCTCCCTACCCTGCCCAGATACAGCAGCCTCATCCGCTGAACCACGCACTGGCTGCGCAGCTGTTCTTCCAGAATCCACTAATACCTCAACCGAACCACTGGCTGTACAATCAGCTGTATGGAAACTACCAGGAACTGCCTTGGTTCCGGCAATCACTTTTCGCGAATAAAACGGAAACACCGAACAACGACAGCAAGGACGGTCTGGACTCACCGAAAGGAAGCGACGCCATCAGCAATAAGCGGTCCATTAAGGTCGTTTGTAGCACGGGCGACGAGGGTGAGGAAAGTCCACCGCACAAAACGATCGCCATAGCTGATGACGACGATGAAGATCGTCGAAAGAATTCCCCTTCGGTGACATCAACGAAACGGTCACCTAGCCCAGCGGAGGCGATGTCTCCTCTGCTTTGTGAAGACACCGTTTCCGGTCTCACAGTTTTAGAGCGAAGCACAAAGTTGAAACGATGCATTTCAGGCTCGGACAGGGCCAGCCTGCAGCAACAGGTGAAGCAAAGCGATGTTTGGCGTCCATACTAAACTGACTAGCGGATGATTATTGCTTGAAGGAAGTGATGTATAAATAAAATAGTGAACTACATATCTCTTGTCATGTATCTGAAAATGATATTTGTACAGTATTTGATTTAAAATAAAAAGACATATGTGTAAAATCATGTTACTGGATAGCGCTCCTGTCTGAACCAATATAGTAAGATTGTAAAATGCTAGTGGAACACCGAGGTAGATGACAAAAAGAATAAAATCAAACTTCATTAATTCCTAGTTTCATTGCTATCGGGTAAATGTGTGGCATTTGCTATGCATGATCGGTTCATTGCACACGCCTTTCGCTAACATAGACCCACACCTTTTCGGGGAAATGGCCAACCTCCTAAAATGCATCTGCCTCCAATTTGGCCATCAGCGAAATGTTCACCCCTTTTCCTTTTGTTGCTCGCTACCGCTGTCCACACTTGACAACAACGCAACCTGCACAATTCCACAATATGCAATAATAAATCAGTTTACCCACTATAACATTTTAATGAGCTTTTATGTGTGCAGCCAGCCAGCATTTTACGCGGAAACGCGCTCGCAGCTTCCCGTCAAAGAGTGGTCCGGCATCATCACCCACCGGGTCGTCTTCCGCTCTGCCACGGTCCACACGCACAGCAGTAGCAGCAGCAGCAGCAGCAGCAGTACTGCATCAACCGGTTGCCATACTCCGGCCCAAAGTGCACACCGTGGCACACGCTTAGTCAAACGTATCAAAACTGCCCTCGTCAACACTCCGAACCGGCCGCATAGCGATAGGCCAACCAGAGCCCATAAACATATCCACGTACACATCCTATATCAAACCACACCAACTAAAATCCAAACTTACCGAAATGTTTGCACACTCGAATGTCCGCCCCAGCGTCAGCGGTCCGCTGCCCTCGCTATCCGGTCATTGTTCGATTCTATACTCCTGAATGCACTTAGCTAGATTTTGGAAAAATTAAACACTGGAAATATTTCACGTTTAGAAAGATTTGTAAACCATTTCAGTAATCTTCAGAAATTTCAACTTATTCAGTAGTTAGTTATTCTGTAGTTTTCATGATGATTCTTAGGATGACTTAGGGAATTGTGGAATGAATAGTATTTTTTCTACATTTTCTCAGAAATTTCTTTCAGTGCACAAAGTAGCCAACCGTTAGCCACGGTCCGCCGCCAGCCCGAAGCGTTCTAATTTTTAGCGAGTGATGTATGCAATTTCGATACACCATGAGGTCCAACCCCATTAGGATGGTAACGGAGAGGATCCGTCCGGCGGAGGAGGGCGCGCGGCGGCAGTGCTCGGGAACGTGGAAAAAAAAAGAATGCGGAGAGCACAGTTTAAATGAGCCGATGCTGTTCGCCGAATGCAGAACTTAACCGCTGAACCGGACCACGCCAAAGAGCCTGGCCGCAGGCAACTATCGAAATGCGTTATTGATGGCCAGCCTGGCCAGTCAGGCTGCCTAGCGTGTCCCGCACGATAGGGGCGGGTCCAACTGAGGGCGCTCCGCGATCTTGTCTGCTAATTTGAATGTAGCCATTCTTTGTGGGAGCCCATTTGCTTTGATGCGATTAGACAATTGCAACTCACACAGTCGGATTAAAATTACTTCTTTTTTGCAAATAATCGTATAAGTTTTACATTGGAGAACGCGCTATTTTTTATCAGTTGAGTTATTACATGCCACACAAAAAATCTCTGTGGAGGATAACGATTGAGAGAACCCTCAAGCAGAGGCACTTACACGCATTCCCCGTTACGAAATTTTCTTAATAAATTATGTCAAAACTCTCCAAACTACGAGTACGAGTACGATATTCATTTATTTAAACCTGATCACTTTTTTGAAGACTTACTTTTTATTTCTAACAGCATACAGTCGGAGTGGCTCTTGCCGTATCAAGAATTACTGTCCATTGTAATCGACCCTGGGCAAAAAAGCAAAGCTAAGCCTGGGTGCTACATTCCGTTATCAAAACTTGACCTTCTGATTTTATACGACAGACTTCTCAGCCAGCTGTTAGAATACAGAACAATTGCAGGGCCAGTTGTTACGATCCTATTGATTCCAACAGCCTCTCCCAGCCGAGATTCGAACATACGACGACTGGCTTATTGGGCCAGCATACCTCGTGACCAACTGGACTATTCGTCGCCAATTCCTTGAGCGTCTCGACACACGCAAGTCGGCTTCAACCTGGTCGAGCCATCTAGTACGTTGGGCCCCTCTATCTCTGGTGCCGGTGTGGATCTTGAAGAGAATGGATTTCACTATACAGTCGTTGGGCATCCTTGTGAACTGACCGGCCTACCGTAATCTCCCAACTTCCTCCAAGTGTACGATGGGAATCTCTCCAAGTAGTACTTGCAACTCGTGGTTCATACGCACACGCCACTCTCTGATATTCGTTTGTCCGCCAAAAATAGTTCGCAACACGTCTCCAGTTCGTAGAGGACTACCGGTACGAATACCGTTTTGTACATCAACTTTGTGCCAATTTTGTGCTGCGGTGTATGCTCTTCGATCGAAATGTCTTGCGGAACGATAAGTAGGTTCGACTTTCAGCTTGAATGCGTCGTTGAATTTCCTTACTCGCATTATAGCCGGCGGTGATCAGAGATTACAAATACATGAACTCATTAACCTCTTCCAATTCATTGCAGTCAATAGTCACTATCCGTGGGAGGCGAATGTTGTTTTCTCTGGAGCCTCTTCTTATCATATATTTAGTTTACGACGGATCGATTTGTAACCCAATCCTCCTAGTCATCTATTTTTTATTCTGGCACAGATTGCCCCCGCCGTCTCAAGGTTTCTCGTGTCGAATATAAGTCTTAGTATTGTGTGAAATATGTCGAAAAATCGAAGAAATAGCGGATGACTAAGGTGACTAAGGTGGCCAAAGGTAAAAGAAAGGACCACTCAATTAAAATTAGGCAAACTACAAAGGCTAGCGTGTAATTTATTTACCGATGCAGTCAAAAGCTCACCATCAAAAGCCTTAGACGCAATCTTGCACCTCTTACCCCTCCATCAGGTAATACAGTTGGAGGCGGAGAAACATGCACTAAAAATAACACGTCACAAACTAGTCAGTGATGGAGATATAAGTGGCCAGCTGTCAATCCTCAAAAACTTTCAGCTGAGCAAGCTTATAATCAACAACGAAGATTGGATGGAAACAAAGACAAACTTCGTAAAGCCTTTCAAAATAATAGAAACCGGACGGGATACTTGGGAACAAGGAGGCCCGAGTATCCGCCAGGGCTCTGTCGTTTTCTATACAGATGGGTCAAAAATGAATAGCTCTACTGGAGCTGGCATCACAGGCCCAGGTATAAATATTTCAATACCAATGGGACACTGGCCCTCAGTATTCCAGGCTGAAATATATGCAATCTACGAATGTACACGTGTCTGCCTGGTTAGAAACTATAGATATGCTAACATATGTATTTTTTCTGACAGCCAAGCAGCGCTTAAAGCACTTAAAGCTTGTACTTGTAATTCAAAGCTAGTATGGGAGTGTATCCTCTCACTGATGCAACTGACGGAAAAGAATCAAGTAAACCTTTACTGGGTTCCTGGCCATTGCGGAGTGGAAGGAAATGAAAAAGCCGATACTTAAGCGAGGCAGAGTTCATCTACGAACTTTATCGGCCCAGAACCGTTCTGTGGTGTGTCTCCAAGCGCGCTTAAATCCGAACTTCGGGCATGGGAACAAAAAACAATAGAGAAAAATTGGAAATCATCTACAGGACTAAGACAGTCTAAGCGCTTTATACAGCTAGACCGTAAAAAAAGCCTATCATTGCTTAATTTGAAGAAACCCGAACTAAGCATAATAATAGGACTATTTACCGGTCACTGTCCGAGCAAACACCATCTCAAAACGATTGGTAGGCTGGACAATGATACTTGCCAACTCTGCGAATTCGAAAACGAAACCGCAGAACATCTGCTCTGCCAGTGCAGTGCACTAACTCTTCGCAGACTAAGAATCTTCGGTAAAGGAACAATGGAGCCTTTCGAAGTCTGGTCTGCAAATCCCAATCAGGTAATAAACTTCATAAGAAGTTCAATGCCGGACTGGGAGAAGAGGTATGAATTGACAATGACAAACACTTCCATCAATAGTGTTATGTCGGCAACTAATACCTAGACAAAAGAAGAAGTATACCACAATAGATCAAAATAATGGTCGCAGTGGTCAAATCTTCCGACAAAAAAAAGGTGACGAAACCAGAGAAAGAGACAAAAACGAAACCAAAGGAAACGTACCATCGTCATTGAAGAATCATGTACCGGCAGAAGAACAATGCACAAGATCCCAGATGGCGGTTTGAGCGACTTCGACAGCGTTGAAGAAATCCTCCAGGGATCACCTGAAACTTCAACTACGGAAACTCGAAACGGTTCAGACCTGCTTAAAGAAAAGAAAAAACTAATCGAGAAGCAGTTCAGTGTTCTTGAGGAGCTGGCAGATCTAGGTGACGAAAATGAGATAACTTCAAAGTAAAGGAGTGGTTGAGCGATGAACGTGAACAGGGTGAAGCGAAAACTGGAAGTGTAGGAAGCGATGAGGATATTTACGATGATTCTACGGAAGATGATGTGACTTCTTTCCCAAAAGTCGATCCACGCCGAGAACGATACACGCTAGTCCGCAACGAGGAACGAGCAGCAATCCGTTAAACTGCAGCCTGACGCGAAATCAACAAAGGATTTACCCATATTTACAGGTTAGCTAGAAGAGTGGCTAACGTTTTTTGTTACTGATATATGAACGACGACAACATGCTTTATTTGAGAAACTGCCTGAAAAGAGACGCGCTTGCTACAGTGCAAAGTTTTCTGCTACACCTGTCAACAGTGCGTAGGGTAATAGATGCATTCAAGCTGCAGTTTGGACAGCCGCAGTTGATTGTACAGTCATTGAAGAACAAAGTCTTGGCCATACCATCACACAAAGCCGATTCGATGAATAAGTTGATCGGTTCTGCGCTGGTATTGCAAAATCTTGCTATTACAACCGGAGCGTACGGGCGGAGATGATTCATTGCCAGGCGATGTAGTTGCGAAGCTTTTTGATTCGATGAAGCTAGAATATGCGAGATCAGGGAATCACAATATCATTGTTCATACCCAGAAATAAACGACGAAGACGAAGAGCGATAAGGGCGACTTTGACCCGAAGTCTGGCGTACAATGCTTACCACTGGTAAGTTACTAGCGTTACCCTGGTAGATGCCATACACTGCCGCTGCCGACACAGTGTGACATGATTAGGTTTACTTTTGTTGCGTACAATACGTATTGCATACAACAGTATGTATCTTTCGCAAGTAACAGCCTGATTGTTGTGCAACACCTGTATCCATGGTATCCATGATAAACAGCTACGATATCTTGTTGTTGTTCTAACTTTTGTAACGATTTCAAGAGATGGGAATCGACTGAACTATTACTAGCCTAGTAGCCACCCCGATCGGTGTAGCCTAAAATCCGAGTCACTGGATGTGGAGACAAGGCAAGAGTGAACAGAGTCGGAGACGACAATCCAAAACCACCGATCCCAATCCCATCTTATCCCATATCAAACCTACCACCCATCAATCAACCCCCATTTCTTTCAACCAACAACTACTGGTTTAATGCTCTCTGTGAGTTTTCACACCACAGCATAAGCACATACGTCAGGTGACGATTTAAAAAATATTCCCGCCATTTTAAGGAGACCCGTAGGATGCTATCGCCGAGATCTTGAATTCTGAAGCGGACTGTGAGCAAGTCAAGACGTGCACTAAAGTACGGAAACAAGTCTGTCTGTTCTTTTCATAAAGGTTCCGCGAGTGCCAACGTGCAGAAGGGACGCTCGACTGGTCGTCGTTGATCGCATCCGTTGTTCCAGCCACCCAGAAGAACCTGTGCGGGAAAGGCCACAGATAACCGCCAAAGAGCTGCGTTACTCAGGAACCGGAGCAGTGTCCATCGCGAGGTGTCCTGAGCCAACGGGATTAGTGGAGAAGGTGAATCTGACCCGATCTGCGATGCAAGTGTCTGCCTTTGCGGAATGTGTGAAAGGTGGCCGAATACACCCATTGGGTGAACATAGCTTCATTGATCTCTCTTTTGTTTCTTTGCAGACCCGCCCTAACCGCATAGCTCTGCCGACGCCATCGACTGCTTAACAAAAGAAGGGTCTATTCACAATAAATACCTACACTAAATAAAACAACGCTGCTGGTCTTAAACATTGTTTTATTCCCGTGTGCGGGCCAATTCACATATTTTCGTGTAATAGTGAAAAACTTTCGTCATGTAGGGGAGACCAGGTAGACTTGATCCCTTGGGACACTTGATCCATTAATTGTTTCTCAGTAAATACAATGTTTTTTTTGCAGAAAAAAGTAAAGTTGTACATTTCATTCAACTAACAAAATTGCAAAACAAAAATGTAATAAATTTTTACATTGCAACGAAAATATAATGTAATAAGATTTGCAACGGAATAATTCTCTATACTTCTTTTTTTAGTCAACTCTAACTTTTTGGCTACGCAGAAGTGTCTTGAAATTTTTGAATTGCTTTTAAAACAAAAAATTAGCTAAACTTGTTTATGCATTGATGATGTATACATTTTACAATAAAACTTGTATATATTTTTTTCAAAAATAATTTTCAGTAAAACTTACTACGACAGGTACACTTGATCCACATAATTTCAGGGGCACTTGATCCGTTTGCTAGGAAATGAAGAGCTTGGAGGCCGTTATGTCGTAAATAATAAAATGAACAATTCTCAAAATCGTAAACATTCGTTATGTAAAAATTACGAATAGTCCGGAGATCCGGTCAGAACGACCGCAAAAATGTTCAATTTGAAAGTAATGACACTTAAGCGATATGTGAGAAAACGAAAAAATGCTCCTGAAAAGATTATTTACCAACCGGACTACGGAGGAGCAACCCGTGGATTTTCCAAGGAAGAAGAAAGACTGCTCGGACAAAGAATTCATCTGAACAAAACAACTCATCTTCTTTGAAGAATTCTATTAAACAGGTACCAACATCCATGATTCCGAACAATACAATTATCAAAACACCTGTAGATATAAAACCATTTCCAAAGGCATCACCACGTAAAAATATGCGAAGAGTAAGAAAACGAGGAGATGCACATCCTTACAGATGCACCAACGAAATTGAAGCTAGAGGCTGCTCTGATTATTAAACAGGAAAAATATAATGCTTCAAAAATTAAAACCCAACGAAAAAGTTCTCGTCGCAAATTATAAAAGATGTCCAAAGCTATACTTTTACAGATCGATGCACTTAACGATTTCTAAATACTTTTTATACTTTTGAATTGAACTGTTGTACACTAAATAATGATATTACATGAACTAGGTCTATTTTGATAAAACTTCCAAATGAAAGTTGAGCTTTAAAAATATATATTTGCAAATGGATCAATTGTGCCTAAGCTGGGAATCAAGTCTCCCGCATATTTTGAATATATACAATTTTCTGTACTTTCCAAAATATCCCATATCTTTTGTTTAGCGCTACGTATCACTAACTGATAAATTGTAGGTAGTAAGCTGTATTGTAAACTGCCGAAAAATTGAAAACCCAGGTTTTTTTTCTAGTGGACTTTTGAGAAATATACAGAAAACAAAATGGGGATCAAGTCTCCCTAGTTTCCCCTATTGTCCCAACATTTTGAAGTAGCAACAATAGGGTAAATTAACCATTAGTGGACCAGTTAGTACTTGTGTAGTGAACACGCAATCGATAGTACTTTATGCCCCCCCCCCCAATACCACACGAGTAGCTTTCGATTAAGCCTAAAAAATTTCAATTTCTGTTGCAAATCTCTATATTTTACACATTTTTTAAAACAGATTGGAATGTCCGTTTTCCTTTTATGGACCTTGTTGTTTACAATAGGATAACGACCGGGTCCATTATAGGAATTCTAGAGTATTTTGCATGCAGAGGGTCCATTAATGGCGACATTTCGCATTGTCAACCATAAAATGAATCCTAACGTGTTGAAAATGTCAATTTTAAGGCATAAATCATTAAATTCAGCTAAAATTTTATAAACTGAACTGTGTAGTATGTTTAATACTTTCTGTTTCATGTCATATATCCTCGAAAATAAGAAGCACAAGCTAATAAACGCCGAAATTGTTCCCGAGGTCCATTATAGGTAAAGGGTCCACTGTAGGTCAGCTTACCCTATCATTGTCTGTTGTGTGTTCGGGATTTTTGATTCCTTTTGCGAAATACGAAATGTGATATGTCAACCTTGCGGTCTTTGGTGAGTGGATCTATGCCATTGCAGAAGATACCAGCTTTTTTGCCCAGGAGCCCCGCAAGAAGTCTAAGGCTTGTGTAAACACATATAGGGTACAGAAGGGTATTCCCAGCCCATTAAGCGGTAGCCTGAACAGTATTCAGGAATTACGTTGAAACTATATTTATTCGAGACAAGATTTTTATACCAGTTGATAGAATATTATTTACTGAATATCGGCGTGTATTTTGGTCTTAATGAAACGCTACTGAATTTGAGTTATAGTCGCGAAAAATGAAATCGCTGCGGCCTAATTGGACCCATTTTCTATAGTGGTGTCTGTGTTTTTAAATCTGACCGGCCGAAATAGCCTGCACAGGGATTAGATGCTATTCAAAAACAGATCAAAATAGCGACCGATTGATAACGTGTCGCTATTGCCTACATTCCGGGCTCATTGAAGATAATTAGTGTTGCAGTGACTACAGCTTGCAGCTGGCGCTAGTGTATATACCAAATCAAGGTGACATCATCTGGCAGATACTGGCGCCCTTGTTTACAAACAGACCGCAGAGTTCAAAAAAGTTTCAGCCGTTTAAACGGCAAGTTTGTTATTTAAACCGAGTTTAAACAGCATTAGGACTAAATTTAAAAGCCATTATACCTGTAAAATGTTAAAACACACGCTACATTCGCTATAAACGGAAAGGAAAGTTTTCCAAAATGTAAACAAGGGCGCCAGTATCTGTCAATTGACGGTATGATGATTTGGTCTATTGTTGAATCGTTCATATTAGAAATACTCAAAGGTGAGAGATACGCGGAAGCAGCCATCTTGGGAGCCAACCGTGCAGTGAGAATTGTCAATAGGGAGCCAATCGAACACGCACACTGTTTGCTTAAATGTTTAGTTAACAAGTATTGAAATAGTTATGAAATCTACTTAAGCTATTGTCACGCACCTTGAATATTATACTCGGACACAGTGTGTATAAAGTTTTGCAATGCATTTTACACTGATTAAGTTGAAAGATATATTGCTCTATTGTGCGAAATTGATGTAAATAAAACTGAAGCGGATCATGTTGAAAACAAGCAAGTCACACTGCTACAGCATTTTGCTCCGTAGCAAGTGCTGACAGTTTTAATACAGTGATGCCGCGTATCTCTTACTGTGAGTATTTCTAGTGGCAACTATGACGTTTGCGAACAAATTAAGTGAAGCCAACATCTGCTGCTTGTATGCAAGTGTGCATGCAAAAGTACGAATCACACGGTATTTCTGCAGCAGCAGCAGTAATTTTCGTTGGGTTATCTATCTCACCTAAAAAATGATGTTTTCTCTTAATTGAATGTAAATTATATTATATTATAAACTGTTCTTAAAAAAATCTTCGCTTCTATATCACATAATTGATACATATGTCATTAAGTTTCGTCAGCCTTGGTCACGTCAGCTGCATCACTTCCACTGTTGTGTGAATGCTGCTTACTAAAAGCAAAACGCATGTAGCGCCACCTCAAAATGTGGCGGTTTCAGGAAGCATGGTAGATGCCCGGGGGTTGGTTCACATACATTAGCGCCAGAAACAAGGGGTTGTCACTCAAATACTAGCTATGTCAACACGATAGAAGCTTTTCAGGCGTTTCATGCCTCACATATTGGTAGTAGTGTAAATAGAGCACCTTATGCTGACATTAAAAACAAAATGCTGCAAGTGCTAGTGAATGAAAATTGATTTATTTTTTCATATCAGAAGGGAATTTTTGTGTTCTTCCGTGATGAAAAGAAGCAGAATTGTTCTGTGACATCATATTCACAGCTGTTTAGTTTCTAGAATAAGTAAATTCTAGTGATCATAATTGTACTGATCATAATTGTGTGTTTTCCAAACTATCATCAAGAGCGGATACGCGTAAGCAATTGCTGCTGGTTTTTTCAGCCTGGTTACGTGCTAGTGGGAAAACAGTGGTTTTGATATTTATTGAATATAATTTAGCAAATTGCTTACATTTTTATGAAAATAGTTATAACACATTAAAGCCTTTACTAGTAGGGAAATCTGCTGAGCACCTGGGAAGATACGGTGGGTCTGGGAAGACAACTCAGGTAGTGTGGGGTTAGGGACGGATGTAGGTCAACAATGCAATGAAAAGTGGCAGACCTTCCGGAGATTGAACATTTAAAGATTCCACGCTGCTACATACTTTAAACGATTACTAAACCTCAGACGGAGATGCGGTTGCACACCTTGGTTGATGCAAGTGAAAATGGTACGGCGGCGCTTGCATGTCTTTGCTTCGTAGAAAACTTCGTGTTCACTCGTTGCAGCGAAGAGTCGCGTAGTCCTCCTCAAGTATCTAACCATCTCTCGATTAAAGCTTGAAGCGGTACGTATTAGTGCTAGTTTATCCATCTCCATTCTTCAGGGATCATGCATAGAGATCACCCAGCTTGTCTACTGGGCAGACTCCAGAAATGTACTCTCCTGGATTCGTACCGATCACCGCAAGTACAGCAAAGGTCAGTGAAATTCTGGACTTGACAAATGTTGCAGAATGGTTTCAATGAAGATACTGGTTTCAATGATAATACTGTCGTCCATCGCAAAACGGGTAACAGCAGGTTGCTCGAGGGACATTAATTCCTTTGGTAGGGTGAAGAGGAGATGCCTGTGATACCTGTCAAGATAGCGGAATCTGCAGAGGAGCTGCGTGCAAGTGCAAATATGCATATTGAAACGATGAGCGAGGCAATATCAGCGACAAACTTTCGTTTCGTACCTGGGTGAGATTAATTCGTTCAACATTATATGTCTCCGGTTTGCAAAAAAAAACAAAAAAAAGAAGTTCGCCATAATCACTGGATGTTTCACTAGCGAAGAAATCCGTCGTGCATAAGAATTTCTCATTCATGTCGCGCAACAGGATGAGGTTCCGGAAGAGTTATGGATTCTATAACGCAACGTTAGCAACGTAACATTTCCCGAACAGAGCCGACTTAACAAACTTAGCTCGTAGTACGACGACAGATGACTACTCCGTATGCAGAACAGAAACCTGTAACTTTCTAACACCAGATACGGTTAAGGAGACACCGAAAGTGGCTAACGTTATTGTGTTAGAGCGACACACACTGTACTGTACATCTCATGTGTTCGTTAAAAACCTAAACGTTTATTTGAATGTTGCATTAGTATTGATACTATATGTCAAATGGCAGAGCTTGCGAACAAAAACACAGCTGATCCGCAGCCTACCGCACCGACTACTAAAATCCCGAAATATGGTTTATTTTCTTTATCAAGACATTCCGATTCATCTAAGATTTGCAGCAGCAATCCTATTGATCCTATGCATTCAATAGGATGGCTAATTATTCCGTTTGCATTGAAGGCGAGTTCTTTGTTTACATTCTCTAAGCTTATCGATGCGGCAAAAGCAGAAAGCTCTTTAAAAGCTCATTGATGTGGCGAAACTTTGAGATCGTGGTGCTGTTTTTACGAAAAGCGCTAGTACAACGAAATAAGTGCGCAACCAAATATCTATTAACCAATTCCAGATTATACGTTTTATGAACACGTAATGATCTATATCAGTGATGGCCAAAACGCGGCCCTTCGTGATGATTCGTGCGGCCCGCGAACTAGTTTGGGGGATGACGAACTTATGAATAATTTTTTTGATGATACAAAGGTCACTCAGATTATAGTTACTATATATATAGTTCGGCGGATAGAAAATCGGGAGCCAAATAAACGTCAAAAGCGGAGCCAAAAGCTTTTCAAAATCCAAAATGCAGGAGTAATGTTAAAAAAACACACTTTATTTTCATAGAACGAGTCATTTTCAACACCCGCCAGTGATTATTTTTCGTAAAAACCTGCACATTTCACCATAATTTCAAATTTAATTTCATAAATCAGGGATGCCAATTCGCCTGGTTTTCTATCCGCCGAACTATATATATAGTAACTATAACTCAGATCAGTCGTAATACCTCGTGCATATTGTAGATCTGATTGCTTTCCAGTTCAAATCTTGTGGTGATTCCTAAAAATCGGCTTTTGCCGCCGCCTATGTCACCTTTTTCTATGCGCAGAAATCGTCAGAGGTCATTGCGACCCGCGGACTCGTGGGGTGATTTGATATGGCCCGCACCACGCCTATGTCTGGGCACCACTGATCTATATGATCCGTTGAATTTTTTTTTTCCATTAGCAACTATGTTTTGCTGAGCGTTTGTTGATATATACTGGGTCGACAAATGGAATGACAAGATTTAGGAAATCTAACAGCACTGGGAGCACTGATTACGTGCTCTGCCAATACATATGCATTTTTAAGGCACAAAACAATACATGCATCGAACGGTAGCCATTTATCCAGCCATCTTTGAGCCATTTTCGGTTTCCCCTTAACTCTAGCATTCTTCCACACGACCCCCCGATTACGCTCCTCATCGTAGAAAGCTACCATCAAAGGTTTCACCATCGCAATCACGAGTTGGTAATTAACGAAGTTCGCCAGAAGTATTGTATCAGCCGATTGCGCAGAATATACGCTAAGATCAGATCCGACTGTCAATGCTGTAACGTACGACAAGCTCGTCTACGACCTCCGCGATGGCTTGCAGCATTCGTTCGCCCTTTAACGCACACCGATATCGACTACTTTGGACCCTTCAAAGTGGCTATTTGAGTCAGTAGGATTGTTGCATTAGCCCCATAATTGTCTTGTACTCTAATAGTCAGCTGTGTAGTTTACCGATAAAGAAGGGTCAAGTCTTAGAAAGACGTTTGTGCCCAAAGCTTTGCTTTTGACGTAGGACTACGTCTTTGTTTACTATCTGGGACAGGGTAGCACTTTGTGAAAACAAAAATAGAAGTGTAACGTTGAAATCAAAGATTTCAAATGCTAATAACTACTAAACTACTGAACAAAATTGAACAATTTATATGTCGTTGGAAAGATAAAATGATCAGCAATTTTATGGAGGGACGAGAGAGCAATTTTATGGACGGCGTAAGAGGGGGGGCTCCTATAAAAATGAAACACAAATTTCCTCAAAACTCGAGAACTAATCAAGCAAATGGAACCAAATTTGGCATGTGGAGGTTTTAGAAGGTAAGATTTTTTTCGATGGTGTACTGAGACCCCTCCCTCTTCTAAAAGGGGGGGGGGGCTCCCATACAAATGAAATACAAATTTCTTCAAAAATCTCGAACTAATTAAGCAAATAGAACCAAATTTGGCATGTGGGGGTTTCAAAAATCAAGAATTTTTTCTATGGTGAATTGAGACCCCTTCTCTTTAGGAGGGGGGGGGGCTCCCATTCAAATATTATACAAAATTCCTCATAACTTGAGAACTAATCTATCAAAAGGAACCAAATTTGGCATGTGGGGGTTTTAAAAGAAAGGATTTTTTTCTATGGTGTACTGAGACCCTTTCTACATCAAAGAGGTGTTACCGATCACTTTCCAAATTGATCGGCACAATGAAAGAGTTTGTCTAGTTTAGTGTCTTAGTTCTTAAGTCTGTAAATATTTTGTTTGTTTGTATTTGATTGGCTCTAAATATTGTTGTTAGTTGTTAAATTTCCTTGCTGTTCAAAATTTGTACTTTTTGTTTAATATAGGTTTAAGTATTTACTAACACCTACTAACATAAAAAAACAACCAATAATTAGGCTCCGATAATTTGCGATAAAAGAACATGCATGTATTGTGGCCGTTTACAAGCCCGTGGAATCCCTGCCAGATGACACTCTAGGGAAATAAAAGAGGCCTTCGGAGCACACCCCGGAACGTGCAGACCAGACGTTGGGGTTTTTGATCGCGTCCCACAAGGGGCCGTTATTTGTTCCCTAAATGGCCGCCACGACTTGTAAACGGTTACAAAAAAACACAAGACCATGTACCGGAAAAACCGCAACGGCAAAAGACGGCAAAATAGTCCGCACTAAAACCCAACCGCTAAACTAACCCCATGGATCCTGTACAGCCCTGGAACAGTTTAACCGGTTCAGCGAACTGGCGAATGGAGTGATATCCGGTTAGGGAACGGAGAGAGAAGATCGTCGGTAAAAGAGAGAGATGGAGGATGACAAGCAGCAGCAAGCTGAAGAGGTCCAAAAAGTGGACAGTCAGTCGAGCTCGAACTACCCAGTAGACGACAGCTAAACTTTGTTACGGCTAACAAAATTGAAAGCCAACGTTCGAAACCTGCATACGAAGTTAACTTGGAAACGAGCCTGGTTTCGTTTCACAGTGAAGAAGTTATAGTACGCTATTGGTGCGTACCGATTTCCCACCCAACGAAGATCCGGAGGAAAGACGTCTAGCATCGTGTACCTTCTGGACTGCGGTGGACGTATAGCAGCTCGATCGATTGCGGGCGTCGTCTCTGGATGTCTCTGGCGGTTGGTAATGTACAGAACTCGCCCTCGCGCCTTCGTCGGCATATGTCATCGTGAAAAACCTCGCTATTCGACCGTGAAGCGGTCTGGTATGTACATCCTCTCTCTCCAGTTTCCTGCATGTCTTCGATGGGCCCCAACGCGTCGTGATCGGGATCGGTACCGCAACGAGAGTATTTCCGGTTTTCTAATAAACAAGTAAAATGGAACACTAGATTTATATTTTAAAGAGCCGATCCTTTTGCATCTAATTTCTCTTTTGTTGTCCGCTTCAGTTGGTTCGTGACGCTAAGTAATCGTGTGTACTGAGTCTCCCGAACACGCTACGACCCTGAGTAGATAGAGTGAGCTAGCAGGGCAGTGTGACCTTTCTCATACTTACAGAGGGGGGCTCCCACACAAATGAAATACAAATTTCCTCATAAATGTAGAACTTAATCAACCAAATGGAACCAAATTTCAGAAGACAAGAAATATTTCTATGGTGAATTGAGATCCTTCCCCTCTTTAGGAGGGGGGGCTTCCATTCAAATAGTATACAAATTTCCTCATAATTCGAGATCTAATCAAGCAAATGGACCCAAATTTGGCATGTGGGGGTTTATGGAGGCATGAATTTATTTTATGATGGTTTGTGACCCCTGGTAGGAGAATAAGGACTCTCATACAAATAAAACAGAAATTTTTGCGTATGTGCCATATTTTCATGCTATGTAACAAGTGGTAAGCTGTGAAAGTAAAATAGTAAAACCTTCTCGAAGCAAAAGACAGTGAATCGACGCCGTTAACTTACGTGCCTGTTGCTATTCATGCCAAAAGAGGACATTCGAATGGCACGTCGTATTTGCGATGAACGTGCTTTGGCTTTAATGTTATTTGAGTGGGCAGAAGGAAAGGGGTGTAAGTGACAAAAAGTAAATTTCGAGAAAATCAAGTTCAAAGTTAACATTGTCTAGAAAATTCGTCAGATTATATAATAGAAAACTAATGACGCACTATGGTTGTGTTAGCTTTACTTTATTAAATTCTATTGAAATCTTGGAAAACCACGTTGATTTTCGGGATTTATAAGATAGTTTTGAAAATGTTATTTGCACTTACACCCCTTTCCTTCTCAGTTATGCACTTGTACCCCTTTCATTCCAAGCGATTATAGGGAATTACTACTTGGAGTGAAAAGGGTGCAAGTGCAAATCTTGGAATCATATTACAATCGTCTTCATTGAAAGGTAGACTAGCGGGCAGGCAGCAGTAGTTCAGGATTTTCTCGCTACGTGGCGCTAGTGCAGAGGTAATATTCTTGTATAGGCTGTATCTTACGCTACTGACTATTTAGAAAGTTGCAGTCTTCGGGAAGGTTGTTCAAATGACTGTCATCTCGGAAATGACACTGAAAATAGTTCAGAATATTCTCAACGTGCAGCGCTAGTGTATATGCGAACTCGTTTTATTTGCTATAGCTTATAATTCATGTAACCTAAGGTATTACTTTCTTAGGCAAAGTTGTTTGAGTAATAGCAGCTTTGCAGATGGTATAGAAAATAGTGCAGAATTGCCTCACTACGTGGCGCTACCGTATATGTAATATTACAGTATACGCTGTAACTTACGCTACTAATTACCTAGAAAGTAGTGGTCTTCGAGAAGTTTATACAAGTGATTGTCACCTTCAAGATGGTATGAAAAATAGTTCAGAATTTTGTCATCGGCGGAGCTAGTGTATATGCGTATACGTTATATATCATGATATGAGTAACTAAAAATGTTACTTTCTTCGAGAAAACGGTTTTAGTAACAGCAGCCTTTTTTCCATGTGTAGACTTATTACTGCGACCAGTATAGAGTTGATCTATTGTGATATCGCCCGGGTGCTTGCTGTATGGCCTGCACTGCATTTCTTTTTGCTATAACCGCTATTGAGAAAGCAATATGCTTATTAAATTTTATGCGTGCTTGTGTGTATTGGGGTTTACCCTTCCTTCAAAGCTTGATCTACTTTACTCACTTATTCTTCGCTGCCAGCACTATCCCATATTATAGCCGTTCCTGGCGAGAACTCCCTCATTCCTCTGACCAGTACACTTAACTATAGGAGGGACTTTTGCACTGTCAAGTCAAGAGGCTTCAGTGGGTAAATATATAGAAATTCAGCATGAAGGAAAGGTAAATGAGGGGCCTGAGAATAAACCCATGCTAAAGTCATTTGACAGCGAATGGCTTTGATTCTACTAAGATTCGAACCCACGACCACTCGCTTGTCAAAGCCGACTCGGTAACCTTGCGGCCACAGAGCCCCCCTTGCTGATAGTAGGGAAAATAGTACAGAAGTATCTCACTGCGTGGCGACAGCGTACATGTAATTTACTTGTGTGGGCTGTATCTTGCGCTACTCATAGCTCATGACCTTAGTACTCGCTTTTTTTTGGAAATGGAAACATCGTTAGACATCGATTTTTCTAGAATTCTAATTGTATGTAATCCCCGATTTGCCTGATTAAAAAAATCTCATTGTTTATTTCTCGCTACCATCCCCCCCCCCCCATCGCCTTCAGGGGCCTGACATCTCAAAATCAAAATTTTCATTAAATATTTGTAATGGCCTAATTCAGAACGGCTGAACCTAAGAAATAAGTTTATATGACGTAATTTGTTCAATTATTCTCGGCTATAGTGGTAGCCTGCTTAGAGCACTCTAATTTGTTCAATTTGAAGAATTTGATTTTTTTTAAATTTTACAAAAATGAGTAAAATTTGGAAATTTTTGAAAAATTGTCAGAATAAAACAAAAAATCTGATAGAGTGCCCATTAGTAGCGCTTCGCCAGATTTTAGAACATGTTTTAACTTATCAATAATAAACATAAGACGAATCAGAGAGGACATGTTTTGAAATAATTCATGTTTTATGCTTTTTATTTTGATTTTGCAAAGTTTTTTCTTTCAGCGTATTTTTTCTCGAAAATACACTTAATTTCCTTCAACTTTTCCGTTGACGTCATTTTTAACAAATAAAGTAGTTTTCAAGATACATTTAAAAAAAATTATTTATAAATACGCCTTTTTGAAAAGTTACTCCAGACGAAAATAATCATGTTTCATGGAAAATGAATCCTTGCGTAGCGTCCAACATATGAGCTGAATTTCATCCCAATAAAAATATTCGAGACAAACCATTTGTTAGTTGAGCTGGCATTGCTCATATAGTGCACTTACACCCCTTTCCTTCCAAGCGAAAACCAACTTTTATTTTGCTGATTTTTTTCATGTTTCTAAAAACGTCATCAAACGGTAAAATTTTGACGTGAATTTTCTAGCATGCATAAAACCATGCTCAAAGTATCGTTTGCTACCATTAACTCGATTTTTTCAATTTTGTCACTTACACCCCTTTCCTTCTCACCCCCTCATTTGTAACCAATGGCCAAAGGTCACAAGCGAGTAAAAGTAAGATTATTGAAACATGTTAAGCTACCATTGGCGTAGCTAGGAATTTTCCCTGAAGGGGGCCTAGGGGGTGCCTTTCAAAAAAATTTTGATTATGATCTTGTTACTCTGGCTGTCACCGATCGCACAAGGTTTTGTAGGGGAATACCAGGCGGGCTAGAGAGGATCCGCGCAATTACCAGACATGTCGGGAGTACAACCTGTCCGCGCATCACATCTTTATTGACTTCAAGGCAACATACGATACAGTCGATCGAGACCAGCTATGGCAGATAATGTACGAACACGGTTTTCCGATTAAACTGACGCAACTGAGCAGAGCTACATTGGAGAGTGTGTTGTGTTTCGTGTACATCTCGGGGATACTTTCGAGTTACTTTGAGACGCGGCGAAAGTTGGGACAAGGTGACGGCTTATTTTGCATGCTATTCAACATCGCACTTGAAGGGGTGATCCGACGATCGGAATCTAGGACAAGTGTTCTAAACGTAAATGCGGCCAAGACCAAATAATTAAAGGAAACAAACGCGTGCCTCTCGCGGACGGTAACTGTTGATGGAGACGAAGTAGAAGTGTCAGATGGGTTCGTGTATTTGGGAATGCTGGTTCACACGGACAACAACACTATTAAAAAGATCTAGTAGTGCATTTAAGCGGGAAATTAGGCTTCCTTAGCCCTTCGCAAAACGCTAGGCATATGCTATTTTCGAGTGGGAGGTACTGCGGACGATATTTGGCCGAGTACAAACTGAAAGCGGAGAGTAACGGAGACGTATGAATCATGAGCTACAAGCACTGTTTGGAGAGATTGCCATCGTCATCTGGCGAAAGTCAGTAGGCTACAGTGCGACGAAAATAGTTCTCTTTAACAACTGCACCAGCATCAGATGGCTCGACCAGGTCGAAAGAAATTTGCGACTTCTGTGAGAGGGAAATTTGCGACGAGTGGCCCAAGATGTAGTTGAATGGAGACGATGCTTGAAACAGCATGAGCCGGGGCTACTTATGACGACGAGAAATACGCTTTTGCGATGCCTAGTGAAAAAGAAACTATCGACACAGCGGGAACATATACACTGAGTTTTTTCCCGGTTTCCAATTCCAATGAGGAAAATTTCTAGAGGGGGCCTGCAGAATTCTGGAGGGGGCCTGGTACCCAGGGCACCCCCTCTAGCTACGCCAATGTAAGCTACGCATAATCGTATTTTATACAATAATCTGGAGGTTGGTCATTCGTTACTTTTTCAACCTTTATGATGCACACAAGTGATTTTTTATAGAAATCTGCAATACCTCAATGGTTGCAGGTGTTGTACCTATGAACCCACGTCCACGTATTTTCGAAGCCATCATTGCATTCAATGAAGAATTGAATCTGAATATTACGCTCTCTTTTAAAAATTCACTCAAACAATGGGACTCACAGATTCTTATAAACATACATATGCCAGAAATGCAGTCTTTTATCTAATGATCTGATATAGTCCTACGTCACCCATTCGTACAACCCTTAGAGCTGTATACCTTGTAGTTTTTTTTAAAGTGGCTATAAAGAGACGGGTTGCGAAACGATGGGGGGTTCTTCTGAATTGCCTTACCGATTCGTGCGGTTTACATAGACCTACCTAGCTCATTATCAACAAGCTCATGTGTAACCAAGCGACAGAGGAACCAACTTTATTGGCTCCGAGCGAGAGTTGAAGCAGACATTGCTGGCTCTAGATCAGCACAAGATGGCGCAGAGGTTCGTGTCCCTGACCTTGACCTTCAACTCATCAGCGTCTCCTCATATGGGGGGAGCTGGGAACAGCTTGTTTAATCTGTCAAATGTACTTTGTCAGAGTTAAGGTTGCCGCGTCGCCCAACAGAGGAATAGGTGAGGAATGCGTTGGTCGAGGCTGAGAGTATCCTGAATGCAAGACCGGTTACTTACGTGTCTACATACTCAACCCTTTTTAACATCAGAAAAAGCCAAAAATCAAAATGATCCTAAAATAAGCTCAGAATCACTCTAAACTCCTCTTAAAGGCCACCACGAAATGATCCCAAATTAAGCTTAGATTCGCTTTAAACCTGTCTGGTAACCGCTACTATTAACAGAAACGTTGGAAACTACCACCGGGTCGTCCCCAAGACGCTGTCCAGTAAGAAAATTGCAACGACGCAAGAAAGGAGTTAGGTATATCCGATGGTTTGCACGAACAGAACGTTCGAACAATAATTTAGATCTCTGTTACAAGGGTTTCGAATGAAAATAAACAAATATCTAAATATGTCTCGCGAGGTGAAATCCCAAAATATTTACAACGCGAGCTTTACCTTGATCGACATTATAGCTTCGAGAATAATAAGGTGCATCGATCAGAGGTTTTAGAATCGTGAGTGATTGTGGCAATGAGTATGTAATACCATGAGACGTGGTAAATTCTAGAAAATTCTCTCTAGATAAAAGATGCATCAATTTGTTTGCTTATGCTTCGCTACTGATGACAATTGTTTTGTTGTATTCTCACAATGTTTCAAATAAAACCCGTTGTTGGCTGCATCAGACACTGTCGGTTTAATGTAATTTTCTCACTGATCCAATTGCGAAGTTGCCCTACCGAGTCGGTAATTAGTTAAAGAGGGTTTTATCGTTTCCGGGATTAGAATTACGATATATAATTCAAAGCACACTGCAGTGGTCCATCTAACCCCTGCTGCTGGTCTCGGGAATCGGAAACTGTTTCATCTCATCTCATCAGCGTAGGTGGTGGCGATGATGATGATGATCAGCGAGCGAGCGAGCCGAGCGCTGCTGGCGTGGTCGTTTTGTGCGTGCGGATGCGGAGGTTTGGAATGTGCTAACATGAATAGTGCGAGAAATTGTCCCGCTCCACTGGAGATACATCCAGCAATTGAAATGTAACTTCACATCCGGATGGACCATTTTCGGCTGACTGCACAATGCCCGTCAGTGTACACACGCTGCACGATAGACAGGAGCAGCCAGCGAGGAGCTTCAATCAATCCACGACTCATCGGTAGCAGCAGCTTCAGCAGCTGGACGCGAATTTCACAATTAACCCATCAGCACGATGAACACACATTGATCGTCGATAGTGAACCCTGAATGCAGAGCAGAACGCCATTAGGACTCGAGGACAATAGCTTTGGTTCGATTGAAGCGCCGAACAAAATTATCAACATCAGTAGTTACAAGACCGCATCTTTTCGATTGATCAGCATATTCTGGACGCAACGCTAGCAGTGAAGCCAGATTTGATAATCGAGTAACGAAACAATTGGGACGAATTTCTTTGTTGCAATTGATCCTCTCCTACATAATTGAAATATTAGTCAAAGTAGAAGTTTCGTCCGCAGCAGCTACAATTTAATCAGTCTTCCATCACTGCACCGAGATGCTACCGGGACCTTCTGTTGCGGACAAATAAATTGAACACATCACTCAGCAGCGGAAACTAAACCAAACTCATTGCAATCGAGTACACAGCGCAATCGAATTTGCATCGGCAAATCAGTCTGATAAACTCCGGCTCGGAGTCCACCTTGCAGGCAGGCCATCGCGTCGCTATGATTATTGGTAGAATCCAATTTTCGGCAACGATTCGAGCCCGCACGATTGTGCTGTTCCATCGTAACTCAACTCTGCCAGTTTCTCGCTTGGTTCGCGAACACGGACCAGAACGGCACTGGAGGAGCACCGGCACCGGATCGGAGAACAATAATTGCAATCAGGGAATATTTTCCATTGACTGAGTTCTCCTCTTTTGTCGCAGGCCGCGACCACCGTGGCAGGAACGTGCTTCTGTCATGGTGTCACCGCGAGCCCGGAACTCCTCAATGGCTAAAATTTCGATTACCAAAGTGTAAATAATTATTCGTCATTTGACGCGCTTTGTAATTGGAAATTTAATTGAAACAGTTGCACACGGGCACCGGCTACTGACGCTGGCAACATTATCGGATGGAGTTTTGCCTGGGCAAGGATTCTGCCCTACTGTAGCGGATAACAGTTTCGATGAAAAGTAATTGCCCGGAATTGACGAGGTTGCCGGATGAAGGTTCGGTTTCTTTCTGTTGGAATTGGGGACCTTCTAAACCACTGACTTGCCTCGTCAATTTGCTAGAAAACTATAGTTTTGCTTATTGCAACTGGTAAAAATATTGCTGAAAAGCAAAACATACTAAATTTTTAAATATCGAGCCACACTTTATTTCATTTTCATTTTCCATATGGAATATCACACAAATAAATTTGAAAAGAGAGTATAGAATAGTTAAAGCGGATAATCGATAATTGAATATGGTAGCAAGAATTGGTAAGTAATTTCAAGTAGCACTTACAACATCTCATAAAATGACTTTAGTAAAAAATTGTTGCACTAAGGTTATAGGCTTTATTTAATAAGTCACATCGAATGTTACTCTGCTCGACTGGTCTACTTTTGGTATTATATAAGTCACATAGGACACAATGCGACTGAGCCGACCACTATAAAACTAGTGACTTCTGTCAGCGAATGACGAGTGAGCTTGTTTTGTTTTGATGGTGCATTGAGCCGCTATAGGGTAACCAACCTATTTTGGACCCCCTCAGCAGCTGTACATAATTTGGACACTTGCATTTGATTTTGCTGTAAGTGTCCAAATTATGTACAGCTGCTGAGGGGGTCCAAAATACGTTGGTTACCCTACTGTCTGTTTTCTCCGTACTCGTCATTCGACAGTAACTCAGTCGAGTCGAGTTGCTCGACATGACTTACATAATAGTGCTCTCTATCTAACTTGCCAAAAACTTTAAACTGTTGAAATACAGAACAAATATTCAACATTGTACTATTTACTTATTGCACTCTCGCTATTAATACCACTTATCTTGACTACAAGTTGCATACACATGTATATCTAGTCTTCTCTCTTAACGATTCCTTACCCCTTCTCTTCGACCTGTTGGGATAAGAAAGTTTTGTAACATTTTCTGGCACACTTCCCTAACACAGACATCAAATTGGTTTAGATTTAAACGCGGTTGTAAGAAATCTTGTTAGGGCGAGATGGTTTTATCACATCTAATTTATGGAAAGACCGTTGATTCAAAACCGTTAGTTCATTTGCTCTAACTGGACTTTAACACTGCTTTTCTTCTTTTCATATTTAGTTTACGTTGAATATCAATTAATCACTAATATGAAAACATATATCAAAAAGAATTGTATCTGTTCATGAACATTCTTGCCACGAAACATTAGATGAATGTATTTTTCGAACATGTTTAAATCCGCTTTAGATCTTCAATATAATCGACTGCAACGAAATTATCTTCATACTCATCCTGATCATCTATAGACTCGGCTGGGCCTTCTTTGTTGTCAATGTGTTCTATTTTTCTCCGACGTGTGCAAAAAACCCGTTTAGATGCTTGACGTAGACTACATTTCCGTTTGTTTTTAGCCTTAAGAAATTACAAAATGCTTTTTCTTGTTTACTCTTTCAGAAATTCAAAATCTGCTGCTTTTACGAAACGGTTTGTAAATTCGACATTTTTTTTGGAAAGCTCCTGAAACATATGTTCTTAGAAGCTTCAGCTATACCTATTTTGATACGAGTATTCCTTTTCCACGGATAGTCCAGTAAAACATTTGGATTCTTTAATTTTTTTCAAACTGTACGAACGAGGGTTGCACCTTCGTTTTTCCCGTTTAAGTCGTAAACGGTATAAAAATATCAAAAGAATTTAACTACGAAAAACGAGTTGCGTAAGCTTTTTTCAACGGTTTCAATTTTTTTCATTTTGGCAAATGTCATAAAATTTTCTTTTTTGGCTGTTGTAATTTTCTCGCGTGCCGACTGCCCATCTTCTAGTAGCTTGTTAATATTCGCCATGAAACATAATATTTTTTGGCAAAATGCTTGCTTGTTGTTCGTTGAGTTTTGTTTCACTTCGCAACAATCGGTCAGAATCTTGCGATTAATTGTATAATTGTGGGTCCTTTAATTCACAGTT
Source organism: Sabethes cyaneus (assembly GCF_943734655.1). Lineage (NCBI taxonomy): Eukaryota > Metazoa > Arthropoda > Insecta > Diptera > Culicidae > Sabethes > Sabethes cyaneus. Next base: position 124,115,004 of record NC_071353.1, on the reverse strand, counting down.
AGCAACGTTAGCAATCGTTTTGTTTACTACTTCCGTGAATTCTAATTCCATCGTGTTTCGCCTGTCAATTGAACGAATGTATTTCGTTTCATCCTGCCCGTAATAAATCAATTTGGCCGGTGATCTGGAAACAAACGGATTGTAAACAAATAGTACTTGTTTCTACGCATACGTACCTCAATTCTATTTATATTAAGTTTCGGCTGTTGGTACATGATCTCGTGTGAAAATTTGATGTCATTGTCCAGAGTAACAACACTGTCAATCCTTTGATTAATCGACGAAATTGCTTTTACTCATTGAAGAAAATCATTTAAGTGATGCGAAACAAACAATAATTAGGGTGTATATACCTGGATATCGGGTTTCAACATATATTTGAAATGTCCAATTTTTTTAGGAACAAAAAAGATGGTTTTGGCAACAACGTTTTCTGGTTTGTACACTCTTAAATGAGTTTACCTGTAATTAGGTTGGATTTAGCATAACTACGCGTGCAGGGTGCTATATCTCTGCATATTAGTGTTGATAGGAGGAAATGCTTATCAACTTAGGGACTATATTAGCACGCTTCATTGCGCCAGAATTTTTAATTTACCTGAATAATAAATTAAAGTTTGTCAAGGGGTTTTCAAGCCACCGTAAACCCCGCATGTGCGTAATATTTCTCGATATAAATTTTTAACCATAAACCATAAGCGCTCTCAAATCGTACGCGAGCTTGAATGATAGTGATCGCACCACCTAGTTTAGTTTAGTTTAGTTTCCTTTCCTTTCCCTCCTAAATTGACCTGCATGGGCATAGCCAGCTTTACTATTGATCATCACATAGAATTAGATGCCCAGAAAATACACACTGAGAATGATCTGCTACTACCAAGCATCATTTTGATGGTTCTTTGTGCAATCTCAGCTGATTTAGATCAATCGCGGGCAACTCACGGGCGGTCAAACTATGCTATGCTATGCTAATTGTCAGTGATGATGTCAGTGAAACAAAGAATAATATATAACAGCTTGATGTTCATACATAAAATGAAAATTGGTATATTGCCTGAATATCTTACACAAGAAATACAGTTTGGTAGAGATATACACAGACACAACACTAGAGGTGCTTCTGACTTTAGACTGCCTCGTTTTTTGAAACAGACGACTCAGAGGTCGCTTTTCTATAAAGGACTTCAAATATACAATAGTTTGCCACAGGAAGCCAAATGTTCAACGAATTTGACCCAGTTCAAACGCATGGTTATTGAAACAGTGAAAAGCCAATTTTAAATCAACGATTATTGCGAACTTGTCGAGTCATTCACTTTATAGTCTGCTAAGGCAGAACCGTTTTTTACTAGGAAATATCCTATTGCTTGCGAAGGCGAGACAGGTGAAATAGTAATGGTCCTGTTGCTTGCGAAGGTGAGACAGGTCAAAAGTAATGGTAGCCCAAACTATATGAAATCATAGAAAATACGATTATCAGAATTTAATAGTATTGTGATGGACATACGCGGGAGAGTGATGCAACAAGTAGTATGGCTGATAAATAGATAAGCAACAATATGTGAAGTAACTATATTTAAATATCCAAGAGATAAACGTCCCTCCCACTCCAAAGATGCGTATGGGGTGGAGGCAAAGACCATATAGGGTCTGGGGCCATCACAAAAAAAAAAAAAAAAAAAAAAAAAAAAAAAAAAATTAGGTTGGATTTAGCTAAACTTTGGTTAAAAGTACTCAACATGCCTCTAAAGTGTATAAACTCAGATTTTGAGTAGAAAATTTAAATAGTTTTGGCTACTTGATACCAATAAATGAATTTATTCGCTGTGACAACCCGGACGAACCACAAAGAGTCGCACAGAATTTCTGGGCTTCTTCACATTGGAATCGTATTAAGGAATTCTGCATAAGATTCGTACAGAATGTCTTGCTTATAGAACTATGGTATAGTGGTATTCATAATTGGAGGATTTGCTTGTGTAATGTGTATAATTTACATAACATTTAGATGGTCGCCGGTAGCGTGTAACGCCTAGAGAAAGTGTTGACAGCTCCCCCATAAATGACGAGTCGGGATGGCCAACGGCAGGATATTATATTGGCGATCAAATGCCAAATTGAACCTCCGACATTGTTGAGGGTGCGATATGTAGGAGTGAAGAATGACTTGAGTTTGTGGACGTTTGTGTTCTTCTACCAAAAAATTTGCACTACACAAGGAGAACAAGGGTTGATCATTGGTTTGCTGTTTTTGACGTTGACGTAAAACTACGTCTTACGGCAAGGTTTGGTTAGATAGGGTGTCATCACAGAACAGAAGTGGAAGTAGAAATCCAAACTCGTACATGCTACTTTCTACAGATACTAGCGAACCTTGCGGTAGCGAGTCACTTTGTTCCACGAAAACACACGAACGCATACGAATGCACACGAAAGCATGTGAAAGCTGCTATGCGATTGGCAGCGAGCGTTCTGCTTATATTGCTGTTATTTGCTTCTATGCGAAAACCTTCCCAAAGAAAAATAAAAACAAAAAGACTCTGTTACATGTTTTGATCGCCGAATCGTTCGGACTTCCACTTCTGTTCTGTGGTGTCATTTAAAAAAATCTTTCTCGAAAAGCGGTCAGGTTTTGAACGCTAATAATTGAGCGGTTTCCCGATCGATTTTAAAGATTTTTGCACCAATCGAACGGAACATCTTCTAACAGTTGGCCCGAATGAAGAACGCCATTATTTCGAAAGTGTACACTATTGAAAAACTAAAATTAAAGAAGCATTGTCCAATTAGAAATCCTTGCATCCTGATTGGTTGGAAAAGGCGGCATCAAAGTTTGCACGGGGTTTTTGCACAAAAGTGACAGAAACTCCTCATCCCCACAGGTCGAAGATTCTTCACGACGTTCAGAAACCTATACCAATTTGACATCTGTGCTTGGGAAGTACGACAAAGTGTAAAACCACCCCTTTTCTTTAATCGATTTTATTTGTTCGATTATAGTCACTTTACCCAAGCAGCACACTTTTCGCATTTATGGTTGCAGAAAATTATTTATGACTAAAATTGGTCATAAATTAGTTGATACAACTGGTTAGTAACAACTGTACTAGTAGGGTAACCAGCTTGGGTCATTCGTGACTTCTGCGGGGTTGGGGTTTGAACCCGGGTCTTCGGCGTGAGAGGGGTTCATTAACCGATGTTATGGTTTGGATATTTAACCTAGTGAAATTTGATGTCCGGAAAGTAAACCGTTTTGTCAAAATATAAAACCACCCCTTTTCTTCAAGCGAGTTAATCTTTAAACATTGAATCTAGTCCAAATTAATGTCCTGACATTGAAACGTCATAGAAAAGTGAGGGGCCATCCTTTCCTTTTGCTAGATCGTATATGTATAGGTACTGCAAGAATTTGTTCGGAACTGTTGTCTTGCACGGAAGGGATTTGTATGCATGTGACGTGATGGAGCAAAATCAGCGACTCTCTTATCCGAGAATAGTTTTGAATGTTTCTTTTGCTGCTTTGCTTCAGTTAATTCCTTGCAATTCTTTACTTACTTACTTACTTGTGTGTCCATGTCCGCCGGTCCGGCAGAACATGAAATCAGATGAAATCAGAGATTTCCAATGCTGACGGTTACCCGCCATGGCTTTTACCTGTCGCCAGGACAGGTTCTCGTCTACAGCCCGGATGTCGTTGGCTAAGCTGCATAGCCATGAGCCTCTGAGTTTGCCTCTTCTACGCTATCCTTGTGGATTCCAGTCGAGCGCTTCTCTGCAAATCTCGTTCGCTCCTTTCCTCAAAGTGTGTCCCATCCACTTCCACCTACGTTCACGAATTTCCGTGGCTATCGGCCGTTGATGATACCGACGATGGAGTTCCTTATTGGATATCCAGTTATCAGGCCACCAGGCACGAATGATGTATCGCAGGCACCGGTTAATGAATACCTGCAGTTTTTGCATTGTCTCCGCTGAAACGCACCACGTTTCGCAGGCATACAGCAGTACGGATTTAACGTTTGAATTAAAAATTCGTATTTTCGTACGTAGAATGATCTGGTTTGAGCGCCAAATGTTTCGCAGACCTGCAAAGGCACCCCTGGCCTTCCCGATCCGTGTGGCTATATCAGTCTTGGTACCACCATCGGGCGTTGTCTGGCTACCAAGATATTGAAAGGCGTCTACCTGCTCAACTTGTTGTCCCGCTACTGTGAAGTTGGTGGAATTGTCAGTGTTCACTACCATAGACTTAGTTTTCGCCACATTGACTGTGAGACCTGCTACCTAGGAGCTCTCGGAGAGGTCATCTAACTTGCTCTACATATCGTTTTGGCATTGTGCGAGCAAGACAATGTCGTCGGCTAGGTCAAGGTCATTTAGCTGCTCCATCGTCCATTCCAAGGCAATCCTCGATTTGCTCTACTGTCAATTGCTCCAACTAATATCTCATCCATAACGATGAGAAACAGAAGCGGTGATAAAATTCAGCCCTGTCTGACGCCAGCAGTAACCCTTATGGGGTCGTAAAAGACGCCGTCGTGCAAAACCTTGCACGAGAACGCCTCGTACTGAGCCTCGATGAGATGGACTAACTTACCTGGAACTCCTATACGCCTAAATGCGCCCCAGATGTTTTCGGGGTTGAGTCGGTCGAACGCCTTTTGGAATTCAACGAACACCAGCAGAAGAGAGTCCTGGAATTCGTTGATCTGCTCCAATATAATGCGAAGCGTTGTGATATGGTCTACACATGATCGGCGAGCACGGAATTCAGCTTGCTGCCGCCGGAGAGTAGCGTCGAACGTCGATCTTCTCCTGGATCCGGTTGAGGATTACCTTACAGAGTACTTTGAGAATACATGATGAGCAACGTGATGTCACGCCAGTAACCGCATTCAGCTAGGTCTCCTTTCTTAGGGACTTTGACAAATACCACCACCGAAAAAGTTGCGGTTTCCCATATATTGCTGAAAAGCTGATGCATCATTTGGGCTGACAAAGATGGGTCAGCTTTGAGCATTTCGGCTGAAATACAGTCTATCCCTGGCGCTTTATTGGATTTCAGACTCTTGATGGCTGCTATAATTTCATCCTGCGATGGAACCTACGAGTTGATGCGATTAATTCGACGAACTGTAGGCGTCACACGCTGCTGGTTTTGTTGGTCTCTGACATTTGAAACTCGGAAGAGTTGTTCAAAATGTGCAGTCCATCGCTTAAGCTGTTCTGTACAGTCAGTCAGTAGCTGATCAGCTCTGTCCTTTGGCGGCATCCTGGCACCACTAAGGAGAAATATCGTACAACAAACGGATATCACCATTGGCAGCGGCGGTTTCTCCTTGTTCGGCTAGGGAGTTAGTCCAGGCTCTCTTGTCCCGCCTACAAGCACATTTAACAGCCCTCTCCAGTTCGGCGTATCGTTGACGGGCAACTGTCTTAGCCGATCTGGTCCGCGCTCGCTCAATGCCGGCTTTCGCCTCTCTCCGCTCGTCGATCTTCCTCCAAATTTCATCCGAAATCCACTCCCTCCGCCCACTGCGCGCTTTGCCGGGGGTTTCATCACTGTTCGTGATGAAGGCGTTCTTGATGCCGGTCCACTGCTCTTTGATGGTTCAAGGAGGCGCCTCCAGAAGCAGCTCCAGGACGAGAAGGAGTGCGAAGAACTCGAGAAGCACTACCGCTTTCACGAAACATGGAAGTTGTATCAAAGACTCAACGAATCTCACAAATGCTTTGTACCGCGGGCCGAAATGTGCATGTATAAAAACCTAGCTAGCGTTTTCATATGTATATAAAAGATAAAAATCAGCATTGCGTACAGATATACATTCTAATAAATCGTATTTGATGCGCAAAATTGGCATATCCGTACTATTTTGGAGGGGATATACGTGATTAGGAATAATTGCATATGTGTATTTATATACGATAATATCCGATTAAGCGCGACTCGTTTCGTAATGCTATACGATTTTGTGCTGAAAATCGTATGTATGTCAGTGTTTATCAATATATAGGAAAGAAAATCAACTTGGGCCCACTTTATCAGGCTTTAATTACGATTTCGAATTGGTTAAGTGATATATACGATAATTTTCGTACTTTGATATACGAGTTGGTGCTAGCTGGGAATTGAGGTATTTTGACTGACGACCGTGCGGTGAAGGAAAGGTGGAAGTAGCACTACGACGAACCTGAATGGCCTGCAGGCGGAAAACCATGAAGGAAGTCACCATGGAGGAAGTCACTTCATTGGTGTAATAAGCAACGGCGATGTGGCATCCCATTGTTAAGCGAAGTTAAAGAAACTATTCAGCGGCTGAAGAACAACAAAGCAGCAGGAAAGAATGGCATGCGAGCGGATTAAAATGGGCCTGGACAAGTTGACCAGATTTGGGGTACGGAACGACTACCGGAGGAGTGGAAAGACGGGGTAATTTGCACTATCTACAAGTAAGGCAATAAGGTGGATTGTGAGAACTACCGAGCAGTCACTATCCTCAATGCCGCCTACAAAGTGCTTTCTACAGAAGCTGTAGCTTACAGAGGAGACTAGGCACTCAAAAACTGTTAAATTTTGAATCAAAATGGAGGGTTACCTTTATTTGTGATGATACTCTCCGTTTTGATTCAAAATTTAGCGGTTTTCGAGTGCCTAGTCTTCTCTGTAATCTACAGTCTCTGTAGTGCTTTCCTACGCCATCTTCGATGGACGGTCGCCAATAACAAATAGATTCGTAGGAAACTATCAGGTCGGCTTCATGGAGGGGTCTACAACGGACCAACTTTTCACTCTGCGGTGGATAGTCCACAAGTGCCGCGAGTGCCCACGCATCACATGTTCATTGATTTTAAAGCTGTATTTGATAATGTAAACGGACAGAGCTATGGAAAATTCTGGACGAAAACGGCTTTCTGGGTAAGCTTACTAGACTTTTCATGGCTACGGTGGATTAGATCCAGTACCGTGTGAGAATCTCGGGTGGATTGTCGGACTCATTCGAATCTCGCAGGAGAATTCGACAAGGAGATGGTCCTTACTGCCTGCTATTCAACGTTGCCGTTGAAGGTGTTATAAGACGAGTGGTGATCGAAAGCCAGGGCCTGATTTTCAATAAATGCAGTCGATTTATCTACTTTGCCGACGACGAGGATGCTGTCGGCAGAACATTTGGTGGAAGATCAGTACAGCAGACTGAAACTAGAAGTAGAAAAGTTTGGGTTGAAGATAAATATGTTCAAATGAAGTATATATATGCTGATGGGTGGGATAGAGCGCGACAGGGCCGCTTAAGCAGTACCCTGGTAATCGATACAAGACCAGACGTAAAATTAAAAGGCGTATTATCAGTGGAAGTCGTGCGTACTGCAGATTCTACAAACAATTGTGGTCTAATAATTTGAGTCTCCGTACAAAGTGCACATTGTAGAAAACGCTAATTAGTCCGGTTGTCCTCTACGGGCATGAAACGTGGACACCATTAGAAGAAGACCAGCAAGCACTCGAAGTTTTCGATCTATTTAATCTCCAAACCTAACAAATCAAATCGATGACGAAAACATTTGAGCCAATCATCTCGAATTATATTCAATTATATGCATAAATACTCGCGTCCACAACAACTGTCAGTTCTTGAAACGGTCCATTTGATTTCACCCCATGTTCCTGCAACTTGCAGTGAGACGAAAAAAAGTCTGCCAACAGTTCTAAACTGTTCAGTATGTTTCCTCTTCGACTAAACCGTGCGGCCACAGTCTAGTCCTTTGCGGCCTGCCTGCCTGCCGGCTACCAACAGCAAAACGGCCTCCTTCCAGCAGCAGCAGCAGCAGCATGAATCGATGCAGCAGTAATTTATTGATTTGTTTGATTCGATCTCCGGGGTAACGCTGCGAAGCAGCAGCGAACGAACGAAGGGATGCGAATTTTCACCGAACCGTACCGCCCGCCACTTGCGATTCCAAAGCCGGCCTATCCGTAGTTTACCGTAATTTTTCAAAGACCGAACGAAAATCCACATTGTGGAGAAAAAGATGACTAGCCGATGGTAAATTTGCTCGCTTCAGGGAAGCAGGCAGATGGGAAAAATGTTTTTCTGATTAAAAACTTTTATCTTAGTTGATTATAAATTTCTTCGCCATACATCTTCCATTGCTTGGAAGGTTCCGTTGTACCGACCCGGCACAGAGCCGGCAGTAGGCTCTCGAACTTGATTGTCATTCAACTGAAATGTTTGTTTGTATGTAATGAGTTCGTTCACAATCATACAAAAGCTTTATAATTTTTGATACTACCAAAAAAACTTCACAGTAACATGATATAGGTAGAACATGACAAATCGATCCTAGAACCAACCCCTGCAACCCCAATTTATCAAAGAACCGGCTTCCGTATAGTGAACAGCGCACCAGAAAAAAACATCGAAGTTGTTTGCCGGGCAGTGGAAAATTGGTGGGAAATGGTTTCTGCACCCTGACGACGACTGTGCCGGCATTGCAACTTCCCGTATTTTCCCGCGCGTTCCACAGCCCCACCGATGGAACGTTCTAATTTGATTAATTTTTCACAAATTTGTATTTATTGACTATAGCGATGGTCCATGACCGAAGAATGATGGCGAACCGACGAAGAAGAAGGAGAAACGCAACGCGCACAGTTGGGGGAAAGCATTCGTATTTCAAGTGACCAAAGTTTTTCGTCGTCCCCAAATGTTCGGTTTCGATTTTCGCTCATCCGAAGAAAAGGCCAATTCAGCTGGCCGGGTATAAGATTCTTTGTCGGGAGAAAGCAGGACGCGACGGCTTTTATCATTTTACTGCGGGGACTTCTACCAGAGAACAAAACCTAATTCCAATAAATAAAAATCAATTGGCTATCATTGATGTCGGCCTCTTGAGGCTTCGTTTAACTGGTCGTCTATCCCGGTGGCCTTTGTCCGTTGGCTATAGGGAATCATAAAAATAAAATAAACGTTCCGCTCCAATGCCGGACGAAGGGGACAGCTGAAGGAAAATTGAGAAAATCATTGAACCATTGCCGAATGGGGTTCTCAGCGCCGCCGGACAGAGCCGGTAGCCAGAGACAGAAAGTGGTGCGAAAGAACACGGCCAAGGAAGGAAAACATGACCATTACATAGTGTTTTCGGGGACTGAAACCGGATACTAAATAGGTATCGGAAGGAGTAGATTTTTAGGCACGACACATGTAATAAAGTACCGGTTCCGGTAGTCGTTCGGGTGGTTGCTGCGTAGGGGGAAAACGTATCAGGATAATCAGCATTATCATCAGTGACAATGTGGGACATGGCTGCCCGGTTTTCTTCGAACGGATCAATACAATTGAACGCACGGCAGTTTCGAGTGTTTCACGCCTGGACTGGCGTTCGGTTCGTTGCTTATCGATGGGGCTATTTGGTGTATAATTCTTTACGTTTAGAGAATTTATTGTTGAGTTTTTAAACTGTCGTATAGTCGGAGTGCATTCTTATTATACACGGGAGTTGTTTTAAGGTATACGAACTTATCGACTACCTCAAGCTCAACCCCGTCGATTACCACAGCATTACTGACGCGAATGGTTTATTCTAAAAAGCAAAGCCTGGGTGCTAATTCCGTTATCGAAATTTGACCTGTTTGGAAGACAAAGCTAGACGCAGGCGTAAACAACGGAAAAGGAACCAGCAGAAGACCTTGTCGGTCAATAGCACACAAAGGCCCAGAAGTAATACACACACACGGTAGACAGTTATAACTGTAACTCTAGACCCGGCAACAGCAACAGCAACAATAACATCGTCAACAGTAGCAGCAGCAGCTCAAATGCAAACATATTCAAAACGAACGTCAAAGCCAATTCAGCACTTCTACCTTTGGACAAAGTCCTTTTGGCAGCTGGTTCGGATAAACAGTTACTGGCCACCGCGAAATTACAATTTGCTGGTCCACCATCAACCACAGACCACCCAATTGCAGGCCTTTCAGTACGAAAGTTCATTAACTTTCAAAAGGGTGAAACCCTAAACCCTTGCCGCACAGGCCACCACACATTACACACTGAAACTGAGTCATCACCAGCGGAAAGAGGTAACTAATTTAATTATTTCTTCAACCGACCCAGACCCACTTCCATTAAATTCTTCACTAAGACAGGATGCGACTGAAATTTTAATTTATTGTCAAAATTTAAATCGCATGGAAAGTCCAGCAAAAATGAAAGAAATCTATAAAAATTTACAAAGCTCATTCTTTTCTATTATTCTGGCAACTGAAATAAGCTGGGACGCAAGCATAAAAAGTGAAGAAATTTTCGGAAGTGCCTTTAACGTATTCAGAGACGACAGAAATTTTCTTGAGTCTCAAAAGAAGTCGGGTGGCGGGGTCCTCATAGCTTTGTCGTCTAATTTCAATTCTGAAATTATAATGACAACAAAATTTAAAGAATTTGAGCATGTCTGGGTGAAATCACGTATAGCAGGTAAAACACATGTATTTGCCTCAGTGTATTTTCCTCCAGACCATGCTCATAAATCGTCTTACGAAGCATTTTTCCAAATTGCTGAACAAATCTTATCACAACTGCCTCCTGAGGTTAAAGTTCACATCTATGGAGACTTCAATCAACGCCATGCAGACTTCATTCCGGACTCTGAAAATGAATGTATCTTACTTCCAATCGTTGGGGAAAATGAAACCTTGCAGTTCATTTTTGACAAAACTGCTAATTTGGGTCTGAACCAAATTAATAAAATTAAAAACCAAAAAAATTGCTATCTAGACTTTTTGCTCACAAACATTTACGAAGACTTCTGTGTGACTGAATCATTAAACCCACTTTGGAAAAATGAGGCATTTCACACAGCAATTGAATATTCTTTATTTATACACCAATACCAAAGACCCAACGATTGCGAATATGAAGAAGTTTTTGAATACGATAAAGCTAACTATGAAAGTATTAGAGGTAGATTAAACTGTGTTAATTGGCAACATATTCTCAAGAATGAAGAAAATGTCGACACTGCTGTAGACATATTTTATAAAATTTTGTTAGAAATAATGATACAGAACATACCGTTAAAGAAAAGAAGACGTCACAAAAATTCAAAAAGCCCAGTCTGGTATAACAGCCAAATTAAGAATCGCAAACAAAAAGCCCATAAAATTTATAAAAAACACGCCAATAGTGAAAATTTAGCAATATACTTGGACATATGCAACCAGATTAATTTAGCAATCAGCAATGCATTTGAAGAGTACAACTCAAAAATTGAACTTGAAATAAAGTCCAGTCCTAAAAACTTCTTTAATTACGTGAAAACCAAACTAAAATCTGACAACTTTCCATCCATAATGCATCTTTGAACGTGTTGGGGATAACTCGGAAAAGATTTGTAATCTCTTTGCAAAATTTTTTCAAGAAATCTGTACAACATTTTCTGAAGAAGATCGCGATCGCGACTATTTTGCATTTTATCCGGAATTTTCAGTGGATATAGGTGTCAACCAACTTCATGCCCAGGACATTTTGCAGGCCTTAAAAAATTTAGATGCCTCAAATGGCCCTGGACCCGACGGAATCCCTCCAGTTTTCATAAAAAATCTTGCAATGGAGTTTACAGCTCCTTTGTTTTGGCTTTTTAACTTATCACTGGAATCCGGAATCTTTCCAAAAATATGGAAAAGCTCTTTTCTAGTACCTGTCTTTAAATCAGGTAGGAAATCTGACGTACGTAAATATCGTGGTATCGCCATAATCTCTTGCATTCCAAAACTTTTCGAAGCAATTATCAATGAAAAATTATTCCTGCAAATTAAAAACAGAATTACAGAAATGCAACACGGTTTCTTCAAAGGACGCTCGACTACGACAAATTTACTGGAATTTATTGACTATTCATTGAATGCAATGGATAATGGAAACCATGTAGAAGCACTTTATACGGACTTTAGCAAAGCATTTGATCGCATTGATATACCACTGCTGCTTTTCAAATTGCAAAAAATTGGAATTCAACCAGGACTCCTGAAATGGTTTGAATCGTATTTATCTAATCGCCAACAAATAATTAAATTTAACGGAAAGAACTCGAATCCAATTCAAGTCACTTCTGGGGTCCCTCAAGGCTCTCATTTGGGACCTCTTCCTTTCATTTTGTATGTAAACGACATTTCCTTCATTCTCAGGAAACTTAAAGTACTAATATATGCCGTTGACATGAAGCTCTTTTTGGAAGTAAAAAATGGAGAAGACATCAATTTATTCCAGAATGAAATACACATATTCTATACATGGTGTAAAAAAGCCTATTAGAACTTAATGTAAAAAAATGCAATCTAATAACATTTACCAGAAAAAGAACTACACCAGAAGTCTCAATCAGATTAGGAAATCAAACAGTAGAAAAATGTGAAAAGTTAGGGATTTAGGAATTATCTTAGACTCCAAGCTAAATTTTATCGACCATTATAACGCAATAATACACAAGGCAAATAACATGCTAGGTTTCATTAAACGTTTTAGCTACAATTTTTTGGATCCATACACAATCAAAACATTATAAGGTACCCCGGGGCAAGTGGGAATACGGGGTAAGTGGGAACGGAGCTCATAACTCTCTTCAACCTCATTTTCTCCAACCGAACCTTTCTAGAAATGAAAGATACAACCCAAACGCATGTATTAAAATTATAGATTATTTATAGCAGGCATTCCAAACATCAAAATTAGACTTTCAATTTAAGCGTTATTTTCAATTTGCTTTGTAAGTTTGACGCACCTTTCTATAAATGATATTTTGGCCACAGGCTTTACGTAAAAGTACATGTTTTTCTGACAGTAGGTAAACATAATAAGTCTATTAACAAGTTACACCCGAAAACTAGTTGTTTAATTTGACAAACGGCATTAAGAAAAATGGGTCGAAATAAGGTCGGCACTTCAAAGCACCCGTGGCAAGTGGGACCTATTAAAAATAAAGTGTTTCGGCACAAAACTTCCTGTCTTAATACATTTTTTAGATGAACTATCGAACATTTTCAGTTCAATTACATAATATTTATACCAGTAAAGCTTTAAAACAAAACCGAAAAAGACTAAACCAAGGGCCCCCAAAAAAGAAGCCCACATGCACAGCTTGTGAGGGAACAAACAGTTTGGTCACATTTTGATTACACCTAACCGATGTTAATTGAATTTGGAAAGTCAAATTTGATATAATTAAGCAAATCTGCAACTGGAATTGAAACAATAAAGTGTAGTGGTTATTAAAACGTAACGATCTCTTATGAGTAGCTCTACCGAATTGGGCATGGTAGAACAAACAGATCACAATCGTATTTTCGACCTATTAAACAATGATTAATCCTAAATTACGTCTCGCAAGAATTGGATACAACGACTTATTCAACTACATTTCATTACAATAATGCTTTACAGCGTAATTGCTCACGATCTGTGTTTTATATAAATTATAAAGTCGCCCGTTGTGATCTGATTTTGTTACGCTATTTTTGAATGAACCCTTCGTACAAATATTGTTTTTGATTGCTTCTTGCAATGCTTTAACATTGCAGTATATTAACTTACACAATTTACTATTATTTTATGCTTTTTAGTCAAATTTGAATATAGGTCCCACTTGCCCCGGTAAATGGGGTAAGTGGGACCTATCGCCATAATTTTGAAAATTCTCCTCCAGATTAAACCTTCGAAGTGATACCACTGAAGAGTTTCTGTGCTAAAAGAATTTTAAAATAATCATTGGTATAGAAAACACAGTGGAATAAACCCGAACTATGCATTTTTTAGGTCCCACTTGCCCCGGTGTACCTTACATTGCCTATGTGAGGTCAATACTGGAATACTGCAGCATTGTATGGTCACCTTTTTCCATCACGCACGAAGAGAGAATAGAATCAGTACAAAAACAATTTCTCTTATATTCGTAAATTAGGTTGGACAACATTTCCTCTTCCATCATACGAAGCACGCTGCATGCTTATAAATATACAATCATTAAAAGAGCGTCGTAAATATGCAATGGTCTTATTTGTAAACGATATCGTTTCGCAGCATATTGACTCAGCAACACTTTTATCAAAACTGAACTTTTATACACCTACTCGGCAACTTCGTAATCGAAATTTATTTGCCATAAGCCATTATCGCACAAATTATGCAAAATTCGGTCCATTAAATCGTATGATGGCCTCGTATAATCAATATTGCGAAACCATTGACTTTACAATGTCTCGGCATAGACTTAAACATCACTTTCAGTCAACACGTAATCGTAACGCGTAGCGAACGATACAAAAGAATAAGTACACTTTTTAATCTTCATTTAATTATAAGACTTTTATATGAGAAAATTGTATAAATTATACTAGTCTACATCGGTTGACGAAATAAATAAATAAATGAATAAATAAATAAATAAATAAATTTATACGACAGACTTCGCAACCAGCTGTTAGAATACAGGACAGTGCGGGGTCAGTGCTACGATCCTATTGACTCTAACAGCCTCTCCCAGTCGAGATTCGAACATACGACGACTGGCTTATTTGGCCAGCGTCTTACCTCGAGGCCAACTGAGGTCGTTTATTCTATTTCTTTGAATAAACAATAATTTTAAAACCTTTAGAAGTCAACAACAGAACAAAGTCTGGCTGTATTCTGAAATATTTTGATTATCTTATTAATTAATTAACAACTTATATCCGTAAGTGTAGAAGTAACAATACAAAACTAACCCCAGGATTGTTAACACCCTGCGGCAGGCAGCCAGGCTTTCTCCATTACCGAAAATCAACTGGACCTGTCAGCCACATAACACGATATCCCATCCGGACGAATCATTCATCTCCATCATTCCGGTATATTGTGGTACAATAGTCCGATTCGGTTGGTGGAACTGCAGCATCGCATCGCATCCATCTTCAGTCCAGAAGCAGTAGCGGCCAGTATAGTTACTGGCGCCTTTGCCGCCTGCGCCAATTCCGGGACGATCCTGTTCCTTCGCGTGATATATGGTGGGTCTATATGCGAACTCGCTGTATTTGTGGTCAACGCAAAGGGCCAACACGCTGGCGTTTTGACATTCTGGCCCCCAAACACAGCAGTCAGCCAGTTCGGTCCGGTCGTCGGCCGAAAGATGAAGGTGATGATGATGCTAGCGGTTGCGGATGCAACACTCTGCAAATTGTAGCAGGTATGGAAAAATATCGTTCCGGACTGGGCTG
Organism: Sabethes cyaneus; assembly: GCF_943734655.1. NCBI lineage: Eukaryota > Metazoa > Arthropoda > Insecta > Diptera > Culicidae > Sabethes > Sabethes cyaneus. Next base: position 124,099,763 of record NC_071353.1, on the reverse strand, counting down.
GAACGGTTTTGCATTTCCCGTTGATGTGGTGGAACCGAATGACCGACCGACCCGACCGGTCGACCCTATCGCTGGCTACTCTTTGGTGGTCAGTTAGTGTAGTCAGTACAGGACTGCATCAGCCGGACAGGCCGTTTATGCCACATGTATACTTCATCTATTTCTACACAAAATGAATAATTTCCCAACTAACAGCGTGTAGTTATGATTTATGATATTTCCGGCAGCTGGTTGGCTACTGCAGTTGATCGTTTCGTGGCGTTGAAATATGTCCGGCCTTGGGGTGGAAAATGCGCTGCACATTGCGCCAAATTGTGCTTTTTGCTTTGTTTTTTTTATATTTTCATACTCACCATTTCGCAGCTCGAAAATGATTATGCTTAAGCCTAAGAAACATTTTGCTTTACTTTACTTTAAAACCGTAAAAGAATAGTCAATCCACTTTACTTAAAACACTTTCGTCGCTGTACGCGAATTTTGTTCACGCTCGAACGACACCATCAGCTGGCGAAGGAATAAATGATAGTTATCATCAAGTCGAGAAAAACTGGCAAACGTGCTTGTCGCGATTTCAGCGAACAGTCGTTTTCACAATGTGTCGGATTAATTAATTTCTAATTCTAACAACTCTTTAAAATCTATAAGTGATGCACTTATTTAATTCACCTAAAATTATCATCCATTCTTGTGACAAAAAGGAAAAAGCTATTCCAGCATATTGTTTGGTACTAATGTTAGCCAGTCTGTAGGAGCGCATTTTGTGTGAACAGCATCGGTCCAGGAAGTATGATTTTCCGACAAACTACAAATCATTGGGTAAATCAATATATTAACACGTTCCTGGAACATAATTTTCGCCGAGAATCATAGCACCGTGCGTTCGTTCGACCGGACATTGTGTTCTCGGGCAGTAACGAAATTGCAATACAATAATACAAAAATTTCCGCTCGTTTCCGAAGCACGGAGAAGATATATCTTATGCGCGGTTATGCCTACCAGGGAATAATGCGGTTTGAGTCACGGTGAGAATCGGAATTTCGGGATACTCATGCCAATGCATTGGCAAACACAACATACATAGACAGACTGACAGACAGAGATCGGGCGGCAGCCGACGAAAGACACTAAAAAATAGAGCTTCAGCCAAATGCCGAATAATTGTGGGCTCGTTGGGAAAACCACAACAGGGAAATGCTTTTCTTTTGTACCGAATGTTTCTGCTTCCATGCGATACATGTACACTCCAACCGACGCGGATACTCGACGGATAGGTGTGTGTGTGTATGTAGTTTTCGATGTAACGCAGCTGAAATGTTTGACGAGAATGAAATTTGACTGATGCTGCAAATTTTATGAGAATTATCACACATTTACGGGAAGAATTTCCAGACCGGAAAGTTGTGTGCAATGTGTTCGCGGTTGAATGTGGTGTTTGATTAGTGGAAATCCTGTGCTGGAAAACCGCGAAAATATTTTCCACGGCGCTGGACGAAGTCAGAGCGTGCTTGACTGGTGCTAATTTTCAGACTTATTAACTTATATGAGCGACCCTTTCATCACATTTTAAAGCACTTGTAAGATTTAATCTTAGAACTTGCACTTGCTGTTAATTATCTCACTTGGGCGGTTCTAAACACTTTTTCACAACTTTTGCTATATGAGGTCGAGCATTGTCATGCAGCACCGTGAATATTCCATGAATATTGTTAACGATGGTGAGCGGCACCCGGTTGCATTGCTTTTGAATCATTCTCACGGATTTCAGTGTCACAGGAACTGTTTTCATAAAAAAAATAGTCATTTACGATGTTGCCCGTTAGAGGGTCTCGTCCTCTAACTACTACTACTCCTCTCATCCCGTAACGATTCGGTTTTTAAGCAGAATTGTGTATATTGAATGTATTGAGTATATTTTTATAATAAAATAGTATATTTAGAGATATCAGTAGTGAAAAGTGAAAAGGTTTTGGCTATACGCTTAATGAATCCCAAATTCCTGCAAGCGTTTTCGACAACGAACAAAACATGTTGTTTGACGCTGGGTTAAACTGGGTTTAAGGGGAAACATACGTTTACAGCACCATAACTACTTTCCCTTAAGAGATAAAAGTTTTCGTTCTTTGACAAAAACTCTTTAAGTAATATGTTGTACAACTTTTTTCAGGCTCTGTTTATTTTTGGCTTCAAATAAAAAAATTTAATTGATTATTTATTGACCCATCTCATTAATAAAACTTTTTCAACATAACAAAAAAGTAATTCAAAAACCAAGAAACAGATGCGTAAAACTTAATAGTTTCCCCGTGAAAGCTGATTTCCGCCTTTTGAGTCCGTCCCAGAGTGCGACGTAGAGGTACACTTGATAGTCGGTATTCGAAATCAACGCAATTACTGCGCATTTGTCGGGGTTTGGTATCAAACAGTTGTTATTGCACCATCCAGCGAATATCAACAGCTGCTGCTGGAGTGCGAGAGTGTCCGAAGAATCATTACCTTGTGAGAATTATTTAAAGTCGTCGGCGAACGCAAGCCGTGAACTTTTGAGCACTACCTATATTGTCGTTGTTAAAATGAATTAGAAAACCAACGGTCCGAGATGGCTGCCTTGTGGAATTTCGGAAAAACCAGTCAAAGTTGGCAAAAGGAACCCATCGCTATATACATCTACGAGACAATTCGACAGATACAATTTAAAACACTGTAGTAGCGGCCCTGACCTGAGCTGAGCTAATCGATGAGCCAAATACACGTCTGATTGGGACAACCAATGCATCAGCACAGTTCTTTAAAAAGAGGAGGTAAGCTGGAGGTTGAGCTTTTTAACTTCACAGTGGCCTGTTTGATCATAGAATCATCAATGGTGAGGTTGATGACAGAATCACCGAAATTGTGATAAGCAGCTTTCCAGTACAATAACAGATAAAGTAGCTCCAATGCAGTAGATACTTCTGTTTCCAACAGCCTTTCATCAGACATTGCAAAATTTCCGCTAGAACAGTTGATAAACCATATCCAAATATGAAGAAGTTTCGTCTCCAAGGAACATGGCTGCCGGAACACCATTGTTTTTATGTTTGACACTGGCATATTTTCAAAACGACCTGGGATTGTCTTTCAGTTTACGCTCAACGTTATGCCAACTAAATTTCTTGTAGCGCTTGTTGAGAGCCAGATAACGGGTTCGCACTGATTGAATCTTACAGCTTGAGTACTTGCCCAAAGCAGGCTTTCTTCCGAATTCACGGTGACGTAGCGTAGCGAATATCCAAGAAGAGTTCGGCTCTATGCGTATGGTTTTTAGGTACGTGGCGGTCAAGGATATAGTTTAAAATGTGACAAACGGTAAAAGCAATGCTATTTATGTTATTCTCATCCAAGGTTGCATCCCAATCGATAGTGTCTAAAATACCTTGGATCGCATCGATGAACAGGTAACCAATCGTTGTCTGCCAACGATGCGCCGTTCCTGCGCCGATAAAATTATGGTCCTCCAGTACTGTCGGTCCTAGGCTGCCGTTCTGCAATCCTCTTGAACATGGTCCTCGAAAGCGCACATCCATCGGGCGGGGTCTGCCCCAAAGATTACGTCCTCTTCTGAAAATAGTTTTGGCTATTCTTTCGTAGGGCATTCTGGTCACGTGTCCAGCCCATCGTAGCCTGCCACATAGTACTGCCTTCACTAAATCAGCATATTTGTATACTTGATACAACTCGTGGTACATGCTTATGCGTCACGCCCCAATTTACATTTTGTCAGAATTTTACGCTCAAAAACCCGAAGCACTCGTCGATCAGCTTCCATGATTCATGTCCGTTAAGGCCCACCGGGAGGTTCAGCGTTCTGTAGAGCGACAGTTTTGTGCGAATTTGCAGCCTACGGGACTCCAGCTGGAACGTAATCCGTAGAAGGCCCAATTCGCAGCTGCAATTCGTCGTTTGACTTCGCGGTTTACATCGTTGTCATATGTCTCGAGCGTACCAAGGTATATGAATTCCCTCAAATCGTTCCCCATCCCGCTCCACTTCGGCACCAACACCATTTGAACTCCTACGTTGCCTGCCAGTAACCATGTTATTAGTTTTGACGGTTTTAATGTAAAGCATCAATCTCGCCGCTTTGCATTTAAAAGGCCTAAAGGCCTCTTCCACTGCTCCACGACTGATTCCGGTCATAGTGACGTCATTCGCAAAACCAAAAAGCATGTAAGATTTTGTGATGTTAGTCCAGTTCTTTCCCACATTTGCGTTTTGTATTGCATCTTCCAAGGCAATGTTGAATAGCAGTTTGAGAGTCTTTCTCCTTGCTTCAGTACATCCAACGTCACGAATCCGGCTGAGATCTCGCCCTTCCTGCGTCGCACGAATCAGCGTAATTGGTTTCGTCGAAAAAACATGTTCCACCCTCTGCCACAGCTCATTTCGTTTGACCGAATCATACGCCGCCTCAAAGTGCACAAAAAATTATGAATCTGCAAGTTGTAATGCCGAAACTAGTCTAGTAACTGATGCAGGGTACACGTCTGATCTGTCATGGACCGACCCTCGCGAAAACCAGATTGGTACTCGTCGACGAAGAACTCCACTAATAGGCTTAGTGTGTAGAACAGGATACGGTAAAGCCACTTATAGGTAGAATTGACCAATGTAATGCCTTGATATTTTTTACACTCGAGTTGATGTTTATTCTTGAAACACTCCACTCCTCCGGCATAGTTCTTCCTCCTAGATCCTGACAATGATCCGGTGGATTGCTTCGTACTGCCGCTCGTTCTCCGTTTTTGGTAATACAGCCGAGATAACGTTCTTACTACCAGCCTTATCGCTTTTCAGCTCACTGATAGCTTTCTTAACCTCCTCCTGTGTTAGTGGCTCCATAACTTGGCCATCGCTCATAATTCTTATTTCGTTTCTGCTTATCTTGGTGTTTACCTCTTCATGCAACAATGTCTGTCTAGTAAACGGCCTTGTGCACCTATAGGCATAAAATAGACCCTACAGTGGTTCACAGCCTCTGGTATCAGCTAGGATACGAGTAACCTTGGTGGAGATCGGGTAACCAATCCCGGTGGAAGCCAAGGTCGTATGCCGATAGGGAAGGATGACTCTTCGAGCTTTGTTGGCTCTCCGGCGAAACAGGGATTGGTGTAGCAGGCTTTGCAAGCCACCACCACGAGGAAACTAAAACAGTGAACGAAGTACAAGCAAATTCGGACTGGAACAATCGGAATAGACCCACGCAGCGATAAAGGACAATGGGTTGGAAACTCTGGACGTAGAATTGCCGATCTCTCAACTTCCAAGGGATCACTCGAGTTCGACGTCGTAGCGCTGCAGTAGGTGTGCTGGAAGAACTCAACGGTACGTACGTTCAGAAATAGCCATACCATCTGCCAGAACTGCGAAAAAACACACGAGCTCGGTACAGCTTTTATAGTATGGGCGTGATGCGGAAACGTGTGATTGGATGGTGGTCAATCAATCCTCGAATGTGCAGGTTGAGAATCAAGGCCCAACTCTTCAACACAAGCATCATCAACGTGCACAGCCCTCACTTCAGAAGTACCGATGACGACAAGGAGGAATTCTATGCGCAGCTGCAGCGTGAATATGACCGCTGGTTAAAATATGATATCAAGATCGTCATCGGGGATTTCAATGCTTAGGACGGCCAGGAGGAGGAACACAAATCGGTGATTGGAGGGTTTAGCGCACACCCGCTGACCAGCTAAATGGGCCTAAGACTCTAGTCCCTTCTTCCAGCATAGACTTCTTCACAAGTACGCCTGGTGGTCACCAAATCAGACAGAATCACAGATCGACCACATTTTGACCGACTGTCGACACTTCTCAGACGTCATTGACGGAAGATCCTATCGAAACGCTAACATTTACTAGGATCACCTCCTATTGATGGTTAAGATGCGCCCAAAACTTGCCGTTGTGAACCACATTCGGTACCAACACCAGTCTCGGTTACATCTCGCGCGGCAGAAACAGCCAGTCGTCGCCGCAAACTACATACATTCACTCGAAGGTAAGTTACTTGAAATGGACGAGCTAGACGAAGCCCCTATCGAGGACTGTTGGAACAACATCTAAACAGCCATTAGCAGAGTAGCAGAGAGTTCCATCGAAGAAGTTGCAGCGAAACCAGGTCTTTCGGGAGAAGAAGCGCTACCTGGAGTATGCGGATTTGAAGCGGTGGCATGAAACGCGTCGGGATAAGAATGGCAGTATTTTGACGGACAATCGTCAATCGACCGGGAAAATAATTTCGACTGTGCGACAAAACGGAGAAAATAAGCCAGCTGCAACGATAGGAAAAGTTAAGGAAACCATCATGCAGCCGTAGAACAACAAATCGGCTAGGAAATATGGGATCGGAACGGAGCTTATTAAAATAGGACCAGAAAAGCTGCCCACTTCTCTGCACCGGCTAATTGATAGGATTTGGGAGACAGAACAGCTAGTGCAAGAATGGAGCGATGGGGATATCTGCTCATCGTTCTCAATGCCGCGTACAAAGTGCTGTCCCCAATCCTTTTTTCCGTCATCTATCACTAATTGTGAATACCCAGCTGGCATTTTCATGTGTATAAAAAAGGTCAAAATCAGCATTACGTACAGATATACATGCTAAATAAATCGTATTTCATGCGCAAAATTAGCATATCCGTGCTATTTTGGAGGCGATATACGTGATTTCGAATAATTTTGAGCGTTACGACTATATAAGTATTTATATACGATAATATCCGATTAAGCGCGAGTCGCTCCGTACTACTCTACGATTTTGTGCTGAAAATCGTATGTATGTCAGTCATTATCATTATATACGACAGAAAATCAATTTGATCCCGCTTTAGCCAGCTTTAGTTACGATTTCGAGTTTGTTAGGAGATATTTACGATAGTTTTCGTACATTGATATACGAGTTGGTGCTAGCTGGGTAGATTTGAGGGAGTTTATCAAACCGGTTTCGTTAAAGGACGGCCAACAACGAAACACTTCGCCAGATGCTGCAGAAGGGCCGTGAATTCAAAGTTCCCACGTACCATTTGTTCATTGACTTCAAAGCCGCATATGATACCATCAACCGAAAACTGCTATGGAAAATCATGGACGAGAACAGCTTCCTTAGGAAGCCAATCAAACTGATTCAATCTGCGATGAATGGTACAAAGTCGGATTTCCGGTGGATTGTCGAGTACTTTCCCCGACGACGTACGCAGCCACGGGTCAACGGTTTCCACTCACCCACCACCACCACTCACCAGGGGGCGGAAAAATGGAGTCAAGGTAGTGTGGATTGAGAATGGCAAGAAAACGATCAGTCAGGGAGAGAGTGGGGTTCGTGGCCCGAAGAAAGGTCCTAGGTCGTTAGACAAAAGCTAATCAAAGCCATTACCTTGTCTGAAGTCAAACCGTCAACGTGCGCAAATTCAAACAGACAGACGAAATTAGACCAGAAGTTTCTGTTTGTTAAAATACACAAATTAGAAGGAAGATAGGAGTGAAAGACGGAAATTACAGAAAGTTTGAAGGAGGAAAGGAAAGACTTGTATAACAAAGCAAACAACAGATATGGCTATTCAGAAATTCTTCTACCATAGTCCCGAACTTGACCGCCTTGAACCGGATGCTAAAAAACCCTCTCGCACTTAGGACCCCTGTGTTTACCCTGAGTTTCCTGAGAGCAGTACCTTTACCTACCGTTACCAACGTGACCCGGAACTAGACCTGGGTTGTATCGAATTTGGTCCTCAAAGTTCGCCGTTGCCACCACATCCGTCAACTCCTAAGCTGAAAGAGCGTCCCTACCATCGACGCCATTGCAGCAACTCCTCGTCGTCGCCATCGCGCTTAAACAAAACGTTGAGTGTGCCCGCCGCTGGAACGCCGGGAGTGACCTATCGAACCCCGTGCCCCACCGTCGCCGACCTGACCGCAATTGGATCCCGGTCAGCATCTCCGCTGGAAGTGAAACCCCGAAACCAAAAGGTAGGACATACCGAAGGGAAATTCCGTCACTAAAAGGAATAGTTTGAGCAGAAGGTTTTCAGGTGTTTTCTTGACAATAAGTCGCGAACGTTTGCCGTCTCTGAGGCTTGATTTGGGGGGTCTCGTAAATGCTGGATAATTACGACCTAGTCAGTTACACACTGGTAACGACGGACGATGACACCAGCCATGAGATTGGGAGCCGTATTATCAGCAGAAGTCATGCTAACTATGAGCTTTAAAGGCAATTGTAGTCGACATGACGCATTTGGACCAGTTGTTCGCTACGGGCGTGAAACGTGGACGATGCTCGAGGAGGACCTGCAAGAGCTAGGAGTTTTCGAAAGTCGAGTGCTAAGAACGACGTTCGGCGGCATACAGGAAAACGGAGGATGGAGGCCGAAGATGAACCATGAACTCGCACAGCTCTTTAGCGAACCCTGTCAAATCCTGTAGAAACAAGCCTACCAGGGGCACAGCGAGCAAGAGATCTGTCAGAGAATACGCGGTGATCATCACCGAGTGAATCGGAGAGACTTTGTTCATCAGTCTTTTTCTTAGGTCAGCTTATTATCTTAGGTAAGTGCTGTTACGTTTAGTAACGCTAAGCCAGATGGTTATTTAACCCACCGCCGTATGCGCCCCACATGGATGTAATGTGGGAGCGCATGGTACGCTCCGTGAAGGCGACCATATAAGTAACCGCCGATCATTCGTCTCACTCAACTGACGAAGTCTGCCATACAGTAATTGTGGAAGCTGAAGCAACCATCGACTCTAGACCGCTTACTTTCAATTCACTAGAGTGTTCGAAGCACAAACTTTAGCATTAACTCCAAACCACTTCTTGCACTTCGGCACTAAATGTCGACATGGCGAACTGGTAATGGCTATCAGTACAAATTTAAACATGTTGAGGAACAGTTTCGCCTCGCACAGACCGCATGTGGACCGCCGGGTTACATTAGTCGGGAATACTTTTGAACCCGCTGGGTTCGCGAGTATTCCCGACCAATGTAACCCGACGTGCCAAATGGTTCAAACCAAAGGGGAGCATAACCGGCCATGTCTCTCTAATGTTATCAGGAGCAACGCGGCTATAAGAACGGTCGATTACAAATCACCCAACGGTTAATGTCGTAAGAAGGACCTTATAATACCAAGATTTTTTTCTAAAGACACCATACGCAAAAAATGACACGTTTCGAAGTAATCTTCCGCGATTACGTACTCGGCTTTTTACGTATTTTTTTTTTGGATCCCTAAGAACCCTCGAGTGAAATTGCTGGCTTCTTGAAAACTCCTATAAATCTACGCAAAGGATCAAATGTCGTTTTTTTTCAGCAAGTGTTTGTAGATCTCGATTTCATTAAAATATTTTTTAAGGCTTTCGGCACGAGCAGGCAAAGAAGAAAAATCTCTCCAAAAGTGTGACTACAGCAACCTCAACAACTATTGTACCCCCTCCCACGCCGCAATACACAAAAAATAAACAAAACAATAACCTCGTGTGCACACAGGTTTCATCAATTCATTTACCAATTGCGGTTGACCAGCTTTTTCAATTTTATGTTTGATTTAATTTTGAAATGATTTCCGGTGGATTCATTTCGTCATTAGTTTTTTTTTTCATTTCTGCTGCATTTCCTATTCCACGCACTGCTGCATTTCTAGCGCGAGCAAGCTGCAGTGTGAAAATGCAACATTTGCAATGCCGTCGTGCATGCTGGGGCTAGTTTCCGTTGCTTGCCGCCACTGCCGCCGCTCTCACCAGGCCTGCAGGTTGATATACCTAAACCGCACTGTTGGGCTTTGTTTTGAAAGAGTAAAATTAATCTAACATTTTTCCCCCATCAGCAATGTTTTCATTGATATTTGGCCACTCATCGATGGTTAGTTTCATGGAATTTGGTGAACGTTTGTTTTTTTTCGGGCGTTGCACACGCGGCTCTTATCAGTTCAACTCTGTCGGTTTTGGCTTTGGGGCCCCTGAAGGGGTCTAGTCCGATTGGATGAAACTGCGGCTTGATTGAAACGATTCCTGCCGACCGACCTACACCGGCTCACACTATGGACTATGGTCTCTTGTGGTTTCGGACCATTTGCTAGCAGTAGGAGGAAATGAGAGGGTAATTATTTATTTTCACATAAATATACATTTTAGCGATATTTTTTCCGGCTTGCTGCACTCATCAATTTAATTGAAAATAATGCACATATTTCCCAGCCATGGTCCGTGCCGTCGTCGTCGGCGTCGTCGTCCGGTAGGGCCACAACACATCAACAACCGCACTCGAGTATACACAACTAACACACATTAACGCGTGCACATATTGTGAGCCAGCAACCGGGATTGATTCATTCTTTGTTATTAATTAAATATCGATTTTTTTTTTAATTTAAATTTTCACCATAAAGTCCTTTTGGAGCAGCAGCCAGCAGCCAGCAGCCAAACAGCCCTGCTTACCAGCCGTGAACATATAGTAAATATTTATAATAAAATATTCATTATATTTTTAACCTCAGCCCATGCATTAATTATAATTGATGTTGATTGATATTGTTACTGAAAATGAGGTGTGTAATCGGAGACTGTGCAGTTTGCCTGGACGGAACTCGAGCTCTATCTTCTAGTAAGCTACATTGCCAACAGGTATGAAAAATTATCTTCCATTTTTTTTAATCCATGAAGCCCAACAACGGTAATGTAGAGCTTTTCCAATCGACAATTATTGATAATTATTTCACATGTTTTACTTTCGGCATATGTATAATAGCACGACCTGTATCTATCAGATTAATTATCAATAATTAACAAACAATTGATGGAGCCTGCCAAACAGATATCATACTTTCGGACAAATGCTGCAAACCGATATTGAATGAAAATGATAAAGAAGGTCAATGTAGTAGCATCAGACTGTCTGCCTTCTATCAACTCCCACATACATGTTTGCCTGTCCTCGCCGGATCCTTCATATCAGGCTGTCCTTATCAAGTGAGTGTATAGAGCTCAATCTTTAGGGGGGGGCGTCTATCGTCTTCGGTCCGAAACTCTACATATAGGCGACAAAATGATTTATAACACTCGAAAACATTTGCCGCTCGTCACCGCTCGGTATCCTTGCTGGTCTCGACGAGGGTGGTCATGTGCAGGCAGAATGCCGGAGACAGAGGGTTGGAATTAAATCGAAGAAATATGAAGAAAATTGGAGCTACCAGCTTTTGAGGATGAGAGCACTGAACGAACGGATGGGAGGCAATCGGCCAAGATGACGCTTTCGATAACTGCTGCTCTGCTGGTGTCGGGGTAGAAATTCTTCCTTCATACATCGGTATATAGCCAGAGTGCCAGCCGAGAGCTTCGATCGATGGTAGGTGGTTACGGGATGTACGCGTGTTGGTTTGCTGACAGGGGGAAAATTAGGGTAACTATTGAAACAAAGATGCGGCGACGTTTTTGGGCACGGGCTGGGGTTTTCTGGTTAGGTTAGCCCAAGACATTTCCGTCGCCATCGTTGTCGTCGTCGTCGTACGAAAACTCGGTTCCAGCAGTTTGTCCCTTCCGGCAGGCAGGCAGAGAGAGAGAGAGAGCTGCCTCAGCATAGATATTTTATCCGTTCGAGCGAGGGTTCTATTGCAGGAAGGGTTTCAACTTCATAAATCAAAGTTAATGATATCGGCCCGGCCAAAATTTGGGGCACGAAAACGGTGTTGAGTTTGTTGCGCTCATTTTGGGCCTGGGCGGTGGGAGGTAACAAATGCTGTCGGAAAGATGAAAAATGCTACCCAGAAGTTGGCTGCTGGCTGCTGGAGATCAATAGGAGCTGTGTTTTGAACTAGGGTGGAAGACCTTGGCAAGTGCAAATTTGATCACATAATTTATGGGAATTCAAGTGATGAGAAAAGACGTTAATCATTTCTTTCTCTAAGATCTATCTTTCGCCAATAGCGCGATAGAACTTTTAAAGTGAATTGACCAAATAATAAATCAGCCGGTGGAAATCATGTTTGTGTCCTTTTATTTGGCTGCCAAGCTGACTGGTTTCATTAGCGGCGGGAATGAGCTATTTGCTATTATCCTAAAAATTAATTGAATTTTGAGAATTTTCTCAACACTTCTAACTTAGAAAACCGCTCGCTTGAGAGAATCGGAACAATGTTCACTTCCTTTTCATAGCACCGAGAGGCTTATCTACATCCCTCGACCTGTGAACCACTTCCGTTTCCGATTTTTCTTGCACACAGTACCCACTGTTATGCATGTTGCGGAATAAATTATATTTATAGGGTTTTATATCGCAGGGTTTTTACACTTGTACGGTTTTATGCTGAAAACTAGAAGCAACACTCCAGCGCTGCGGTGTGGCCATTTTTTATACGAGGCCATATTGCAGTTTTCATGCATTTTTTTGGTTGCCAAAGAGTTCAAACAAACTGTGAGTTGCAGAAAGGAAGTTATTATTGATCGGTTTTCATGTCAGAAAGCAACTTAAAACACTTTGCTAGAAACTACGAATGACTAATCGAATCTATTTATTGTGGTTAAGCAACTGGTTTTCAATAATTGCAAAATTTTGATGGCGCGTTTATTTTAGCCACTTGTTATATCAATATGCACGATGAAATTTAATGCGCATGTGATGCACAACTACTAAAGCTGCTGAAAATTTCTTATTTATTCTTTCGGATATGTTGTGGTCGTTGTAAATCAAATTAAACAGGATGATCTGAGAGTAAAATTTTAATTGTACTGCTCACTGCTATATAATTTCAAGTTGCTGAAGCTCTCCGATTTAGCTTTTAACGCTGCAAGCTTTATGCTTTATAGTTTTGTTGCATAAAACAAAAAGCTCCATTAGATTATAGCGGATGCCGTCAACTAGTGAAAAGCATAATCGGTTTTATTGTTGCTTTCAGCAGAGCGTAAGATATCTGCTTGAGCTTATGGCCAGACTCTTTAAGAGGTTATAAGAACTTTCTGAAGAGTAAGCCTTTTGGTCGGACGAAAGTTTTATAGCGATCATCAGAAGGTTCTAGTGGCGCTCATAGTATTATCAGTGGCTTTATAAAATTAGCCATGAAAACCACTAGAGGAACGCAATAAAATTGAAATTGCTGTTTGGGATCTAACACCACCAGTTCACCTGTCCAATTTTTTCCATATGATTCCACACTCTTTCTGTGAACGGCACGGTCGTTTCCGACACGGTATGAAGCACAATCGGCACAACTTTGTCTGTCGCATTGCTTTCCAACGGACTCCGATGCCCAATAACTTAAAACTGAAGCAATTAGCGTTTTAAGGGCTATCTATTTCGCAACATTTACGAAAAAGCTTTTGACGTTGACGTTTCGTCGACTGCACTGTCCGTATTTGAAGCGGTTGGTGACACACTCATGTGAGTGATCAGCCTCTCCTTGTACTGGCACTCCATGTTTGACTACCTTCCGTAATTTTTCCCGAAATCCGCTCCAATGCATAGCTCAGAAGCCAGATTGGCTAGCCCCAACATGAAGCTATTGAACGTTGTCCAGATTGACGCACACGAACCACTGCTTCAAGAAAGCCCACTGCATCTACAACGACTTGGGCAGTTTATCGATCAACTCCCTGAGACAACAATAGATATCCTTGAATTTTTTCACAAAGCGAAATAAGAAGCCCCCCAAGTAACCAAGAGTTCGAATAATGGTGTCTAACAAGCGTTAAACAGCTTTATGTATATCAATCTATAACTTGCTAAGCAGCGTCACTTTTAAGTAATTAACCGAACTTTCAAGCTGTCTTGGGTTGACTGCATAGAACGCTAAGCAGCTTCGTAATAAACCTTCAAAAACTAAGAAAAAACAAATTTAGCGGCACTTCTATGTTCTATTTTTATACTTCTACCTAACTTCTATATTCGTTGCATTTGCCTGTTGTTGGGCTTGAACCCGGGTGTTCCGCGTTGTAAACCTATACCGATCCACTGCGTCACCTTTGTCGTATACAAGCGATGTGAATTTTGCCAATGAGTTGTTTTTAAGTAAAAGTTCATTTTAGAACTTGCAGCAGCTTTATGCAGCGCGAGTTAATTATAGAACATAAAGTTTGGAGTTAGGCAATTAACTATAGTAGTGAGATACCGACAGCATATGCTACACAACACAACACAATAATGAAGAGCATTACATTCTAATTTATATTTGTAATTAGAAATGTGCGAGGATTAAATTTATTCAAGTGAAATAAAAATAATCAATCTCCAATAGTTTCAGGTTCTGCCGGTTTGATCACCAGAAATATAAACAAAAAAGCAGCACGCAGAACTTGTTAAAAACTAAAGTTGCTTCAGAACTTCATGTAGCATCCTAATAGCTTTGAAGTATCTATGAAGTACTCGCAGCACTTCTTAAAGCATTTAGTTCCACGTATACTTAATATACACTACTAAGCAGCAAGAAATTTCCACGGAACTGAATCTGAACTAATTATGAACTTTCGAGTTCGCGTGTCAAGTAATATTCGAACTTTTGGTTGCTTGGGCCAGCTGTGAAGAAGCTTTATTCACTACGTATGAGATGTGGTCCTTGAATGTTACTTTAGTGTCCAGCAGAATTCCCAAATCCTTAACTGTGGATTCACGGTGCAAACGTGCGCCTTCTATGGCAAAGTCAAAGTGGAAAAGTGAGCGTTTTCGGCCAAATGAGATTACCGAGCACTTAGATACATTTAGCGATAAACGATTGATTCGACACCATTCAGCGAAGACTTCCAACTGTTTTTGCAGAAAGACTGTGTCTTGGGGCTCCTGTATCGTATGGTAAAGTTTTAAATCGTCAGCATACGAGAGTTTCAGGCATTTTAAGAAAAAGTTCACATCGTTCATGTACAGTAGGAATTAAAACGGCCCTAGGTGGCTTCCTTGTGGAACACCAAAACAAACTGGAAATGGCGATGAAATGTGATCACTGATTTTTACAGACATGCTTCGTCCGCTAAGGTATGATTGAAGCCAGAGAAGCATATGTTCATTCATGCCAAGTCCTTCAAATTTAGCAATTGCGATTTTATGATTCATTTTAACAAATGCTGCGGATAGGTCAGTGTATATAGCGTCTACTTGATGACCCTTCTCTATTTGGCGTATTACAAACGAGGTGAAACAGGTCAAGTTGGTTGTTGTAGATCGTTTGTGCATAAATCCGTGCTGATCCGCCGAAATGTAGTGATTGTATCTCTGAGTAAGCTCCTGAAGAATTATCAGTTCAAACAATTTAGACGTGGCACTTAATGCAGCTATGCCCCGATAGTTCGAGACGATTCGCTTGCAACCTTTTTTAAAAACAGGAAAAACATGTGATTGTTTCCAGCAGTTTAGAAATACACCAGTAGCCAAGGATAGGTTGAACACTGTTGTAAACGGTTTAGCAAGTGTCTCCATACAGCGCTTCAAAATGATTGAAGGGATACCGTCAGGGCCATATTCCATGGAGGATTTTATTACTTTTCCAGCTGATGTGACCATATCAGCGGAGAACTTCGTCCCAATCAACATGCTCCGACATTAGCCTTTCTGTAGTCATATGAGAGGCTTTCAGAAACGTCCTGGAAGCGTTGTTGTGGGCTAATCTTTAGCTGCGTTAGTATGGGAGGATGATGCTTGCAGAATTTTACTGGTGGTGCCGGAGCCTCCATAACCGTGCAGTCTACACATAATTCATCACTGACAAAGCACAGATCCAAAATACGATGATTTTCGTTTTCAACCGCACATATCTGTCTCCAGATATGTCCAGCGGTACTATATGCATCAGGTAGTTTTTTTGCAGCTGTACCAATAGAGAAACGAGAGGTGTTTGCAAAAAGAGCACTGCAAGAATTGCTCTGCCAAGAGATCGCGCTTAGGTTGAAATCACCAAAAACTATAATTTTATCTCTAGGCTCCAATTGCGAAACTACCCAGTTGAGTGACTCGAGATGGCAATCGATTAGATTATCGTCGTTAATCCGATCTGGAGGGATATAGACTACACAAAGGTAGATAGCTGCGTCAACAGTGGCGATGGCGACCCACAATTGTTCGACTTTCGAACAATCTGGGGGGTTTACTATACGGGATTTAAAACTACTCAATCTCTCTGATAGATTCACCGTAGACTTCCAAGGTGATATCGTCCGCAAAGGCGACAATCACCACCCCTACCGGGAACTTTAGCTTCAACACCTCGTCGTACACGACGTTCCACAACACCGGGCCCAGTATGGAACCTTCTGTACAGCGACACCGGCACTAGGACGTTCCGAAGCGAGCTGGCTATGGAGTCCCAGCTAGCGCTATTAAACGCATTTCTCACGTCGAGCGTGACAACTGCGCAATAACGAATACCTGTCCTCTTGGGCTGGATTGCCACCTCAGCTGTCTTAGTGACAGACAAGATGGCATCCACCGTAGATTTGCCTTTTCGGAAGCCGAATTGGTTCCTTGACAGACCGTTTGTACCCTCCGTGTACTGTACTAGTCTGTTAAGGATAACCCTCTCCAGCACCTTGCCGGCAGTATCGAGTAGACAGATCGGCCTATATGACGAGGGGACACCCGGAGGTTTTCCCGGCTTCGGCAATAGGACCAGGTTCTGTCGCTTCCATCTGTCCGGGAAATGGCCAGCTTCCAGGCATCTATTCACTACTGCCCCGAATAATTCGGGAGCCTCTAGAATAGCCGCTTTAATGGCCATATTCGGGATACCGTCTGGCCCCGGTGCCTTGCTCACCTTTAGGGATTTAGCGATATCAATGAGTTCCTCGTTCGTAACCGTCACTTCCTCCCCGACCTCCAAACCGCCGTCGCCCACGTTACTTTGGATGTTCGGCTGGGAGGCCGACCATCCTACGCTTTGGTCTGAGATACTAGAACGTCGGCCGTGGGACGACTCAGCGGCCTGGGACCAGGGCCTTGGCTCGTGGCGCGGAAAGAGGCCCTCGATGATCCGCTACAAGTGCTACTCGACATTCAGCCCTGCTTTCATCCGAACGAGCTCTTTGCATAATTCTCCTCGCACGAAAGCACGCTCCGCGGAGTTCCGCAATTTGATCTGTCCACCAGTAAGCCGGTGACCTGCCATACCTAGGTCGACTTTTCCTAGGCATGGTAGCGTCACACGATCGCGACAGTACCTCAACCAAATGATCAGCGTTTGGATCGGGCATACCGCGATCACCGCACTCTCTCCGGATCGCATCCACAAATACTTCGGGATCGAAGTATGATGTCTTCCATCCACGGGTGGTTGGAGTGTTGGCCCTACTCGCCGCCTGCCGCCTCGTTATCTGACCGACACCATAGCGGACCGCCTGATGGTCACTGTGAGTGTAGCCATTGTCTACCCTCCAGTCTCCTATCAGACCAGGACTGCCGAAAGTCACGTCGATGATAGACTCCGCACCGTTCCTACTGAAGGTACTTGTGTTGCCGACGTTGGCCAGATCTACGTTAAGCTTTGCCAGAGCTTCAAGCAAAATCCGACCCCTATGGTTCGTACGACGACTTCCCCACTCTACCGCCCAAGCGTTAAAGTCGCCCGCCACAACCACCGGCCTTAAACCAGTCAGCACAACTGATACTCGGTCTACCATCCGCGTAAACTGCTCGATAGACCAACTCGGCGGAGCATAACAACTGCAGTAGAACACTTCACCCACTTTGGCAACCGCAAATCCCTCGTCTGCAGTTGACACAATCTCCTGAACCGGGAACCTGCTTGTCGTCCATATAGCCGCCGTCGCAGACCTATCCGAGACCCAGTTGCCGTTTCCGGCAGGGACGCGATATGGATCCGAGACTATGGCAATGTCCATTGCTGACTCAGAAACTGCTTGGTGTAACAGCTACCGTGCTGCAGTGGTTCAGGTTGAGTTGTGTCACTTGCACTATGAACGTGGCTTAGTCACCGGCACACCGGCCGGGCACCTTGGATCTCCCGTTACGTGCTTTGCGTCCCGTTTACCGGTACAGATCAGGCACTTGGGAGGCTCCGCGCAGTCCTTTGCTTTATGGCCAGCACTGCCACATCTCCTGCACAACTGGCTCCTATCTGGCCCCTTGCAGTTCCAGGCTTTATGCCCGTGCTCGAAGCACCGGAAGCAAGCTTCCGACTGCTTGGACACGCTCAGTGGGCATACCGACCACCCCACTTTTAGCCTAGCAGCTTTCAGGGCTTTGTTTCCGTCAGTCAGCGGAAGTCGTATGGTGGCTACCTGAGTTCCGGCCGGACCCTTGCGTAGGCGAACCGCCTCGGTTGCCACCACCACTCCACTTTGCTCTTTGAGAGCTTGTACGACCTCACGCACTTCGGTGATCTCGTCCAGGTTCTTAAGCTGGAGAGTCACTTCTGGTGTGAGAGCACGTACCTGCACTCCGTCCCTGAGCACTCCTTCCGCTATGGACTTGTATGCGGAACTTTTCTTTGTGGCGTCCTTCTTTAACTCGAGGATCATATCGCCCGTGCGTGAGCGGCGGATGCTCCGTACGTCCGCGCCCAGATCCTTGAGTAGGGTGTCTCCTCTCATGGCCTTCAGAACCTCCGAGTATTTCGACCCGTCGGTTTTCAGAATAAGAGCGTCGCCCTTCTTCGCTCGCTTTCTTGCCGGTTTAGGTGGAGCAGTTTTTTTACTGGAGCCTCCTCCGCCTTTTCTCTTGGCCCTAACCTCGGTCCACGGGCCACCTGTCTTGGAGCTTCCCGCTGGTTCATCGGTTAGCTCTGCCAACCCGCTAGCCTGAGGGCTTTTACCGATCAGGCGTTTTTTCGGTCCACCAGGGGTGCTATCCCCCGGGGACTGTCTCGGGCGCTTGGCGGATGCCTTACCGCTGCTCGTAGCGCTTTGCGTGGCCTCCTGGGCCGCGTTACGACACTCCGTCAACGGGCAAGCGTCCGTTTGTACTGCCTTCGACGCCTTCACGGTCACCTTCTTAGCCTCTCCTGCACGCGCCACGAGGCTTACAACGTTGACAACGTCAGTTTGTAAACGGCGGGAAACTAAGGCTCGCACTTGCTCAACGGTAACATCACGAGAGATACGTGATAAATATAGCCAAAATCGTTCAGTGGGTGCAGCAGCGAAATTTCCGAGTGACGGTGATAGTGACTCGGATGTGCCAAGCATAAGGGGTTGTGCTTGCCCCATGTTAACACTAGGCTACTTGAAAAGCCGACGGCGTTTAGTTGAGACGAAGCCTGAGGGCAGAAAGAAGAAAGTGATGAAATTTGAGAGTGAATGAAGGAGAAAGAGCGGAAAGGTGAGAGGGGGGGCGGTTATTATTAGCTACGCTTAACATGTAATCGTTGTGACTCCTACCTTTTGTCCAATGCTGAAAGATGCATGGGTCGAACCAAGCTATAATCTGAGATTATACCGGATTCGACCCTACAACACCTGCCAGGGCATGTGGTTCGCTGGTACTAATGTACCTTTGAACCATAGAGACGCTAGACAAAAGGAGACTTCACAACTCCCCTTCTTCATCTTCAAATTCCACTATCTGATGGGTTGGGTTATTTATAGACACAAATTGTGCCTCTTCCTCGATATAATGTAATTGACTCACCGAATTGAGAAGTTTTAATCTAACTCGTTTTTACTCATGGAACGACGGCGGGACGCGCGCTTAATAAGGGGGATTGTACAGTCTCCTTTTGTCTAGCGCCTCTATGGTTCAAAGGTACATTAGTACCAGCAAGCCACATGCTCTGGCAGGTGTTGTGGCTTCGAATCCGGTTAAAATTTCAGATTATAGCTTGGTTCGATCCATGCACTTTCCAGCATTGGACAAAAGGTAAGAGTCATAATGACTAGCTACTAATAACCCCCCAAAAAATTCTGTGATCCATATTGTTTACGAGCTCCGTACTTTTCGTTAGTGCGCTGTATTCTTGAGACGGCTTGCGTGGTTCGGAGTCCATTCACAAATATTTGGTCAACAGGAATCGAAGCTGTGCAACGGTGATTTATTAGACACGAGACATTTCAACTCAAATCGGCTGTTCCCATTCACATTTTGAAATTTTCGTTTAGGCTCAGGATCCGATGAAGAAAACAATAAATGAACAAAATAATAGTATGTATATAACTATTTGAATTTTAATATTTGGAAATTTTAAATTTAGAAATATAATACAAAAGTTCGGTACAAGTTTCTTCGTACAAGCTTATTCGTGATTCTCCATTTTTTTCCTGCGACCGACAATCGACTGCGCATATATTTTACGAATTTCCAACACACAAGGGTAACACTTCCAGAAACCGCAGCCGCAGAAAAGATTAATTTATTCACCACAAAGTTATCATTTTCATATCGTCCTGCGTCCTATTGGAGCTGACATGTGCTGTACAGTGCTCGAATATTAACTCATACAACGAAGCTTCTTCCTACCCCGCTGCTTTTATTCTATCAGGGCAATAGGAAAATCCATACAAAGTCTTGCACAGTAGAACAGGTGTCCATTTTGTTGTTCGTCGGTGTCTGATTTGCGGTTAGCATTATTTTTCTTTCGTCCGCTTCCCCACCCAGTCACAGATATACACACCCTCGGAAAATGCTGCGCATTACAACGAGCATTTTTTCGATGTGCAGTCCCGAAAAACCGCAGAACACGAAAGGTAAAAGTATAAATAAACGAAAGAAAAATCCAACGAAAATGGATAGACAGCATATAAATATTTCCCAGCTAGCATTACAGCCGAGTTCATTCCCTTTCCCTAACCGACAACAATCGGTCATCGGACGAATCGCAGTCGTTCCTTTGCTATTATTACGTTCCCTTTGTATGGGTTGATGGGGTTGGGAAAATCGATGTATCGTCGCGACGTCTTACGTTTGCGGTTTGGTGTTCTGCGGTTTTCAATGCTCACACTTGCCGTGCCACATTTCCACATACATACACTTCCACGCCGAACAACCTTTTGGCAGTATTCGTGCGGTAAAAGTATCCGGACTGTAGGCGGAGACTTTGTGGTTTCCGGAAAATAACCGCAGCGATTGGTTTATTTACAACCGACCGTCGGTATTCGCGTGCGTTGGTCATCTCGCCTCGGTTTCCGTGTTGCTGCTGATTTATTTTCGTAACAACAGGAGACAATTTGCTCTCTTGGTGTTGCTCAAAGTGAAGGTTAGGTTCGAATTTCGCTAGTTTAATTTCTGTTTTAAATCATTTCCCGATAAGAAATTCATTTATTTTTATATTTTCATATTGCATGACACGTGTTACATAAAATATATGCTTAAATATATCCTTGCATTTTCTTTTGGTTTGTCACTATTTTCTTTTCTCCTTCGATGTTTTCTGACACAAAAAACGTGCGACAACATTCTGACATCTTGCGGAAAGCTCACGAAACAGCACCAATAGCATTTTTTCCCTTCCAACAATGTCCCACCCTACCGGATAGCGTCCACTTCTTCGCTAGCGACACGAAGAAAATATTCTTTTATTCGCTCGCATTTTTCTTGTGCGAAACTTTCCGACTTCCCCTCCGATGTGTTATAAGCTTTCTTAGCTATCTGCACTCTCAATTTTTCACGGACGACGCGTCGGGAGGGTCGTGGATACGCCACGGTGCTCTGTTCAAAAAGGGGAAGACTCCGAAGGGGAAATCGCTAAGCAGCTGCTTTGCGTTTGCTGCTGATTTCTTTTCTCGTGAGTTCGCGATTCTTTTCTTTGTTTCCTAAGAAGTTTTTCTTTCTTTCGAAGGGGAGATTGAGAGGATTGAATAGTAGCCTTTCCTGTAATGTGGTTTTGAATCCGACCGACAGATGGCATGGCTTGTCCTATTTCTGTCTTTTTTCACATTAGTTCTAATTATACTTCTCAAATTATGCATTTTATTTTTAAAATTGAGATTAAAGTATCAACTTATAAGCAGTAGTTAAAGCATAGGACTGCTAAAAAGGAATGTGAGACTGCTTTACATATAGGTTGAAGGGAAAAAACATTATTCAGTAACAAAGTTTGAAATAAAAAAAAATATGGTTTACTGGAATACTGAACTTTAAATTATTGCATTAAATTTATAAAAATTCCTTAAAAACTTTTGAATTACTTTTGAATCAAGAAATTCGAATGAATTGCGTCATGAAAGGTGGTGAGATTTTAAACACGCTGCTTGTTTGTTACACAAATCTTGAGTCCGTTTTCGTTTTGAATCCACAAAAATATTATGTCTCGGGTAAGGAAGTGTTGATAAGGCTCACGCACCAGCTTAGTTTAGAGTGAACTTTTTTTTGTATGCCAGAAGGGCATTGGGTTAAAATATGTGTTGGGTGTTAGTTAAAGCTCTGTGCACGCTTTATGTGTAGGGAGCGAGTTGCAATTATAGTCACAAAAATTTGGTTTCCAATATCCAAATCGATTTTCAATTTCATCATCATCATCATCATTATCATCACCATCTCGGAGGACTTCCAACGTGCCGAATTTAGTCAGGTTACCCTTACTAATACACACGGAATTCTGTTTTAGACTTCCTATTTCATAGTGAAGGGGATTCCTTTGCCGAGTTATAGGAAATCTGGGGATTCGCCTGTTGGATTCTCATACTAGAATTCTGGTTCTATAAGTAAGGCATTTTGTACGATTCTTACGCAGAATTCCACAACACGATTCCAATGCATGAAGTCCTATAGATTCTGTGTGAATCGTTTTCGTTCGTCCGGGCAACGTGCTGAAGTTGTCGCTACTGCTTAGCGCGCTACATAGCAAACTGTGGTTGATGTACGAGCGCAGCACTGTTCGCTGGGTCATCCGAAGGTGTGTCGCTTGCTCTAAGACGAAGCCGGTGACTATGGAACAAATGATGAAAAAATCACTAAGATCACATCTGGCGGATGGTTTCGCTTTTCAAAATATCAGAGTGGATTTTGAGCGCTCCAATCTATAGATCCTTCAACAAAACAAGTGGTACAAAATAAGTAGTAAACCGCCAATCTACAAGGCATTTGTGGCAGTCTGCATTGCAGTTTGCAGTTTGCATTGTTCTGAAGGTACTTCATTTGGAGCTCTTGTATAATTTAACGACGGATGCGTTCATAACCGTATGTATGTATGTATGTATGGGAGTAGCCACCATCACCACAAGAGTTTCCCATTGTATGCAAGTAGAATTACTGCAGAATCGTGATTATCTACCTAGTAACTTTCATGTCAATGCTGTTCGTGAAGGACCAAAAGGGGTTGAGTGGATCTATAAGCAATGTCGCTTATATGATTCCACGGGATAAAAGACACTCCTTCCAGCATAGACTTCCGGTTTCTAGATACATAACTTCGCCGTGCAAACTTATCTTGCGTGATGATTTGTGTGCTAGAAGGGCGCGTCAAAATCCTCTCTGACCTTATATGACTTGGGCTGGTTACCGCATCCCTCATCCAGTCTTCGATTCATTCGATACCCTGACGCTCCTTCCCCTTTACGATAATGATGGTATATGGCAATGTAATAAAATATGTGTTATATGAATATACATTATATGAAGTTATATAGACAAAAACAAAACAATCTCACCAGCAGTCCTTCGAATGGAATAGAGTTGCGTCATTTGAGTTTACATGAGTGCTTCCATTATTAAATTAATTTTTTCTTCTGATATCCATGAGCATTATTTAAACTTTCTTCGGCCCGAGTTTTCAGTATACAGTGCATGTTCCATGTTTCAGTGGAGGTGCTTGCTCCATGAGCTAAAACGAAACCAATCATTAAAATTACTTATGTTAAGCTTCCCAGTAAACAATTTGATTTGTATATTTCGATTGTAACTGAGAAATACGAAATCATATCCGTACGAAAAAGTTATATTTCACACCACATAAGAACATATAAGTACCAAAGTGGAGGCAATATACGTGCAAAAATTTTGATAATTCTATCTTGCATTCTATACAACAGTTTTTGGAACACGCAACTTAATAATCCTCAATATATGATTAAGATACAACTAAATGTTACAATCGTCTATACTGCTTTACAATTCAAAGCCATAAGTTGTATATCACGACATACACGACTGCAAAACAACTTATTGTACACTTCGCCTTGACATACTCTAATCATTATGCAATTCCAATGTAAAATTGACATGCATACGACTTAATGTGCACTTTCTATTACGATCTTGTGTTATCTGGGTTACCTACTAACAAGGTCGTGTGAGTCAGCCGTCAACCAAACTTGCAGTTTTTAAAATCAGGCAGCCGGAAGCCACCCATCATCGCACCTCCTAGCTTGGCGACTCAATATAGCATTACCGGGTAAGGCCACATGGAGGCGCTAGGTAGGGGCTTAGGATGGCTGCAGCTATGTTGGACGCTTCCTCATTTCCCTTCCCCATTTCATACCCTGCATGACGATAGCCACAGATACGCGGCACAAACTGAGTATAAAGCTACCCAAGCAACAATGTGAGTTTTATTGTACTCTTATGGCGGTTTTCAAGACCAATTTTGGTCTTAAATGCTGTCATAAGAGTGTAATAAATCCCAAATTGTTACTTGGGTAGTGATGTATTTGCCATGTTTGGAGACAAAATTTTGAAGATAAGTACATCAAATATTTGAACGAGCTCGAAATTTCTTAGAAAAACTCGAATAACTCAGCTCTGGCACGGATGTTTGAAGCAAAATTTTGCATGACGATAGCCACTAGAGATGCCAATACCGAGGGGGTATTTCGAAAACCGGTTTTTCGGTAATGATAAATTCAATACCGGTAAAACCGGTAAAAGCCAATGCTTGGAAATGAAAAAAAAATAAGTACGGAAAGAGTGTTTATCGTGTCAACTCTAAAACGAGACAGACCTTCCTAGGAAACTGCATACAATTTGAGTAATACTAAAATATATGGTCTTGTGGTCCAAATTGACAGCTTATTTTCTTACTAATTTTATTAAAGCCCTGTTCATGCTGAAACATCTGTGATACGTGGTGCCAGGTAATTGAAATATTTACTGGTTTGGAACGAATTATTTTGAGTAGCATAGCGCATTAGTGAATTTTGAGACACGCATTTTAAGGTGGAGGATAAATAATTGAGCAGGAACTGAACATGGTCGGAAAAAACTGCATATCATAATAGCTCGTTTCACAGTTTGCAGTATGAATGGTTCTTACAAGTCAGTCTACGTTCACAGCGATGCAATCTTTGATGATGGTTTCAGAAAACAGTCATCCTGTTAACAGTCAACAGGATTGCCAACAACAGGTCCATAACGGACCTCCTCTTCCGTGATTTGCTATAACATTTTTTAAAGCACTCCGTAATTTTTCACTGAAGATTTTCCGAAGAGCTGCAATGTGTATCGCACATTTTTACTGTTGCGCAATATTCTTAATTGTATTTTTGTTAATGTCACTATCATAGATATTTAGATAAATATTTTCCATTTGTTATGTTATTTATAAAATTTATAAAATTATATAATTGAGCTGTTATTTTCAGAACCTCGAATCTTTGAATTGAATTCGCTCTATACGTTAACAATCTGAACAGCAATGGAAACTTCTTGAGTTATTTTTTCATTAAATTTACCATGCAAAGAAATACCGAAAATACCGGTTTTTGATCGCGTAAAAACCGGTATTTCGGTATTGAAAAATAGCACGGTAATACCGGTAAAACCGGTTTCGGTAAAACCGGTAAAGCATCCCTAATAGCCACAGATATGTAGTAGCAGTAGTAGTAGTAGGGGAAACCCACCATCATTTCAAGGACTTGCCAATGTATGTAGGTAGAATTACAGTAGATCCAAATTTGATTATCAAATGAATTTCACACTAATGCTGTTACAGAAGGGCCAAAAAGGATTGGGCGGACCCACAAGCAGAGGCACTTGTGCGCATTCCGGAGTTATAAGAGTCGCCTTCCAGCATTAGGATCCTTCCATGTAATAATCAATTTCGCTTTACCAACTTTAACCTACGTGATGATTTGTTTGTTTTGAGTTGAGAAGTGCCATATTTGCTTCAGACCTTAAGGATTCAGGTTGGCAATCCACTCCATCATCCAGCCTTCCACATTTATGATATCAATAATAATACTATTAATAATATATTAAGATGAAATGTGGTATATATGGGTATATAATGAAGTGTGGTATATAATAGAACAATCTCACCAGCAGTCCTTCGTATGAAATAGAATAGCGTCCTTTGAAGTTCCATAAGTGCTTCTAATACTTAATTTGATTTTTTTCATTCTGGTATCCATGTAAAGTATTAAAACTCGTTTTGGCCAAGGTTTTTACTATATAGCAAGAGATGCTTCATAAGCTAAAACGAAAAAAAAAATAATTAAAATAGCTTAAGTCTGCCCAAAGCCCCGGTTTTGAGATCAGGCAGCCGGGAACCACTCAACATCGCACCTCCTAGCTTGGCTACTCAAAAGAGCATTACCAGGTATGGCCACGTGGAGGCGCTAGGTAGGGGCTTGGGATTGCTAGAGCTATATTGGACGCTCCTCATTTGCCTTCCCCATTTCATACCCACGACGGATGCGTTCATAACCGCACCACAAACTCAAGCGTCTAGTTTGTTCTTGGAAAGCTGGAACTGAAATAACTCGTGCATATTCCTTAGTTTGTTCTTACTGCCACAAAGACTTAAAGACAGCCATCGAGTGGCATCTGACTTCGCCTAACACCCCACACTTTGGTGGATTGTGGGCGGCGGGGGTGCGATCCACAAAATATCACCTCAATCGCATTACAGAGACTGCTAACCTGAACTACAACCGTTCTCCCATGCACAGAGACTGTCTTGAAAACAAACCCGGTTACACAGACCATCAATGGACCATAGTGATATCGAGCCTCTTACCCCTCTTACATAGCTAAACCCAACTTTCTCAATGGTAAGTCGCAATTTCCCAATTAAATGGCCTATCAGGTCTCATCCGCTATTGTGACACATAATTTTTACTCATCCAGCGTCACACGCATCAACGTAACTAGTTCTGTAGGAGAACCATGTCCTAGCGTTAACTGCCACAGCTCATTTCGTTTGACTGAACCGTGCCAGATGTACTCCCAAAACTCGTCAGTTACTAGACGCAGGGTAAGTATTTGATCCATCGTGGAGCGACCCCTATGAAGACTAGCTTTGTACTCGCCGACGCAGAACTCCGCTAACGGTCTCAGTCTACAACACAGGATAGGGAAAGCACTTTATAGGCAGAATTGAGCAATGTAATTCCTCGATAGGTTTTACTCTCGTGTCGATGTCCGTTTTTAAAATTATGGAACATGAGGCCAATCAACCACTCCTCCGATATTTAATTTCCACCTATATCCTGACAATGCTGCGGCGAATTGTTTCGTACAGCTGCTCGTTACCCGCTTTTAGAAGTTCAGCCAGGATACCATCCTTTCCAACAATGTTACCGTTTTTCAGCTCACTGAATACCTCCATAACCTCCTCCGGTGTTGGTGGCTCAACAGCTTGGCCGTCACTCACAAGTCTCATCCTGTACCTGCTGATCTTCGTGTTTACCTCCCTATTCAACAGCGTCTGGAATTACTCTTCCACCTGGCGTTTACCGTCATTTTGTCAGTTGGCAGGTTGCCAGCACTATCATTGCACATCACAGGCATGGCAAAATTCTTGCACCTGACCGTTTTGTAGAAACTCCGTGTGTCGTTGCTGGCGAACTTCTCCTCTGGACCGGCGAGCACGTGCTCTTCGTATTGACGTTTTTAGACGGTGGTTTCTTTTTTCCGCAGCTCTACCAGGACGAACCTCCTGATCTAATAAGCCAGTCGTCGTATGTTCGAATCTCGGCTGGGAGAGGCTGTTAGAGTCAATAGGATCGTAGCACTGACCCCGCACTGTCCTGTATTCTAACAGAAGGTCAAATTTCGATAACGGAATTAGCACCCAGGCTTTTCTTTTCTTTTCTTTTTACCAGGACGAACCAAAAATATTCGCACAGAGTCTCTGAGATTTCTCGCACAGGAATCGTGTGAAAGAATTCTGCAGAGGATTCACGCAGAATACCTTGCTTATAGAAGCAGGATTCTTATAGGAGAATCCAAGAGTTGAATCCCAGGGATAGCTATAACTCGGTACGGGATTCGCCTGTACTATGAAATAAGAATCCTCTGGATTCTAAAAGCAGGAATGCTGGTCTCTCGATTCTTTTCTCTGTTCTGACGTGTAGGCGCAGTAAGCTACTCATATATATTGAACTGTTGAGATCCTATCATTTATATCAGCAGAAATAACTATCTGCAGAATTATAAATGGGTGGTATATGAGGAAACCGCTGCATTGGCGACAAAGATGCACAGTGGCACTCTTCAGAATGTGGAAAGTACTCTTCCGGGTTCGCTGAAGGACGGTCCAAAAAGTCCATGAATATAGAATTCAACGCACAATTAATTCAAAGTTGCGTATGATGCCCGACCGTAAAATCATAGCCATTTTAACCTCGCAGGGTATTTTGTCAACGTGATGGTCCCTCATGTGGGCTGCTCAACATGCCGCTACAGGATTTTATGAACGGAGCAACACATAAGCACAATCTTCAGCAAATCTAGTTAGCTCGTCTGCTTTTCCGATGAAATGGATATTGTTGATAGAACAACATCTGTGGTGGTGGCTGAACAAACTAAAACTCAAAGTAGCAGAGGTTGGAAAACTCGCAAAATGAATAGATACGCCGAGCATCGGCAAACGGTTTTTATCATGATAAAACAGCAACGCGAGTGGTTCAATTCGTCTATAACAATGAGCAACATACACTCACGCTTCGTAGCATCGCTGAATATACGAATATCGTGAGCAACGCAGGAGTGCAAATTGCTGCTTTCTGGTGCTTGTAAAGCCACTAACACTACTTTAAACTATTCCCTTTTCGTGGTAATATTATTTTGAATACTTTCTGGCGTCCTCGGACATTCTATATCCGATAAATCGAACACACTCAATGTTCAATATTCAATTTTTGACTGAATTCTGATGTTCACATTGAGGTTCTGTTCGTGATAAAATTCAAAGCTGATGCGTGCATTATCGGCGAGGCAGGTGAATAGTGTGTGTTCATGAGGGATGTTCATCGATTCAAATGATCACTTTTTCGCGAATTCTCCAACCACTGCAAAGTAGCGAAGATTGGATTGAAGAAAAATTGACGCATTTTTCTAAAGTACCGTGAACCGCTAATATGACACACACGCTAAAAGATGGTGACTCGGTCCTAATGACAAGTGAGTTTGTTTTGGTTCGATCGTGCATCGAGCCGCTATGCTGCCCGTTCTCCCGGTACTCGACACTCGACAATGACTGAATCGAGTCAAGTTGCACGACATGACTTACAAAACAGAGCCCATAATTATTCGATGTACTGTCCTTGTAACGCTGATGTCTCTTGAGTAGATGCCGTTTTTTGTATTACTTTACTGCCATGAGAATATTGCAATCTGGGGCCCCTAATCTCAAAGGCCCGGTGGACCCTTTGGCTCCCAGTCCGCCCCTGGACGTGCGATCGAGGAAGATGCACGCGCAGCAGGAAAGCAGGGTGACTGGCGACTTGCAACCCACAACGAGAATCCTGGAAATCGCCACTACTTACGGCTATGATCTGCTGATGTGGATTGTCGGCCATCAAAGTAAAGTCAGTAACTGGATCGAGGTGTATAATGAACTCTCTTGTCCATAAGCATATTAGAACTTGAAGGCGCCGTGGGGCACGCTACGTCTGAACGAACTTATAATTAAACTTTCATGCACCTCAGATTTCTCTTCACAGGTTGTTAGTATTGGTCAAAACTATTAATTTAATTAGGAAAAGGCTGAATCGAAGAGATTGAAAATTTATACAGTGAAAAAATGGATTCGGATTCGACAGAAAAAGTTGCTCTTTCCTTCAACAATGTTTAACAATTTGGGCGGTACCTATTTATTAGTGAGTGTCATAATTCCTATAGTTGCCATCCAGAGCAATGCTGAGGCTGCAGATTTGTAAAAGATAAGTTGCATATTAGTCAAGTAAAAATTGTCAGTATATCTTTCTCCAATAAAAATAACGCACAACATAAAAGTGTTACAAAAAAACTCACTGATTAATCTTACATCTTACATTGTTTTTTACATTGACGTAGAACTGCATCTTACGGTAAGGTAGGGGGCCATTCGCAAAAATCTAAAAGAGCGAGCGTCACGAAAAAAAGATAAGTTTTAAGCGCTAGTAACTCGCAAATAAATTTGAATAACCGAGTAAAAATTCCTGTTTCTGTTAGAAATACCCAAACGGAGGTGTCATCATGAAAGCCAATTTATTATCCTTATGTTCAATTAATGAGAGAATCTTTCCACTGCTTTCCACATATACCCGATTTTTGTCCAGTACGGATCAAGCATTGTGGCCCCCTTTTCATGCCCAAACTGCAAGGCGAACTCAAGTGATATGGGCACACACTTCTTCTGGCCGAAATTGATGATACTTAATCCGAAGGGAAGAAACTCCTGCCTAAAACGGTCTTCCACGTAGACACCACGGTCCTGGAGCAGTAGTGCTTGGGCAAATTGAATAACACCGGCTGCTTGGTTCGCACCGACCAGATAGTTTATTGTCCGGGAGACGACGCCCGATAGCTTGGTCTGGTCTGGTCTGGTCTTCGCCCTCATCCTCAGCGAATAGCGAGACCGAGAAATACCGGAATGGCCCGTATGCTTCGGCCAGACTCTCGACTGCTTTATAATTCATGGTTCGTTTGAGAACAAAAGAACCGTCCGTCGTCCTCTTGGATAGGTAAAGTGTTCCTACAGTTGAAATTATTTTAATTTCTATAAAATTCATCTGCTTCTTTGCCGGGTTGGTCGTTTGGTAAAGTATATTTGAACACGAACTGGAGAAAACTTGCGGAAATCACTAAAAGATTCAATCTTTTGAGGGTTAGATAGAAAATAAGTTATCAAATAAAAACTATATTGAAAAACTACCTCACCAATGGTTTAAAATTCAGCTATTCTATTTGATATAAATATGGACTGTGTCTAATGCCAATGAAGTTTTCAGTCAGTGTCAGCAAAATACTGAATGACCGACGACGATTCAAACATCACATAAGGGAAGAAAAATTCAGGGAATGGAAAAGCGTAAAAAATGCTAAGCTACTCTACCCCAAGCCTGTTTGAGATCATGCATCCATGACATGGATTCCACATAAAGGTGCCTCCCTCACCCTTTTCCAACCAAATCAGGATTTTCTTGTCCTAGTACTCTGCCTGCCTTTACATGTACATCCTGATCCTCGTTGCACTGGACCGAACCCAGGAACAGCGACTGAAGAGCGAACGATTTTCTTCGTCGCATTTTGACGCTCGTTTTCTTCGGCATAGCGGAGCGGGCGTAGTGTGCAATGGAAATGTTCGGCAAAACCACAAAATTGTTGAAGCAAGTCTCATGAGTTTTATTTTATTTGCTTTGAAAGTGAACGATGCAAAATTTATGGCTTGGTAGCGTGTTTGCTTACCCGACTGCGACTGCAAAATAAGATTTTGAAGGCGAAGGCGAAGCTGGATGCTGGGACAGAGAGACTGGTGGGTGCCATGGTTCTTTTTTGTGAAATTTAAATTAAGAGCAAATACTGGAAACTCCGATCGGATTTCGACGTACCTACCGACGATGTTGATGCTGGCTGGCTGTGGGTTCTTTAGAGCTCACTCTGGACTATCAGTGTTCATGTTAATCTTTACGAAAGTAAAGTCTGTTTGGTGCAGTTAAGTATTTCTTATCGGTTGAACGAATTTTTAAGATTTTATATTATTTTTGTGCACTGACAATACCTAGAAGCATAACCCCAATGGGAAACTCTCAGTATAATGGGGAATCTGTTCAACTTGCTAGAATGACTGAACCAGGAAACCAATTTTCAACTGCTAATGAACAACCTGATTGATTATAGCGAGTTTGGAACTACATACGCATAAACGTTTCTAATTCGCTCACGATGCACCTGCTTGAAAATTGAAGTAGGTTTCATTCACGCTCGCTATCACACTTGCAAAATTCAAAATAACTTTGCGCCCAATTGCTGAATTATTTGGGTGTTTCAAGCAACCATCAATTAATCTTCCTTCTCATAGAGATTATTTCCATTTCAAAATCACAACATATTTTACCTCAGTATTTTTACTGTGTACCGCCCCTTTGTTGCAGGCGTTCATTCGGTTGTATTCACTTGGCATTCTGCAATCTGTGCAATCTACACGCACCTCGGCTGGGCTGGGGTCCGGGGAAATCATTTGTGTGTAAATTTGCTACGATTACTACCTGGCACACACGTGTGAAAATCAATAATGAATAACTGCAATTTGATTGTTTCGTCTCGAGTGTCACACCGTTTTCCAGTGCATGGCAACAATTATGTTCGTGCTTCCGCTATTCGTTACTGTAATGAGTTGGCAGGCAGGCAGGCAAGGACTCGCTTGCCTGGCTTAGCGCTTGCTGGCGACGATCCCCGGCATAGGTACATAGAGAGCGAGGCTAATGCGTCGTGGGCTGAAGGTTGTCGGTGTGGTTCAAGTAATTATTACGATGATATTTAATTAAAATAGGAAATTAAATCGTGCACTGCAAGTGGCGTACTGAACGAGACAAGTGTGAAGTGAGAATTATGCCGAGAATGTGTGCCAGCCCTAGTCATTCCCTGTTCCTAGATTACGCTCTCTTGGGTGATTTTGCGCCTTACCTTCAATCATCATCGTTGTCGGTATCAGCAGCGAACGAATGATGTGAGTGTAATTAGCTGAGGATGAGGGAATTTCCCGCGGAGTAACATGAAAGACGTGTCATAAGTATATTTTTAACTCAAACGTGTGATGGAAATATGTAGTTGTCGGGAGAATTTTTCCAAAGCACAGGACCAGTTCATTTTTGGTAACAAGCCGGAAAAATGTATGATATGTATGCTTTTTGGGATATGATTAAACATAGATTTGGCTGCAAGTAAAAATGTGAAGACAAATGCTCTAGAAAATGTATGAATTCTTTTAAGCAAATTTGATTATTACGAAAGAGTCCTACAGTAGGGCTTCCTTCTTAAAATTCTTTCTTCTAAAATCTCTTTCTTTCTCAATCTCTTTCATCCCAAATTTATTTCTTCCAAAACTATTTTCATCCTAAATTAATCTCTTCCCAAATCATTTTGCATTCTTTATTTATTAATTTGTATATAAAATATCAACAGTCCTTGTGACCTAGATGATAGACTTAACTTAAAAATTACGTGCTAATTTCCAGCACGTTTAGGCTGACGACAAAGTCGAAGCTGGCCAGTATAGACGAGCAACCCGCTCGCGAGGTAAACGAATCGAGGAAATGAACGCTCTTTTCACATCACGACGAATATGTCGGGGTGGGGGTCTAGGTCAATGAGCTCAGGGAGTGGGGTTTGGTATCCCGACTCCCGTAATGGGGCGTGAGGATCCAGACCCACTAAAACCATACTCGAGTCTCCAGCCTCAATCCCCCTGGCACCAGCTTATCGGTCTTACTTCAGGGAGGGGCTATTGTGCTTAACGCACTCTCTTAGATAACTACAGGACTATGGTAGCTAGCAAGGTTAGTCAAGAGAGGTTTTTTGATGTTCAAATTTGTTTCTCACCCCCGCTGGGTTACCCTTGACGATCACCGAAATTTTCAAAGCAGATACCGTTGAATGTGTATAAACAACGTCGATGGTTGCTAACCAATCGCTCCGCGCACTTCTGTTCTACAAACTGTGAAAACTAGATCACTTATTTTAACGCACCTTGGTAGCTAGGTTATTTATTCGCCGTTGATCGGCTCTCTAGCGGTTTTGTAGCTCAAGTACAATCTGGGTAAAAGCCGCGTTAACCGCTATCCAAACGTCCGAGCTATAACACATCCTTTGGACTAAGTTATCCGGAGTAGTGTCCTGACCGCTCACTTCCATCAAGTTGCTTCTCGCGCCCGCGAAACGAGGGCATATGAAGAAAGCATGTTCTGCAGTTTCCTCTACTTCCACGGATTCGGGACACGCGGCCGCATCCACTTCGGAATCGAAGTATGATGTCTTCCATCCACGGGTGGTTGGAGTGTTGGCTCTACACACCGTCTGCCGCCTCATTATCTGACCGACACCACACCCAGCTAGCACCAACCCGTATATCAATGTACGAAAACTATCGTAAATATCTCCTAACAAAATCGAAATCGTAAATAAAGCTGGATAAAGTGGGATTAAGTTGAATTTTTGTCGTATATAATGATAATGACTGACATACATACGATTTTCAGCACAAAATCGTAAAGTAGTACGGAGTGACTCGCGCTTAATCGGTTCTTATCGTATATAAATACTTATATAGTCGTAACGCTCAAAATTATTCGTAATCACGTATATCGCCTCCAAAATAGTACGGATATGCCAATTTTGCGCATGAAATACGATTTATTTAGCATGTATATCTGTACGTAATGCTGATTTTTACCTTTTTTATACATATGAAAATGCTAGCTGGGCAGCGGACCGCCTGATGGTCACTGTAAGTGTAGCCGTTGTCTACCCTCCAGTTTTCTATCAGACCAGGACTGCCGAATGTCACGTCGATGATAGACTCTGCATCATTCCTACTGAAGGCACTCGTAGTGCCGACGTTGACCATGTCTACGTTGTGTTTTGCCAGAACCTCAAGCAGAATCCGACCCCTATGGTGCATGCAACGACTTCCCCACTCTACCGCCCAAGCATTGAAGTCGCCCGCCACAACCACCGGCCTTTGACCACTCAGCACGACTGATACTTGGTCTACCATCTGCGTAAACTGTTCGATAGACCAACTCGGTGGAGCATAACAGCTGCAGTAGAATGCTCCACACACTTTGACAACTGCAAATCCATCTTCTGCGGTTGACACAACCTCTTGAACCGGGAACCTGCTTGTCGTCCATATAGCCACCGTCGCGGACCTATTTGAGACCCAGTTATCGTTTCCGGCAGGGATGCGGTATGGGTCCGAGATGATGGCAATGTCCGTCAACGACTCAGTAACTGCTTGGTACAATAGCTGCTGGGCCGCGTAGCAGTGATTCAAATTTAGTTGCGTTACCCGCAAACCTACCGAAGAACCCACTGAGGGTAACGAGACGCAGTTGACGTCCGACAATCAGTGGTAATTAGAGAAAAAAAAGAAGGCCAGGAAGAAAGAAGATCGAGCTCCACCGAAAGTGGTCAGAAAAAAGAGGAGCAAAAGCGAAGTCCTTATCCTCAAAACTGAGGGGCAGAAATATTCGGAAGTTTTGAAGGCCACGAGAGGGGACGATCAGTTGAAGGGTCTTGGCGCGAATGTGTGGAGTATCCGCCGCTCTCGCACGGGCGACGTGATCCTTCAGCTTAAAAAGAATGCCACTGAGAAGAGTTCTACCTACAAAGTGCTGGCATAAAAGGTCCTCGGCGATAGCGTACAGATTCGCGCACTAACGGCTGGAGATGACTCTCCAGCTTAAAAACCTAGACGAGATCACTGAAACGGGAGAACTAGTACGAGCTCTCAAAAAGCAGTGTAACGTGGTAGTGACTACCGAGGCAGTTCGTCTGCTGATCGTCCCCTCTCGTGGCCTTCAAAACTTCCGAATATTTCGGCCCCTCAGTTTTGAGGATAAGGGCATCGCCATTGCTCCTCTTTTTTCTGACCACTTTCGGTGGAACTCGATCTTCTTTCTTCCTGGCCTTCTTCTTTTTCGCTGATTCCCACTGATTGTCGGACGCCAACTGCGTCTCGTTACCTTCAATGGGTTCTTCGGTAGGCTTGCGACCCTTTGCGATCAGACGCTTCTTCGAGCCCGTGGGGGTTTCTTCCTATGGAGACAGCCTTGCTTGTTGGGTGGATACCTTGTTGTCGTTGGACTGCACCGTAGTCGTGAGGGCCACGGTGTGGTCAGTCATTGACGGGCCGGCATCCGTTTGTGCAGACCTCGATTCAAACGCTTTCTCGGTCTCTCTCTGTGTCACACTTACTCGCGCTTTGAATTCGCTGTGCTGCTTCGTCGCAGCACGCATGGTGGCTCGAAGCATGAGAAGACTTTGTTTCAGGTCCTTTGCCAGTGGACTGCGACCTACGCCGAACTCGATAATGGCAGCTGATGAGACGTCGCTACCACTCTTGGTAGCATGTATCTCTTTCCTTCCACTGCTTTTATTAGTGACGAGCCGTTCATCGCTGCGTCCGGCGTAGATGCAGTAGGAGCAGCAGGTGTGCCGCTTGCCTTTCCGCTTACACTTGCGCTTCTGCTCGTATCCCTCGGCGGAGATCTCTGGATACCGCCTTTAATCTGTCCACGCTCACTGAAGTTAACCCCTCAATGCGCACGCTGAAAAAAATCATTTAAAAAGAAACTTACTTATCTAAAGGCGGTAAACATAATTTACTATGGCTATGTTTTTCACTACGTTGTTTTAAAGCAACATTGCGCAATTAAGGATTAAATTTGTTTTTGAATTATTTTGTATATTCATATAGAGTCCCACGAGTTGAGGGGAAAGAAGAGTCAGCCGCATCAAAGCCCGAAATTACTGTGGAAAGCGCTCTGGTACTCAACAGGCTCCGTTTGAGGCTGAGTATTTATAGAACCCCCCTCACCATTCATCCCTCAGCACGGGTCGCATGACACCTTGGATTAGGGGTTTACCTATTCACGTTTTTACTTTTAGCCTTGGATAACAGCTATTAAAACCATCCTCCTTTGCGGGCTTTGGACCCTCTGCTCCGGTTCTCAGTATTTTCAGGTTCATTGAACATGGTTCTACCGAGATTCATCATTTGCAGGCGGAGTTAACGACGGAAGTCTACAAAGAGCCAACGAATAAATCTCCGCTGCACTGACTCGATTCGGTTAACTCCATTTTAGACTAATCTCAAATTTTTAGTCTTGACCTTGAAATGAGGTCATACATATATATTAATATTTTTTTTGAAACGATGGTTCTACAATTGATGACGGGACGGTAGGGGAAAGAAATGAAAATTTTTGGTGAAGGAGGGGAAGAGCGGAAAGGAAGGGGGGGTATTGGTAGCTATGCTTGACAAGTAGTCATTTTGACTCCTACCTTTTGTCCAATGCTGGAAGGTGCATGAGTCGAACCAAGCTGTAATCTGAGATTACAACCGGATTCGAACCCACAACACCCGCCAGGGCATGTGGTTCGCTGGTACTTGTACCTTTGAACCATAGAGGCGCTGGACAAAAGGAGACCGCAAAATTCACTTCTCAAGAATAGCGACGCGTTTGGTTGGGTTATCGACACATATTGTGCCGCTTCCTGCATCAATTGCAGATTACCATCGAGCGAGAAGTTTTAATCTAACTACTATTTACTTTCAGCTCTTTCCCTCCTTCACCAAAAAATTTTCATTTCTTTCCCGTACCGTCCCTTCATCAATTGTAGAACCATCGTTTCAAAAAAATATTAATATATATGTATGACCTCATTTCAAGGTCAAGACTAAAAATTTGAGATTAGTCTATTACATAGGAACGGGGCCTTCCCTCGAAAACCCGCGCCGAGAAACGCGGCTAACACAAGCTGACAGACGAACAACGTCACGTGCAGTACCTTGCAAGTCGTAAGGGCCGGCATAGTGTCGTCGTCCTGAAAGTAAATAGTAGTTAGATTAAAACTTCTCGCTCGATGGTAATCTGCAATTGATGCAGGAAGCGGCACAATATGTGTCGATAACCCAACCAAACGCGTCGCTATTCTTGAGAAGTGGATTTTGCGGTCTCCTTTTGTCCAGCGCCTCTATGTTTCAAAGGTACAAGTACCAGCGAACCACATGCCCTGGCGGGTGTTGTGGGTTCGAATCCGGTTGTAATCTCAGATTACAGCTTGGTTCGACTCATGCACCTTCCAGCATTGGACAAAAGGTAGGAGTCAAAATGACTACTTGTCAAGCATAGCTACCAATACCCCCCCCCCCCCTTCCTTTCCGCTCTTCCCCTCCTTCACCAAAAAATTTTCATTTCTTTCCCCTACCGTCCCTTCATCAATTGTAGAACCATCGTTTCAAAATAACTCCATTTTGACAGTAGGGACTCCGAACTAGAGCGTAACATTTTAGTTTGAAGCGGACTAATGCATAGTAAAAAGCTTTCAAGCAGTAAACATCATTGAAGTTCTTGCCGTTGCGCATAATGAACTAAAAAGTTTCTGCAAGCATTGACCACGATGAATGCGGTGTGCTGTCTGAAAGTAAGTTTAGAGTTGAGTAGTATAACCATATCCTTGACGCAGTTTTCGCGTTATGGCAAATTTGACACCCAGTGTCAAAAGCGAATGGGCTCAACTTTTAAGGTGGAAGGGTCTCTGATGCAACCTTCCACTTTTTGGATGTCATCGATGCAAGGTCTTTTCGGGGACCAAATGTAGACTCTGATCACTATCTTGTCCTGTGTAACATTCGCGTAAGGTTGTCGAATGCGGTGAATGCTCGCACTGAGAGGACGCTACGTTTCAACATCCAGTGGTTGACGACAGATGGTGTGGCAGTGAACTACGCTTCATGGTGCCATTGAAACAACTGCGACGCGAGGAAGACAGCGTGACAGCTGGTTTGATGCCGAATGCCAGAGAGTAAAAGATGAGTAGAATCACGTATGATCACTGCGGCTACACATCAGAACAGAGAAAGGTATAGAGAGACTAGAGCTGTGGAAAAAGAACCCACCGTCTGAAACACGTGAGTACAAGAAGCACATTTTCGTCGGTGTAGAGAAGAGATTCGCCAGCAACGACACATGGAGTTTCTACAAAACAGTGAGAGGCAGCTATGCCTGTGATGTGCATTAATAGTGCTGGCAACCTGCTTACTGACAAAACGGCGGTAGCAGCCAGGTTAAAGGCGCATTTTCAGATATTGTTGAATGGAGAGGTAAACACAGAAATCAGCAGAAACAGGATAAGAATTGTAAGTGATGGCCAAGCTGTGGAGCCACCAGCACAGGAAGAGGTTAAGGAGACAAGCAGTGAGCTGAAAAACGGCAATGCTGCTAGGAGATACGGTATCCCGGCTGAACTTCTAAGAGCGAGGAGTGAGCAGGTGTATGAAGAAATCTACCAGATCATTGTCAGGATCCGAGAAGACGAACAAATGCCGGAGGAATGGTTGGATGGCCCTATTTTCAAGAAAGGACATCGACTCGAGCTGAGCTTAGCTTAGGTAGACTGCCCGTAGTTGCTTTCAAAAAGGACATCGACTCGAGTGTGAAAACTATCGAGTGCTTTCCCGTATCTTGTTCTGTAGACTGAGAACTTAGCGGAGTCCTTCGTCGGCGAGTACCAAACTGGTTTTCGTGAGCGTCGCTCCACGATGGATCAGATTAAATATCAAACTGCATCAGTTACTAGAAAAGCTCCAGGAGTACAGCTTGCAGACGCATCATCTGTTTGTGGACTTTAATGAGGCGTATGATTCAGTCAAACGAAATGAGCTATGCTAGAGTATGGTTTTCCGACGAAACTAATTACGAAACTGCTTAGTGCGATGCTGGATGGGTCAAAACTATGCGTCAGAACAGCGGGTGCGGCCTAAGCTGCTTTCGTGACGTTGGATGAACTGAAGCGAGGAGATGCATTCTCTAACCTGCTATTCAACATTGCCTTGGAAGGTTGGGATACATTGCCTTGGAGGATTGGGACTTATCTACCTACTATTCAACATTGCCTTGGAGGATTGGGACCTTGGAGGATAACACCACCAAAACGAAGTACTTGGTTGCTGGCAGAGAATGTGGGAGTCCAAAAGCGTTGGTACCGAGGTGAAACTGGAGGGGGAACGATATGAAGTAGTTGAGAAATTCAAGTACCTTGGAATGTAAAGAGCGGAAAAACCTAAAACCAATCCAAAACTTCTATTGTCAGCATATGTTACAGAGGGATAGTAGGGTAGATCAAGATTACAATTCATCCAAGACGCGC
The DNA here is from genome assembly GCF_943734655.1 of Sabethes cyaneus. Taxonomy (NCBI): domain Eukaryota; kingdom Metazoa; phylum Arthropoda; class Insecta; order Diptera; family Culicidae; genus Sabethes; species Sabethes cyaneus. The sequence continues at coordinate 124,059,794 of NC_071353.1, read as the reverse complement.
TACTGATTGCCATTTAGCTGGAGGAAACGATCAAACCAAAATTTTTCAACTGGTCTCTGAGGTCAATTGGTTCGTGTGAAAGAGCGAAGCTGATAATTGGAGATCCCGCAAAAATCCCGAATCGAGCTTCATTCTTCCCACACAGCGCATCTTCAGATAATGAGAGCATCAAGAGTGTTATAGGAAGTCATAATTAGAATCTTATTACCGATAAGTGGCGCATACTGCAGCGATTCAATCTGACCGGTATGCATGCGGCTTAGACACTAACATTTTCTGGATGTCATCGATTTTTCTGTGTGTATGTGTGTGTGTGTGTATGTGTGTGTGTGTGTATGTGTGTGTGTGTATGTGTGTGTGTGTGTGTATGTGTGTGTGTGTGTATGTGTGTGTGTGTGTATGTGTGTGTGTGTGTATGTGTGTGTGTGTATGTGTGTGTGTGTGTATGTGTGTGTGTGTATGTGTGTGTGTATGTGTGTGTGTGTGTGTGTATGTGTGTGTGTGTGTGTGTGTGTGTGTGTGTGTGTGTGTGTGTGTGTGTGTGTGTGTGTATGTGTGTGTGTATGTGTGTGTGTGTGTGTGTGTGTGTGTGTATGTGTGTGTGTGTGTGTGTGTGTGTGTGTGTGTGTGTGTGTGTGTGTGTGTGTGTGTGTGTGTGTGTGTGTGTGTGTGTGTGTGTGTGTGTGTGTGTGTGTGTGTGTGTGTGTGTGTGTGTGTGTGTGTGTGTGTGTGTGTGTGTGTGTGTGTGTGTGTGTGTGTGTGTGTGTGTGTGTGTGTGTGTGTGTGTGTGTGTGTGTGTGTGTGTGTGTGTGTGTGTGTGTGTGTGTGTGTGTGTGTGTATGTGACGCTTTTAATCTCACTCACTTTTCTCGGAGAGCTGGACCGATTTTAATGTTCTTAGTGTCAAATGAAAGGTCTAGGTGTCCCATAGGTCGCTATTGAATTTCATACTGATCGGACTTTTAGTTCAAAAGTTATGTATAAAAATACGAAAAATGTGGGACTTCATTATCTCATAGGTCCCTTAACCGATTTGAACAAAATTGATTGCATATGAAAGAGGAGCCTTGCAAACCCTTAACTTCCAAATTTCATGACGATTGGACTTGTAGTTTGAAAGTTACATAAAGAAATGTGAAAAAATAGTATTTAAAACATATTTTTGTAACATATAAGCATTAATTTAATGAAAAACATCACACATTTTATTATTATTTGAAAATTACTGCTGAGATCTATCAAACAAAACCGAGTTATTGAAAATCGGACGGTTCATTCAAAAGTTATTTAAACTTTAACATTTAAGCACCGTATATTAAACCGTTAAAACGTGTGAAATCAAAACAAATGTTGATAGTATTCAATGTGTGTGATATATGAGTGTATGTATGTATGTATGTATGTATGCATGTATGTGTGTGTATGTATGTGGTGACAATTCGCAATTTTTAAATTTGCATTTAAATTCAAGAAAAGTAAGAAACATGTCAATTGTCTAAAGTTTTTGAAGCCTCTTAGTGGAATACGAACTTTGAAATTAAAGAAAAGAAAAAACTTTTACCGACTAAATTCCACTATTTAATATTTATTCGCGACAGATACGTATACGCTTTGAAATAAGACACTGATGAAGCCTGCACGTCGTAGGCGAACTACGTATCTGTTGTAAATAAATATTAAATAGTGGGATTCAATCGAAAAGTTTTTTCTTTTCTTTGATTTCAGATTTCAATTGTCATTTTGTTCACTTGCTGTTACTCACAATTGTACAAGAAAAGCAAAAAGCGAAGAAAAGCAGTTAATTTAAGTATATAAGTATAGTGGTATATAGGATTAAAAATACTAGTGAGTTGATTTTTCCAAATAAATTTATACAAATTTCAAACAAATTTTGCGCATCAATAGATGCTCTTTTTAATCAATAGATACTAGAGCTTAGAAATGTTATATGAAAAATAGGAAGTAAACGTTGCATGGTAGTAATTTTGTAAGATTTGTTTTCGTTAGTGACATTTTAAAGGACAGTTGTCTTATGTCATGTATCATGTTTTAATAAATAAATCTAAAATGACAAGCACTGGGAATCATATCGATCATATTTCCCATTCTCAAGCATGTTTATGGCGCAGCTTTTGCACTATTTTTCGACCTCATCTTGTTTTCCTAACCCTCTAACATTGTAGAAAAGATGCGATCAAGCTAATGATTATCTTTGCATGAAAGTACATTCAAAAGAAGCTTAAGTTTTGATTTTCATGCAAAAATAATTATCTGAATGAGCGCCAGCTAAGAAAAAGTTCAATTTCTCTTTTTCATATCTAATGCTCTATTCAGTTATTTTTTCTAATTCAGATATATTGCAAAATTGAAGCCAAGCAAACTAATAGTAAAATTTTTAGATTAATCATTTTGTTGTTGATATCCTTTTTCTTCAAAAGCGAAGTATAATAATAATTTTTCTGAACTCTTGTTTTTCAAAGATGCTAGCTTTTGAACGCATGGTGTTAATATCAAAATATCAAAAAATCTGCTGTGAACACATATTTTATATAGTCAATTCAAAACAAGTTTCGTATGTGGCTCTGAAGCCCGAAAGTTAAGGCCGACCGATTATAAAACTATATAAGGTGTTACAAGTATTTACGCACCCAAGGAAAGAAAATTTAATTATTCTACGCAATACGTTGGGAATTTTACTGGCAAATAAGGATTTTGGGGAATACGGAACGGATATTTAAAAATATGGTCAAGTTAATTATAAATAGATGTTCCTGAGAAATTAAATAATGATTATTGCCACAATAATCGGCGTGACCTAGCCTTTCTACTGCCACAGTAGAAAGGCTAGGTCACGCCGCTAGGTGGATTAATTCGGGTTTTTCATGTACTAGTAATTATTATTGCTAGAACAAATATACTAAAACTATGCAAGGAACCTATTTTAAGCAGTCTAATCACACCGCTGATTCTTTTACCTTGTTACCCATCGCGGGTTGACTAAGTGGGGGACATCTTCTCAACTTTAATTCTTCGAGCATTTAGATTTTGTACATTAAAAATTGAGGCGCTGGAAATAAGTTTAATCAGCCCGAACGCATTTTAATCACCAAGATACTTTCATAAGCATTCCTGAACTTTACTGACTTGTCCCAAATTATCACTGTTATAAGCTTATGACCATGGCATCAAATGACGCGTGTGCTCACAATTCTTCTACACTATGGTATGTTAAAATTGAAATCTTGACTTTTAGAAATTCTGTAATCAATGCTCAAAGTAGTGAGGTGGAGATCCTTTCAACAGTAGCAAGGTGATGATTTGCTTCAACAGCTGAAAAAATGCAAGTTTTTTGAAAGCAATGTTTAATTCATCATATTTGGGGCCTTGCAATAATTACGTAAGGCCTTTTTTCTCATTTTTGAACCCCCCTCCCCCCTATATAAGATTTTGTAAGATTTTGGCCAATCCCCCCTCCCCCCCCCCCGTAAAAAATCTTAGTAAGATTTTTTGAAACATCAAAATTCAAGTTTTATTTAAAGAGCTAGACGTTGAAAGAATATTGAAACAGTCAACAAAGTTCAAACAAGTTCATAAAAACCAAAGTTCAAACATATTCATAAAAAAACAAACAATATCAATTATCCGTTGTAAATCCCTTTATGGCCCACTCACGAACAGAACGTATTTCAGCATAGAGGTTGTCAATAAATGTTGGTGTATGCTCAGAAACTCACTAGCGTTACCTTAATTCGCATTGATCCAATCTAAATCGTCTGAACACTTGTCCTCGTCAAGTAGTGTACAAAGAACTTTTTTACCTCTTCTAGACGACATGCGACATGGTCTTATGTTGGAATTGGTACTGCGTTGCGTCTAATGTACAGATCTGTAATGACCATCCGCGGTTTCCTTTGAAGCAAAATACTGACCCCACTCTGGTCACATGCGGTAGGCAAGATCTTTGGGAACAGAAGAACAATACATCCCAAGAAACATTTTTGTTGTATAGTAGCTTATCAAGCACTTGTTCCAATGGTACAGCTGTACATTAGTTGAGTAAGCTACTTTTATACAAAATCATGATATCATAAGGGATTGCGATTGCCTTGCGGGATTGGGATAGGCAATTGCAACGAAATATGTTGGAATAATAACATAAAACGATGACATCAGAGGCTCTGGAACAAGTAGGCCAACTGCTGTTTCCTTGAGTGGGCAAGGCTAAAATACTCAGCAGGTTACTACGCATTTCCTCCCAAGTAACAATTTGGGTTTTATTACACTCTTACGATGGCATTTAAAACCAAAATTGGTCTTGAAGACCACCATAAGAGTACAATAAAACTTACATTGTTGCCTGGGCTTGCAGCATGAAAGATTTCGATACTTCACAACTTAACTCATCAATTTAAAAAATTTTGTAACAAAACATGAGTTGCTATTAAAAATGTGACTTTTTCATAATTTTTTCGTGTGTGGAAATCTTACGTAAGAAATGATTAAGCACCCTCCCCCCAAATAAGATTTTGTAAGACTTCGCGGAACCCCCCCTCCCCCCATTATGCCTTACGTAATTAATGCACGGCCCCTTTCTTGTCGAAAACGTGGTGTTCTGTCAAGCACATCTTTGGTTGAATACTGGATTTTAAGTTCATTTATGTTCAACTGATTAAAATAGGTGACCCCTGATTAATTCGTTCCTTAACCTAATTGTACCCACGTGCGTTGCCATACGTCCCACTTTAAACGAGTAACTTACTGAAACAAACTTGTACATTATATTGAGTTACACCTGGCGACGAATCGCTGAAACTACAGTTCGTTTGCAATTTGCCACTGTGACGCTGGGGTTTGCTTTACAGATCGAAAAATACTCCAATATTATTACCTAGATGACACTTACCTTGTAAAAACTGACATGTGATTCGAGAAGCTTCCGTCTATTGTCTGTCTTGTAGGCATGCACAATACTCAGCTATATACTCACCAAAAAGTAGCGTTAAAATTTATTAACTAGAAGTAACAAAACTTTTCGTTATAGCGTTTATTGATTTATTTATTGAATCCCAGTTTTTTACAGCATGAAAGTCATTATATTGCTACGATAGTAACACCAGAACAAGACCACTGACTGCACCGCGCCGAGCCGATATATCTCATGTAGTATAGCTCTTTGCCAATTATACATACAACATTGTTCTGATTGAAGAGTTTCACATCGAGAAAAAAGGGAACAGGCGAGCTCTTTTTAGCTACTACTTTACTTGATCATTCTAATGATCATTTTATTTTAGTTTTTTTTTTGCTTTTACTATTCCTTCTTACTGCTAGATTTTGGCTATTTTGGGGTTGACATTGTTTTGCTTTGTTTTGTTTTTGGGTGTCGTGAAAAATAGAAAAGTGCTCATCTAGTAACATCTACAGTCGATAATCACATGGTAACTACTAAAACTTACAGATTCACAATGTTTCGGGGACACTTTTGGCTGGAACTGTTTGCTGCGAATGTACCTAGTTGCAATTGTATTATACACAGATAAAATTTTACAAGGGTATATACTGCATCGTTTGCTTAAAATCTTCGCCGAAATCAATCCCGACGCTGTATGTTCAATACAGGATTGTAAAATGTTGCTTTAAACTAGCTCATCTGGTTTTGAAATAACATTTAGTGTAGCTTACATCAACCGTAGGTTCAAAGTTTTCCATCTGGACAGATACCCTATGTACATAAATAAAACCAAATGAAATAATAAATCCCATTTTAAAAAGTTAGCAACACTGTTCTTAACTTAAAACAAGTACCACAGTTGATTGATTCAATAACAACATTCACTCGAAGAGCAGCAGGAAGCGAATTATTGCACGTTAACCCTACGGTTGAAGCTTTCCTCAGTATGGTCGCCACACGGAGTTCCCGTTTTCGGACTGAACTTGACCCTGGGGGGGAACTCCTCGTCCGCCGGCTGCCAGCGCACGAGCTCCCGCTTCGTCGAGTGCTCCTCGTGCCATTGCACCGCAGTTTCCGATAAGCGAAAGGTCAGTATGAGGGTTATTGCTCATTAGATTGGGATGTTGACGACCGCTGTTCACCGTGGACGACGTTAGGTGATCCATTACGCTTTGCAGTTCCCCGGCGTGCATCGTAGCGTTCTGAGCCGATCCGTGACTGTTCTGTAGGGGGTGATTGTGGAAGCCGTGGGTTTGATTGGCGGCGGTGTACAGTTGAGAGTAGAGCAGACTAGCTGGAAGAACGGGGTAGAGGGATCCGTTGCAACTTCCGCTACTTGATCCGTAGTTGGCTTGGCTTTGGTTGACCACCAAGCTGGAGAAGTTTTGATTGGCACTTCCTCCCAAGTTTGGCGTGTTGGATGTTAGAAGATCTTCCTGAACCGGCGATTCGGCTTGACTGGAGTCGCTGAGACTGCGGGGACCACTTTGGCTGGTATGGAGAGTGTACTCATTGTTATTGCTGGAGTTGCTTTGGTAGCGAGGGACTAGCAGTCCGTTTGAGCCGTTCGTGGTTGAAATACTGTTCGCCTGGGAGGTTACTCCACTACCGTTGGTTCCGTTTCCTGACGCATTCGTGCTTCCATTTCCACCCATCAGGCTTGGATGAGTCATTTGGGCTGTTTGTTGCGTTCCTACCAAGCTGCTCAGATGTTGGTCCAGATCAGCAGCTGTCGAATCAGGAAGCACTGTTACGAAAGCAATGAATGAACAAAAGGTAAGGTATGTAAAGGTATGATTTGAAAACGAAAAGTTAATTACTTACTCGGGACACAATCTCTTCCGGCGCTGGTAAAATCCTGGCCAGCGTTTTGTTCTCCACTTGAACAGGTAAATCCAAGTGCCGGGTTATTGAACTGAGCTGCCGTTGGTGTGGTGCAGGACGTGAGATACGGAGAGTACGGGCCAGTTGAGCTGTAGCTCCAGTGCGAGTTGGCCGTCCCGAGGCCAAACTGGGACATATCTGAGACGAAAAAAAACGTGAATGCAAAATATTAAAATTTTGAGGAGTAACTTTGGTACATAATACAATATTAATTAAGCTACTACATTGGGAATGGAATAATTAATATTTTGTATGTCCCATATTTAGAAAATTCTCATAGGATCCGATGACCGTTGTCATAAGTATAATGTAATATTGATAGCAACGCATGATAATCCTTGTTCAAGTTGCTCGAACTTTAAGCTACCAACCAAGTGCATAACTCGCTGTCCTTCCGAGCAGTTTCGAATAAAAAAAGCGCTAAAGCCCATTGGAAGCAATTCATTAAACACAAACAAGAAGCATCCGTGATGTGATTCTTCCGCTTCATCACCTTCGTTGCCACCGCCAGTAACACCTCATTTCGGAATGCTTGATTGCATCGATTCGGTCAATCAATTCCCGGCTTTTATCGTTGGATGCCTTTATTCGGCATAGACGAACCGACGATGTCACTCATCATGCCAAGCAAACAACACACACACAGAGGGCTTTCAATCTCTCTCTGTCTCTGATCCAATGGAATTGCGGATTAAAAGCTACCACCAAACTCTCACCACACTCGAGGTTGACCATTTAGCCGTGTATTGTCGGTTGACCACCAGCCTGCCACCCGTACTGCAACATTGTGGGTCGCAACTGCCTGCAACATTTTTTTTTCACTTTCAGCAAACCGTGTATTGCTATGCGAATGGTTCATCTGAGCAGACTGTCGAATAATAATGTCAATAGTGGCTAGTCACGATAAATCAAATCTTTTGCACACAGTTTTTTTTTTCATATTTTTTCTCTATTCGAAGATTTTCTACTGTTGGGTAACTTTTTTCAGATCGCGGTTTAACTTCATTCATTTATTACAATATATTTTAGAGTAAAAATCTACAATGTTTTATTATTTTATTATCTTTAAATTATGTGATCAAATCAACGTACATAAAATTTGCTTGTCACTATAAGAATAACTTCTAGAACCTAGGTGGATGAGTTAGCATCGTTTCGGTGTACTTTATACTACTGGCCAGGTCTTTACAGAGCACAAGTGCCGTTCAACATGGAAAAAATTGTATCCACCGATAAAAACCCTTCATTGAACTGGACTGTTTCGGTCTGAAATTGAGAGCGTTTCAAAAAAACGTACACTGTAATCCATAAAAAATGCTATGCTCGTCCTCACGTGCATGCTTTAATCCGTTTCGGGTAGTAATGCTTCATGAGTGCCTGTCTCGACTTCTCAACATTTGGTTCAAGGGTAAATGTGATGTCATAGAGAGTGAAATCTGATTTTTGATTTTTTCTAACTAAATAAACTTTCAACTGGCACATTGTGAGTTGCACATTTCAAGACCACTTTAGATTAGTAAGAGTTTAGCAACTTGCTTTGGATTTCCTCAAAATACATGAATTGAAGCCTTAACCACTGCTTCCTACAACAAATTGTACAGTTTGAATATTACTTCTAGTCTTTATTCAGTACTCAACTGTAACTGACTTGAATAGTGATTCGTCTAAGGACGTGGCTTGCATTCCAGTATTGATTGCAGAATTTCATGCTTGGTCAAGGCCATGTGCATCTCTTAGCTTCAGTCCATGTAACGTCACGGAAGCGGCTGATGTCTCATCCGCTCTCGTGACGCATAATACTGACCCATCCAGCGTCACACAAAGCAATTCAGATAGTTTCGTTGGAAATCAAGCATTCGAGCATTATCAGCGATATGTTATTTCGTTTCACAGAATCGAACGCAGTCTTAAAGTTCACAGACGGATGGTGGGTCTGCAAGTTATACTTCTGGAGCTTGCCTAGTAACTGATACAGGGTAAACACCTGACAAGATATGGGAGAACACCTTATGGACAGAATTGAGCAATGTTATGTTTCGATTGGTTTTGCACTCGAACCCTTTTTAAAAAATAGGGCAAATGAGGCCATTCAACCATTCTTCTGGCATTTCTTTCGCATTTGTCCGCATTTCGCCCAGATCCTGAAAATATTCCGATGGATTACTTCGTACAGCATACCGCTCCCCGCTATAAGAAGTTCAACCGAGATTCGGTCCCTCTCAATATTCATGTCATTTTACAGCTTTTAATTTTCTCCTATGTTGGTGACTCTACAGTTCTTATCCTTTTTCTACTCGTCTCTGTGTTTACCTCTTCATCCAACAGCGCCTAGAGGTGCTCCTTTTAGCTGGCCGCTCCGCAGTAGGTGTTGTCAGTAGGTAAGCTGGCATTGTTTTTGCATTTGGTCCCTGGAATGATCGTACATCGACGACATCCGAGTAGTATCGACCGTCAATCAGTCGACATAATCGATCTGGCGCTAGAGTATGCATTTGGATGACTCCAGATGCATTACTAAATATCCAGACGAGGAGAGCTGATGAGCTTCAGATCACTGTCATTGGTCGAAAGACGGAAGCTATGTCTTATAATTATAAGACGTCATAGTTTGGGCACTCTTCGTAGTTCGTCTCTGGCCTGTCGCGGAACTTGTTCCTAACGTCAAAACGCGTAAACGTTCATTAGAGTGTAGTTGAAGGACTTGTCCTCAATTCTCAACTCACATATAACGGGTGGCAACTAAAATTTTGGAATTTTTTCACGGCCCTTATGCTCAACAACAAACGAGCTCAGAGAGAAATGAGAGTATGTATGTGTTAGCTCTCTCTCTCTCCTCTTTTTGTCAAATATTTTTTGTTTTGTTTATGCTTGCCCAGTTTACATTTACATTTATTATAGTCAACAGATAAAGTATAATCCTAATGACAAATATCTATTTAAAACATATATTAACTAACCTAGCACAAACATCTTTTAAAACAACGCTTATTGTTTTCACGAGACACATTAAAATCAAACACTTCATAGCAGCTATTAAAAACCCGGCACATACTAAGCACTGGTTCGTGTAACCCATAATTAGTTCTTGAATGTCGATTGACGAGAAAGGCGTGCGAACGAAGATTACGTCTTCTAGTGTTGATATCTAGGCTAGAGTGACTATATACAGAGTGGCGACAAGTCATCCCAAATGTATGCAATGCGGCTTTTCCAAGGTTTTTCTTTCTCTTTCCTGAATACGCGTTGGATAGGTCGTCTGCTCGATTGGAATGACACTGACAGATAATTATCATTCCAATTTTGACATTGTCGCCACTCTGTATATAGTCACTCTAATCTAGGCGACTAAGCAATTCAGGACTATCGATATTTCCTTGAAGAAGATCGCCGACAAAACACGCCTTAGCCACATTGCGCCTTCCTTCCAGCGGTTCTAAATTAATCAGCTTGCAACGGCTTTCGTAACTCGGCAGGTTACGTGGGTCACGCCAGCGTAGGTGTCGCAGAGCAAACCTGATAAATTTGCGTTGAACTGCTTCAATACGATGAATTGCATTTTGGTAAAAAGGTGACCAAACAATGGCGGAGTATTCCAGCATACTTCCAGCATGCCCAATTCGTGGTATTTAGAGATGGCTATCTCATGGTTTATGCGGTCGAAAGCTGCAGAAAGGTCCGTATATATAGCGTCAACTTGATTCCCTTCTTGCATTGCACGGATGATGAACGATGTAAAGGCGATTAAATTAGTTGTCGTTGAGCGTTTTGGCATAAATCCATGCTGATCAGGAGAGATGAAGTGTGAGCAATCTTGCATCAACTTTTCCAGAACGATTAGCTCAAACAGCTTAGAGACAGCACTTAGGGCAGCAATACCACGGTAATTAGCAAAGGTTCTTTTGCATCCCTTTTTGTGCACAGGGAAAACAAAGGAATCCTTCCAGCACTCGGGGAAAACTCCCATCGTCAATGATATATCGAAAACCTTAGCTAAGGGCAATGCAAGAGTATTTAAACAGCGTTTCAAGACTATGGATGGAATGCCATCTGGGCCGCATCCAGTTGAGATGCGAATTATGGGCAATAAACAAACTATTATTTAGGCGCTTGTAGTTGGAGTTAGCATGTGCATAGTCAACTTTGGTGCGGTCCGAGCGATATTTGCAGTATTTCCTAAGGGCAGCTCTTTTCAGTCGTTTCAGGTGTTTAAGTTCCGAGTTCCGAGTTCCGAGTTCCGACTATGCGGGCTTAGAAGGCTTGCGTTTGAATTTTTTGGGTGTAAACTGATCGAACACAAACGGTGGAAGCAGCAAAGTTAACGTCATGACTAGCGAGTAAAGAATTCCAGTCCAAGTTAGCCAAAAAACTGTTCATCGCCTCGAAGTCTGCTCTGAGAAAGTCGTAATAGACGGTTTCAGCATGGTCTAAGAAACGATATTCGGGTTTCAAATCCAGTGTCAACAATAGAGGTGGATGATGCCTGCAATGCTTGACGAGTGGTGTTGGGGCTTGCAGAATTAAACAACGTTGCCCTAATTCTTCGCTTACGAAACACAGATCAAGCAAACGGTTATTTGCATTCAAAATGCCATTGAGCTGTCTCAGTCCGGCTGTTGAATATGAATCAAGCAAGGACAGTGAAGCTGGACGAAACGAGGAATGAGCAAAGTCAGGAAAGCGGAAATTATTCGTATCGCTGAGCCACGAAACTGTGCTGAGGTTGAAATCGCCTACAATAATAATGCTGTCATTAGCTTCCATTTGAGAGACAACCTATTCGAGAGAGAGAGTGCATGTTTGTCGATTATGCTACTGTCATTGATGCGGTCAGGTGGAAAATATACGACACAGATAAAAACCATTCCAGATTGAGTCGATATCGCTACCCACAGATGCTCGACCGTCGTAATTTCGGGAGGTATCAATTGCCAGGATTTGATGCAGGAGCGCACGGCCAAAAGAACTCCGCCGCCAGAGCTTTTGTTGCTATTTAACGCTGTCCGATCGTGCCGATAAACCGAGTACGTATCGTCAAACAGTTGCTTCGATAGTGTGCTGTTCTTCAGCCAAGTTTCCGTGAAAGCGTAGATATCGTAGCATGCGTCGCTGCAAGCCAGCTGATACTCAGCAAGAGAACTATTAATACCACCAATATTCTGGTAGTATAGAAAAACTTGCGATGTAGTGGCTGATAGAACTGCTAACGTCGAACTGGAAGTGGAGGCGACATCAGGTCGAGCAACGTCACGAGAAGATGGATACTTGCCAAAAAGGGCAGCTTGGTAAGCCCTGATCGCAGCACTAGAGATCAGGCAAATGAATGTTACTAACGTACGCATAATTGCCTGAGAACGATGTTTGGGAGACCCCGCTACCAATCCCAACCGCAGGACCAGAACGACTCTGATGGCAGGAAACGAGATGACTACGACGACAAGAAACTTCCAGCACGTCTGGGTCGGGTGGGCTGAGGTCTCCCATAATGCGACAGGCAGTGCGTTCTAGTTCCTGGTGTGCCAATGGTAGAGCAGCGCTGGTACCTACAGCACTTCCGGTGGTTTCGTATGATTCTGTCCATCGCCATCTAGTGGCTTGAGAAGCGTTGTTGTTTGTGAATTCAGCTGCAATCCGACAACAACGTTTTTTGATCGGTTGTCCTCGAATTCACGGAAAAACACATTTTCAGGCCAGGAGTCGCTACACAGCGCAACGTGTTTTAGGTCACGACTGATACCGACTTTAAAGGAGACGTATCTTAACGTAGAAAGGTCTGTACCTTTGGGTACCAGTTTTACCACTTTAAGCTTTGTACTAGAATCAAGATACGGTACAACATTTAAAAAGCATGTTGCGGCTTCGACTGTTTACCATATCCTAAGATGCCCAACAACTATTCGTAAGCAAGGTAGTGGCAAACCAGCCAAAATTATGGACGCAGAAGTAGTGATGTCCGTTAATCGTTCGATTAATTCAACTAATCGAATAACTATAAAAATATTCAAATAATTTTTAATCGAATACTGACTGCACGAGTAGTTGAATTAATCGAATAGTTCAAAGGAAATAATATGAATGCGAATAATCCCCGAATAATGGCCGTTAATCGTTCATAATCGTTCGATTAATCGAATTAATGAAAAAAATATTCGAATATTTCTAATCGAATGCCACTAGCACGAATAGTTGAATTAATCGATTAGTGCAGACAACGCTCGCCGATTAATCGAATAATTAAACATTTCGGACATCACTACTAGCTCCAAATATTGTCAAAACATCAGAAGAATCAAATCCTATCCATTCCATACTGTGCGAAATACAAGAATAATCCATTTTGCCCAATTCACCCCTACATAGTAAAACCTAATTAAATCGATTAAAATTAGATCCAATTTATTTTTTGAGAAACAGTCTTCAGAAAAAATGTGCATTTTAACATACTAAATAACTTTGGAGAACAGTTGAAAGCAATAAAACATGGGATGTAAAATTATTAGGCAAAATTGATTTTAAAGTGTCATTTTTAAACAAAGTATTATACCTCACAACTCACAACTATTAAGAGATATATAGTTACTATGTTCAGCAAAGTTACCCATTTTAGTGTATTCTACATTTTTTCTGAAGAAAAAAAAATTTTTTTATGTATTAACAAAAAATTAAAGTTTGTATCACCCTGATAGGTGAATTTATAATCACTATTATTAACAAACTTCTCTAAAGACACTAAAGAAAAATTACGCATTTTTGCCGCAACAGCCAATGAACGTGTATTTGTGAATCTAGATGATGTTCAACTTTCCTGATGTTTTTCAAACTATTTGAGTTCATTCCCTGACCTTTGAGTTAGTTTCAATCGCTTCAATTAAGTTTTACTATATATTTAGGGCTGAATTGGGTAAAATAGACTATTCTTGCATTTACACAGTATGGAATGGATGGAATTTGATTCTTCTGATGTTTTGACAATATTTGGAAGCTATTTGTGTTATTTTCACGGGCGGCAAATAGGTTTTTATACTGTTTAATTAGCTTTTTTCATGATTTTTGGGGATAATCGGGTAAAATGGACCTCTTCTCGAAGTTTGCGCAGGATGGGACCACCACCAATCGATTCCTTGCATTTTTTACATAGGAATAGGTATATTGTAAGATTCCAAACTAACGGCTATTAATTTTATTGGGATTACGAGCTCGTTTTTGCCCATTGTGCAACATTGGTCGTTATCGATCGTATCGGTGAGTAGGCTATGGGGTCCAATCACCGGTTTATAATTTCTTCCCTACCGACCTGTGCGTTCATATCTCCGACGATGGTCTTGATGTCCCGTGGTGAACAATTATCGTACGTTGCCTCTAACCTCGCGTAGAATGCTTGTTTCTCGTCGTCAGGTCTTCGTGCGCGCAGTGCATGTTGATGATGCTGTAATTTAAGAAAAGACCTTTTATCCTTAATAAACACATCCTCTCGTGGATCACTATCCAATCTATCACGCTATCCTGCATTCTGCCCAACACTACAAAACCGGTTTTGTAGTTATGCCACCGCTCTGGTAAAACTGTGTCTTGCCGCCGCAGATCTTCCAAACCTACTCTCCTTTGCGACAGATTTCCTGCAGGGCTACGATGCCAAGTTTACGGGATTCAAGCTGTTCGAGGAACACCGGGCCACCCCCTGCCAAATTTATCAATTTGCAGTTCCAAGTACCGAGTCGTCCTTGTTTCGTCGCCTAGGTCGATGCCGAACATTCCGCTACATATTTGCTTGAATGTTTGTACTAAGGTGGATTTAGGTAGGCTGCCTTACTGCCACACTACCGAGTCTCGTAACGGGGCCACCGTCTTGTAGTGCCGAAACAACACAGTGTTTCCTTCCTTGTCGGTATATGACTGAAATAGGTACACTTTTTTCGCAAAGCAGAACCACTAGACGCAGGGCGGATGACCAATCGACAAAAACCAAAGAACGATTTCTAACGTAACAACATGCATATATTAACGAACTTACTCCTGGCTTTCTTCCTTAATTAGCTAAGTTTAACTTATAATCTATAACAATACATTCTTCGCATGCTTCCTACTCACGGGCCCATGAACTTTACTATTACCTACTGCAGCGCACGTCCCGCATCTGGCAGTCGACTAATTTCTCTTTCCTCTATACAGCCAACCCGCAGAGTTAGCCTCAATACCTCGTGATTTTATTCTGCGATCGTGGTGGCTCGCGGTTCCTCGGCGCTCATGTATTTTCCACGTGTCGCTCCTTCTCACGACGCATGCAATACGGCAAGGCGAACCTCTGTAAACGGCCAAACCTGCGAAAACGGCAAACCTGCGAAAACGACCAGACCTACGAAAACGGCCAAACCTACGAAAACGACCCTGTGGACCCGACAAGGTTATGTCTCCACGTGTTAAATTACATCTCATCGGAGCTTACCCTTTCGGAGACGTTTCCTGAGTTTTCTGTTGGTTCTTATCGCTGTGGCCACGGTCTGCACACTCTGGATTCTCCAGATGACGATCAGTAGGCCTCGAGCACGACAAATAATACTGCAAGTTCTAGATGTTCTGTCACCGCGCGACCTATAATCGCAGTAGTTGACCGCAGCTGGACGAACTCGATCGTATGACTGGCTTGGATTCTCGGTGACGGTCGTACACCGTGGTTGAACTGCGCTTTGATGCTTTCGGGTGGTTGTAGGCCTACTAAGAAATACACTGAGTGAGTGCACTTATTAATTTATCCGTTGATGGCCTTACCGAAATTTCGGCCTCTGATTTCAACCTTCCGAACAAAGAACCTTTAAGTTTTTGCACGAGCAAACCACGCGCGCACTTGACCGAAGCCTGGTCGCAATAGCAATGGCTGCTGTCTGGCTTGCTTTGATAGTCGGTAGCTTTGGCCGAATGTGTGTGATGTTGTTTGGTTGGCTGCCTTGTAGAGTTTCGTAGTGTGACGCACGGGGTGCTGAGTGACGACAACAGGGTTGTGTTTCGCTCCATATGCTTTCGGTGACATTGCCAGGGGCGTAGTACGCTCTAATTACTTAATTACTTATATGACATTTATATATTCTTAACTAATAAATTTTTCGAACGCAACATGACCTTAGTTTCCACCGGGGTTGGTTACCCGATCTCCGCTACGGTTGCTCGCATTCTGGCTGGTATCACGAGGATATAGGGATAGGAGTTACTGGATAAGTGTCTAAGGACCATTATGATGTTCTAATTCGCATTACCTAGCCGAATGCATATGATACCATTGACCAAAAGTTGCCGTGGAAGATCACGAATTTATTTTACGACGATTCAATCTACGATCGACGGCGATGACTTTAAATTAGTTGAGTAGACTTATGGAGCACTTTACAGCCACAATTTGTTATTATTTTTTAAATAAATCGAAGCTTCTGCAGTGTGAATGTTTTTCACTGTTCTGAAATATGTATTCCGTCTTCATAGTATCTTTTTCCCAACTACCGAAACTAATTTAAACATATAACAGAACCACCTACCTAGTGGACCTGCTCTTGTACTGCACCTACTATTAATGCGCGGGTTGAATAATTTCTCCACTAACGAAAACAACGGCCCACGGACTGCAGTCCGGACGAGAGGCGGCTTCCAATGCTGCCAGCCGACAGACATTGCGGACAGTATGCACTTTGTGCAGCCAATAATCAACCCGCGCGAACACAAGTGGTGCTAAATTAAAAATTTACGGCAAACAAGCGTGGTTGTTTTTCCGAAATAACATTTTAATGCCGAAGCTGTCGTACTGATGCTATTCACGGCACAGCCCGATGGCGATGCGATGGTGTAGTGGTACAGGTGCAGGCTGCCACTGCACTGGCCACTGCTCTGGCCATCGATACAGTGCAGGATCTGACCGTCAAGCCCCGATGCCACTTTGGCCCTTGGCCACTCGAGCCGGCCAGCCAGGGGTTAGTTGACGATGTGGGCTGGTGGTCAAATACGGATACTGTTTTGGAATCGTTTATCGCGACCGACAAGCCGTGGTTCGCGTCGTCGTACAGTTTTGAGCTCACGGATATACACTGAACTGCATTATCAGTGCATAAAAAATTCCTCCCTGCTGCTTTCCCTTCCCAAGCACAAATGCACTGCTGGAAGGGTGTTTCACTGGTCGATCGGTTAGTTCGCTCCATACTGATTCGATAAAGCGTGGTCCAAACCAAAGCTCAGCAATCTGGTCAGCAGCTGCACATAGGTGCCAGGATCCGAGGACAGAGGTCGGCAAAGAGGAAATTGCAGTTTGAGTGGCGCTTTCGTGAGGGGGGCTGTGACCAACAAGTTTGAACATTCGGCTCTGAATGAGCGGTGAGTTTTTTCGATGTCAGCAGCACAACGTACAGGATGCGAGCTTTGAACAAAGCGACCATCGAGAGAACATGTTAAAATCACAACAAAAAACCACATGAAAATATCATAAATATCCAGCGTACATGCGAGCTAGTTATGTCGGGCAGCAAAATTACATGGTACGCGGTGTAAATTTGAAACACCACCCGAGCCCCCGAGTTTCGCACGGGATAGGATAGTTTTTATTAGCACTGTCATTTTTGTGATTGGATTACGTGTTCACTTTATTAGCGGCTGTCGGTGTTCAATTTGAAGTTTATTGAATGTGGCGACGCTTTGGCGACGAAAAAGGTGTATTTCGGGCACTCAGTTCCGCCCTACAATCCGGGGCGTGAATCGTCTTGGATATTGATATTTTTTGAAATTGTTATACATATTAGCAAATTCACGAAACCATAAATATAGTAATAGACAAAACTCGTTACTTACCGATCGGTGGCATCCGGAAGCTGGACAGCGGATCAGTCGGGAAGTGGAACGGGCGCTGACCGAAGGCGAAATGGAACTGCTGCTGCTGTCCTAGAAGTGACGATAACACTAAGCGTTAACGTGGTGTCGTGGTGCGTGTTACGCGCGTTCGTGGGAAGGACGTGGATTGACGTGGAGTGGATGTGCACACGGGCGAGGGGCGAGTGCGAGTGCGAGTGGATGACCGTGTGGGTGTGTATGTGTGCGTACGTGCGTGCGTGCGTGCGTGCGTTCGGTTGTTGGTAGGACACGTTTTCGGAAGGCGGAAGTTTGTGCGATGTGCGAGAAAAAGAGAAAAGAGGCAAGAAGTATTGTCAGTTATTGCGCTGATGGTGATGTATCGAAATTTGCGTTGACGAATATATTTTGGATGACGGATGCTTGCAGCAGTGATGATAGGTATTTTGGCGGGATGGAACCGAGTGTGACCAAATTATGTGGTTCTGTTTAATAGGTGGTATGTGATACCTCTCCGACAGCTGCGAGTTCGCCACTGACAGCGAGTGTGAATGATAATCTGATTTAGTATAGGACAATGTTGTCTGTCTGGCTCGGGAGGACAATGTGCCTCGTCTCTGCGGTTACGGAAATGAGTTTAGGCTGGTTTAGACTCTATTTAGACTTCAAATATTAAAGGCACGAGAGTCTGTCTGGTGTCAGATATGCATCGGAATGCACAGGACTGAAACTAATTTGAATGTCAGTATCTACCTATTCGAAATGGTGAAATGAAGCGCGACGAAACAATTGGTTTATTCTGTGATGCAGTCGTAATACGATAATCAATTGTCTGCAATCTAAAACGAATTCTTTGAGAGTGGACCCATTGAGAATAGCCAATTCTAGTTTGACGTATTAATTAACATTAGTCAAAATGGGATATGCTGAATTGTTTGATTAAATAAAATGGATGCTAAAAGTTTGAGAGTCTTTATCGGTCTGTAACTAAAGCCAATCCCCTGATTTGTAGTAATGGCAGCAAGAGAGCGTTCTTCACGCACAAAACTGAAACTAATACATGTGCACCTAAACTACAGCTGGTGCGAGCATCTCATGAATACTATCACATCCATGACAAGATTTTTTGTAAGTACGAGAAAGGGCTGAAAATGGTGTGGTAATGATTGTTTATTGTTTATCTGATTGCTAAATTCAATTGACATAGTTGTCTTATTGAATATTAGTCATGCTTATAAAAATCTAGTATTAGCTAATTTATGTGCGAACTTATGTGACGGATCGTCGTTCTCAAAGAGGGGTTTCAACTGTAGAGAAAGGTTGGTTCCATGCATTCAAAAGTTGTTCGTTGTAAACTCGGCTGCAGTAGTCCGGTTGATCGGAAGGAGCGTTGCGACGCTCGTAAACTCAGCATTGATAGAATTGTTGGTGAATCGATCTCGCCATTTAGGATCTTTGCTACACATACAGATTGCTGAATCTTCCTACGCTGCTCGAGTGTTTGAAGACCTAGAAGACGACAACGATCAGGATACGGTGGTAGATTTGCTAGATCACGCCAAGGTAAGTGTCGTAGCGCAAGCCGGAACAAACGTTTTTTAATCCGTTCTATACGCAGATTCCATGCCAGCTGATAAGGACACCAAACTATACACGCATTTTCGATCAGCGGACGTACCAGAGAACAGTATAGCGCCTTCAAACAGTGAGGATCGCTGAAATCACGAGCAATCCAGTTAGTGAACATATCCAAAAGCCTCTGAAAAGCCGCATGCAATTGCGAAATTTTCTGTAGTAGTAATTTATGGTCAATACGATCAAACGAATTCTCCATAGATATTCCGGGACCTACATTATGTGCAGCGACTCGACAATGGCCTCCGTTACAACGGCACAAAGACAATCCTCTCTTCGCTTCTGTTTAGACAACTCTGCGGCTCGCATGACTACTGTCCCTCTCCGGAACCCGAACTGCATGTTCAACAGACCGTGCTCAGCTTCGGTGTACCTTGTCAGCCTGTTCCGGATAATCCTCTTCAGAAATTTTATGCATGTGTCCACAGACATAACGACCTATCTGATGCCGGATCCCCCGCAAGTTTCCCTGGCTTTAGTACTACCACTAGACACATTCCAGTGTTACGGGACACTAGCCCTATTATGCAGAGCGGTTTCTGTTTCATCAAATACTTGACATTCTAGTGGAAAATGAAGCACTCTTTAAACAACTATTTTACAAGGTGTTTGCTAAAAAAATTGGTGAAACAGGAGGGGATTCCAGAGTAACAATGTGTGCTAATTGTGTCCCATAACGCTGGAATGTGTCACTAACTTCTGGAGATTCCATTGGTCCGAGAAGTTCATCTTCTAGGCATCTTTGCAGCACTGTCCTGAACATGTCCGGTAACGCTTGTATTGCAGCCTTCAGGGTCGCGTTGGGGATTCCATCCGGACTGGGCGCCTTCTTGGATTTTAGCCATTTAGTCACTACTACTAGCTCATCGTTAGAGACTTGCAGACCGTCGTAATAGTCCCTCTCTTCTACAAAGTATGGTGCAGGGGGTCACATCGTAGGCTCGTGTGTCGGAAAAGTCCCTCCACGGCAACCCTCAGCTTTTGCGAGATCGCCAGGGGTTAGCGTCAGCTGTTTGTAGCAGTTGCGTTTGCTCTGTTTTATCTCCCGTTTCAATGCAGCCCTAGACAATCTGAACACCATACTACGCTCTTCACGCTTCCCTGCAGTTCTGGCACTCTGGATGCGTCTTCTGGCTCTGAGACAACTAGCACGAAGGTTGCTAAGTGTCTCGTTCCACCAGTAGGCTGGGCGCCGAGCATTTATCGGCTCCAGTTTTCTCGGCACGCTAGCATCACATGCCCTCGTCAGTGTGTCCGTCAACTGACGCGCATTAAGGATCAATCTTCCGCTGTCCAACCGGAGCGCTTCAACGAACAAGTACTTGTCCAAAGCTCTTTCCATTGCTACCGGATTTCGTCGACCGATGCTATATTTAATCACCTGGTGATCGCTTTGGGTATACCCTTCACAAAACCTCCTGCTCACGTTTTGTATCAGTGATGGACTGCCAAAGGTGACGTCGATGATGAATTCACGGCCGTCTTTACGAAATTTTCTAACGGTGCCTTTATTGAATAGCGCGACTTCCAACTTAGCTAAGGCTTCCAACAAATTGTACTCTCTGGCATTAGTTTGTTTATTGCCCCACTCTACAGCCCAAGTGTTGAAGTATTCTCCAATGATGGTTGGCCTACGTCCGATGAGTTTCTCGGTCAGCGCGTCCAGCATCTGGTTGAACTGGTCCATGGTCCAACTTGGGGGTGCGTAACAGCTGCACACCAAGATCCCGATGATTTTGATAACCACGAAACCTTCGCGCGAATTCAAAACCTCCTCTTCGATGAGCTTACCTTACTTACCTACCCACTACCTGTATTGCAGCCATTGCTGGTCGATCAGTTGTCCAGCTACCGTCATCAGATGGAACTCGGTACGGCTCTGTAATTATTGCGACATCACACAACGATTCCGCTGTCGACTGCTACAACAGTCGTTACGATGTGTCACAATGATTGAGATTGATCTGGGTCACCTCCATCACTGCTGGCTCACCTTCGCCTGCTTATACGCCGGGCATTGGAAGCCCCTGTCGAGTGATCGCATTTGTCTCTTCGTTTTCGCAGAGCATGAACCTTGGCGGCTTTGCGCAGTCGCTTGTAAATATGCCGTTCTTGCCCGTTTTCGACACGATTTAGATCTGTCCAGACCTTGACCTGGTGTCAGATGCCCCATCACGTCAAGCTTCGCTTCATTTCCTTGGACACACAAGCGACGGCTTTCAACATGTACACTGATCACCCAAGCGAAAGGCCTTGTCAAAGAGCTATTTAACGGCTGCGCTGCATAGTCCTCTCTCGCCGTGTCTGCTTCATCCTCTCTTTCTGGCTTACGCCATCCGCTCGCCTTGGTCCGGTTTGTCTTCCTCTTCGTTCTTAGCTTTCTTTTTCTCCTCTTCCCCAGCAGGTGTTTCCCTCCTCCTTTTATCCGTGTGAGAATTCAGTCTTGAAGGTTTTTTTGGTGTCTCTGATGCTTTAGCGGCTTACTTCGTGGCTTCGCTAAGTGTGTTTTCAGCAGCCGAAGCTCTAGCCTCGAGTTTCATCTGCTTGCATTCAACTGGAGTCAATTGTAGCTCACCACCAAGTGCTTGAATCAGCATTATACTGTGCCCTCCTTTCTGCTCTGCTGGAGACGTATTACTGCTTCTACCCACCAGTGTATCCTTGTGCGGCATTGGTAATCGTTGTAGCCTTCCACTCCTCATAAACACGTTCGTCGCCTTACTTCTACGTAAATCCATTGTTGTTTTGTGTGTTTGTTTGTTTGTTGTCTGTCTGTCTGTCTGTCTGTCTGTCTGTCTGTCTGTCTGTCTGTCTGTCTGTCTGTCTGTCTGTCTGTCTGTCTGTCTGTCTGTCTGTCTGTCTGTCTGTCTGTCTGTCTGTCTGTCTGTCTGTCTGTCTGTCTGTCTGTCTGTCTGTCTGTCTGTCTGTCTGTCTGTCTGTCTGTCTGTCTGTCTGTCTGTCTGTCTGTCTGTCTGTCTGTCTGTCTGTCTGTCTGTCTGTCTGTCTGTCTGTCTGTCTGTCTGTCTGTCTGTCTGTCTGTCTGTCTGTCTGTCTGTCTGTCTGTCTGTCTGTCTGTCTGTCTGTCTGTCTGTCTGTCTGTCTGTCTGTCTGTCTGTCTGTCTGTCTGTCTGTCTGTCTGTCTGTCTGTCTGTCTGTCTGTCTGTCTGTCTGTCTGTCTGTCTGTCTGTCTGTCTGTCTGTCTGTCTGTCTGTCTGTCTGTCTGTCTGTCTGTCTGTCTGTCTGTCTGTCTGTCTGTCTGTCTGTCTGTCTGTCTGTCTGTCTGTCTGTCTGTCTGTCTGTCTGTCTGTCTGTCTGTCTGTCTGTCTGTCTGTCTGTCTGTCTGTCTGTCTGTCTGTCTGTCTGTCTGTCTGTCTGTCTGTCTGTCTGTCTGTCTGTCTGTCTGTCTGTCTGTCTGTCTGTCTGTCTGTCTGTCTGTCTGTCTGTCTGTCTGTCTGTCTGTCTGTCTGTCTGTCTGTCTGTCTGTCTGTCTGTCTGTCTGTCTGTCTGTCTGTCTGTCTGTCTGTCTGTCTGTCTGTCTGTCTGTCTGTCTGTCTGTCTGTCTGTCTGTCTGTCTGTCTGTCTGTCTGTCTGTCTGTCTGTCTGTCTGTCTGTCTGTCTGTCTGTCTGTCTGTCTGTCTGTCTGTCTGTCTGTCTGTCTGTCTGTCTGTCTGTCTGTCTGTCTGTCTGTCTGTCTGTCTGTCTGTCTGTCTGTCTGTCTGTCTGTCTGTATTTTTTGCCTTTTTCTTCCGTTTTTTCTCGTTTTCAAGTTCGTTTTTACTCGTTTTCTGTTTTGTTTTGTTTCATGTTCTATCCCGTTTCGGTTTTTTTCTTCTTTTTCCCGGTCCTGCATTTACTTTCATTTATTCCTTTCTTTCTTATGTTATGTCCTCCTTTTCAGCCACGGTCTGATTTTCTTTTCCGATCTGTTTTTGTCTTTAGTTTTCTTTATTTTTTGTTTTGCTGTTCCGTTTTTCCTCTTTTTCCGTTGCACCATTTTCCTGCAATCGTATTTTCTTTCTTTTTCTTCTTGTATATCCCATTGTTCTTCTTTTTTCCCCTTTCTGTCGAGTTTTTCCTACTTTTCTTCGTTTTCTTAATGATGTTTTTTTACTTTTCCCTCGTTTTTTCTTCTTTTCTTTTCAATTTTTACGTCCGTCTTCTCGTTTATTGCTTTGTTTTCCTAACCGTATTTTGCCTTTCTGCTTCTTTTATGTTCCGTTTTCGCTTTGTTACGTTTCGTTTTCGTTTTTTCATGTCAGTTTTTATATTTTTACCTCCGTTGTTTCTCTTTTTATATTCCGTTTGTCAGTTTTTGTCATTTCTGCGTGTCCGTTTCTTTCTCCTTCTGTTTCGTTTCATCATTTTTTTGCTTCTGTTTCTGGAGAGCAGCAGAAATCTCTCTCTAAATCTATCCAGATAGATGACCTGTGAATGTGCTAACCACAAGAAACGTTTGCATTAGGTGGTTTGGTTCGTGAGATATGAATATTTGCATTAGGTTAATATTCAGGAAAAACCAAGTTTACTGTTTTATTGTTCTGTTTGTCTTCGCTTCCTGTCTCATTTATTCTTATTTTCTGTCCATTTTCCACTTCCTTTTTATAATTTCCATCGCTGTTTTCCGTTTTTTCTCTTCAGTTCCTCTTTTTGTTTCATTTTTTTCTTATTTTTATTTATCTCCTTTCCTTCACGGTTTTCTTTTTCGTCTGTTCCATTTTCTTCTTTCAGATGCTCCGGTCTTTCTTCGTTTCTGTCCCGTTTATGCTGTTTTGGTTCACCTTTTTCGCTCCTGTAAATAGACGAAAATATTTGCTTTTTTGATTAATTTTTTTGTTTTTCTTATCTTCTTTTGATGTACCACTTTCCC
Source organism: Sabethes cyaneus (assembly GCF_943734655.1). Lineage (NCBI taxonomy): Eukaryota > Metazoa > Arthropoda > Insecta > Diptera > Culicidae > Sabethes > Sabethes cyaneus. Next base: position 124,035,642 of record NC_071353.1, on the reverse strand, counting down.
ATCCCATTTTTATTTTGTCTTATCTTTCTTCTTTCATATTCCGTTTGACCTGTTTTTTCCTTATTCCTTGTTTTCTCTAAAGACATATTTTTTCTTTCGCTATTCTTCTTTTCCCGTTTGGTTTCTCTTGTTTTTTGTTCCGTGTTTCCCATCTTGTCTTGTTTTCTATCTTTTTTATCCCGTTTTCCCACTCTTTCTGTCACATTTTTTCTGTTATGCCTTCTCTGTCTTATTTTCTCTCGTTTTTCCTCTAACTTTTCTTTTCCTATGCCGTTTTCCGGCCCTTTTAACTTGAGCTTTCTTCTTCTTTTTCTCTTTTCCGTTCCATTTTTCGTCCTTTGCTTTCTAATTTCTTCACTTTAGGCCCGTTTTTCCTCTCTTCTAGACACCTTTTTTGTTTTCTGTCTCATTAACATTTGTTTGCTTTCATCTGTTTCTTTCTTCCTCTAATCATATCCTCCTTTTCTGGTCCCGATTGTCTTTATTTTTTCTTCATTTTCTGTTTGTTTTGTTCTTGTTTCTCAGTTTTCCTGGTCCCGAAGTTCCTTCTTTACTATTCGTTTTATTCTATCCCGTTTTACTTCCTTATTTGTTCCACTTCTGTCTCTTTTTCTGACCAGTTTATCTTTGTTTTCTTTTTAATTTTATCGTTTTTTATATTGTTTCCCCTGTTTTCGTCTTTTCTTCTTTCTCTTTTTGCTTCAGATTCTTTTTTCCTCTCGTTTTGAACTTGAACGGTTTTTTCTCCTTTTTCGTCCCCTGTCCCTCCATTATGTTACGATTTTTCTTTTTATGCCAATTTTTCTTCTGTTTCTCTGCCGCGGTTTTCCTTTTTTTTTGCAATTCCGTTTGTCCAGTTTTTTTTCATGATTTTCCCGTGTTTGTTTTTCTGTGTTTTTCTTTACTGGGTCTAACTTGGATTCAAATTGCATTCAATATTGCCTTTGGACTTGAAACTAGACTCAAAACTGGACTAGAATTGAATTTGAATTTAGAATTGAATTAGGCCTGAAACTAAGCTTGAATTCAATTTATAACTAGACTTGGAATTGGAACTATTGTTAATCATTTGCAGCTATTTTTACAACAATTTCATAGCATAAGCAGTGACAGATAAAATTGAAAACTGGACACTTCTAGATTACAGAAAATATTATTTTTATATTACATTTGAAACAGAAGGTGGGGCACGTGCCTTAGTCTGGGCATACCAGTGGTTATTTAGTCATTTTCCCGAGGCTTGTTACTGGCAAATTGTCAGAGCAAATACAGTTTCAACTCTAAAGTAAAGAATGGGTGGTATCAGGAATCATCGCTTTGGTGAGAAACTTGGAAAACAACTAAAAGTTTTCCATAGTATTTTTACAACAAATGCAAATTAAATAAGTTTTTGCGAATTCTTAGATAGAAAGCAATACCCGTCTTTCACTACCGGTTAAAGAGTTGCATTCATGTTTTATGCTAAATTCGCGCACAATTCTACTTCAACTGCAAAGTCCTGCTACTTAAATTACCCTCGACTAAATTAAAGCACTACCATATATGTATAGGTACCTAGCATCAGTTCTGACGACATTCCCAGACGTTCTCTTCAGTAGCGGGTTGGAATGGAAAAAAAAGTTCCATTTTCAGGCAAGACGCCCTCCTGCCCATGTGACTATCACAGCTGTTAGGATGTATGTGACGGGAAAAAGTTTGACTGCGGTTTTCTGCATGCTTGGATTTTGTCTCCATCGTTACTCATTTCGTTCTTCTCGGTATCGTCGTTTGTGTACTGTTTTGTGCCCATTTAATTTAGTCTGAATTGAAGCGAAAAATTTAATTGGACACCCAGATGTGACTCGAAGTTGCAGTGCGAATGTGAAGAGACCTGCATGGAAAATGATTTCGCTTCTTTCCACCACCTTAATTTGTCATCCGGACGTTGGATTCCAGGACAGGAAATCGGAGCGTGTGGAATATGCTGTTGACATCTTCAAGAATGGCACCATCATGTGAATGAGACAGCTTAATTGAAGTCGTGCGCTTTTTTTTTGCGCTCTTGGTGTCAAATCAAACATGACACCATAAAGTGGTGTTTGAATTAGATTTGCTTGCAATTATATGTACCTTCCTACACGCGAGATAGAAATCGCACGGCTTGCCCTCCTCACACTCGAAGGTTTATAATTCATTCCGGATTCTGGTCAACTCTCGAGGGAAATTTTGTTTGAATTTTAATGCCTAACCAGTAGTCCAGTCCACTGTCAAGCGTACGATAAGCAGTGAAAGGATTTTTCCCGCACTCATCGAGGACGAGGAACGCCGGTAGTCGATCCCAAAATTTTCGCCGGATATGAAATTAAATTAAATAATCAACAGCCCTTTTGTTGGTCGGTATGAAATGTCGAAATCTCTAAAGTGTCTATTCAGCCCTTCACGTTACGTACGGCCGGTAGGTACGAGTTTTCGTAATGTTGGGTCTGATAATGGTGAAGTGTTATAATTCATACGTCAACAAAATGAAGAGGAGTTACATTTGGAGGTAAGCTTGCTGGATCGAGACGGGTGTATGTGTGCGGATGTGAGTGGGTGGTTTGGAGCGGGTTGTTTTAATTGATTTGTTCAAAGTCGGACATTTTGACTTACTTGTTTTGGACCGGGGCTCTCGTGGCCCATCGACGGTCACTTTGATGGCTTTGTTGTAGGTAGCGACCTGCGGTGGACTCGTCGACACCATTATTGTGAGGGTGAAACTTTTGCCTGCAACAATCGAAAGTTATGGTTTTATTTTTCGCTCAATATGTGGAAGGGTATTGGAAACGCTGTGTCATTTTCACCTTTAGCAGCAAAAACGATAAGAACATTTTGCTCGCTGCAATTGATACAGAATCTTAAAAACAGTAATTTGCCACCATTTAGTTACTATTGATAAGATTCGCTAGAGCATCAGTCCAAATGAGACCCGAGCAAAATGTTCTTAATTTTTGGTTGCATTTTATTAGGGCGTAATAAGTTACATGAGTTCAACACTTCCGTTCTGACACAATATGTCACAAAATCATTTAAGATTACACATGTCCCGGACCGTCGCGTCGTCGTCCGGTCCGTCGCAGTGCTTTTTGGCCTACAATTGCACTCACGCATTGTTAATCCGATACTCGTTACCAACCGCTGCTGTCAGGATGGACATTGCCACGAATTGGAAAAGATTAGACGTTTAATGGTCACAATCGTAGAAACAAGTTCGGGTCCCCATTCTCGGCGAACGCCCGCTGGCTGGCAGCGTCAACCGTGTCAAGCAACGGGTGACACGACCTTACGACCATCAGTAGACCAGCAGCAGCAGCAGCACATCATGCATTTGCATATTCGGCAGCGAGCATTGCGAGATGGGTTGAGCGGGTCCTTTCGGAAGTGAACAGAAATCAAGTTTGCTGATTGTATTGCTCGTTCGTTCGCTGGGGCAGAACCTTACAGGCAAGCGGTTGGTTAGTGAATCAACGTTGGCAGCCCTGGCCAAATGGCAATGGCGACGCATGATTCGCGTGTCGTTCGCAGCTTCGCTACAGACAGCCAAACCCCATCACCGTACTCGACTAACCTCAATTGCTTGGTCTGGCGGTTAGTTTTCTGAATTGCGAATATGAACTTCACACGCGAAAGGATATTTTACGCGGCCCCCTTTCCTGTACGTCGGCGATGGCAAGTTGTTCCACGCCGAGCGACCAGATTGTTGGGCGGAAAACTGTCAACCGTTGCGTTGCAGTCGTCGACGTCGCCGTGGTCCAGCAGTCATACGGCATACAATAATATTCAGCTGGAAACGCAATGCTCGACGCCGTTCTTCATGCACTTCATGGACTGGAGTGAGTGCCATACGGTCATAGCCATTTCACCGTTTCTGCCACCACGTCGCATCGCCCGACCTACGGATCACGGCGCGTGATTTAAATTATATCCTGCTTTATTTAGTGCGGACCGTCGCGTCCAGTCACGTCGCGGTCGTCGTCGTTAGCTCGGACTCTGCCAGAGCCGATGTATGCGTTTGTGGCCTGTTCGGGATTGCGGCCGAAACAAGATTGAAATTGATATTTTCGTAGCTCAATTACAAACAAGCGCGTACAAGCGTACAGTATTCGTTGCAGCCAGGAATACGGATGGCAAAGATTTGGTTAAAGCTTTACCACGCGTACAATCTGCGTGTCAGTTTGTGCTCTGTCCAGTACTGCTAGGAAGCAATTATTATTATTGACATCTCGTTGGCACAGATCGCACTATCATCCGTCGCTGGTATCAACCGACAATCCTTTCCGGAAACAAACAGACTATCATTGTCTACGGGAGTTAGCTGGTGTCTTCTCTATTGATACAGTAGAGAGAATAATCGATTTGCTAAACATGAATGCTTCATGCCACATTTCAGGTGCGAGGAGAATCATAACAATCAAATAGAACTAATATTATTACCCGTGAATTTTAACTGTCCCAGGTTCAAAACCAGTTCAACTTCGGCGGAATATTCTAATGAAACTACTCGTTCAATTCCAGTTCCACGGCAGTTAGTAAATAGGCACAAAATGATTTTATCCAACAAACCAACGAAGGGGGTGTTATTGTTATACATACATACTGCGGTACGGTTTCGGTTTGATTTGAGGTTAAATATGGGTTCACCGTAATCCTACGTTTGAGAGTATTCTTCCTCTACCCACCTGCTAACATAGCGGAATTCAACCTTTGCACCTACACATGCATTCACCGGTAAATGACACCAAACCTAAAATTTGCGGGGTTGATAGTTTTTTTTCAAGCCTTTGAATCGGCTTCGGTACCCATATGAGTCTAACGTTCTGTCACAGATGCCATATTTGCGGTGTTCAGTAAGCTGAAGTGTTAAAAGATAAAAATTGGTCGAATCATTTTATTTTTGAAAAGGGAGGAAGTGTCTGATGCGAAGAATGATCAATTGGATAAATTGGAAAATTTCAATATAAAGCAAAAATATATTGGGTTACGCAATGGCAAGTGAGCTCACACGCACGCTCTTTCGGTTGCTTCCCAAATGTGTTACTCATTAACCTACTGCCGCCCCTTTTATTAGATAGTCCAATACCTAACTTTGTTTTATTCTCCCAATTTTATCATTTTCCGTATACACACTACACACTCCTATGCGACGATATTATTTTTGTTTGACTGCTGTTTGTGTCTACCGCCAAGAGGGTAGACTCGATCAGCAGCGTTGCCACAAGTACAGATAGTTGCGCATGCATAAGTTAGGGACCCTGCCATTTTCTCCGGAGTATTTTATTTTCTCTGTTTAATCTTTTAAATAACATAACCCTGCTAGCTCCGGCACGTCTTTCTCAGTAAGTGCGTACGGAATGTTGCAGCTATTATATTGTTATTTATTTTTGTATACATTCATCGGACAAACAGTCTACATGAACACTTATAAACTAGGATATAACATAATAGTTTGTTACACGGCCACGAAAAACGCTAGCACTAACATTGAAGTCAAACAAATGGTAACACTGGTTAAATAAAAAACATATCGATCGTATGGGCTCATTTTGTACATAATCCGTTCTGTACTGCTGAAGTCTCGTGAAATCCCAGCGTCGAAGGGGTCGTGGTACTACATTTATGTTTATTCTGGAGAGAATCCAAGGCGCGTCGATATCCCCCAACAACAATTTGCCGACAAAGACCGTCCTCTGAGCGTTTCTACGCTTTTGGAGGGTATCCATTCCCAGAAGTCTACATGTTGCTTCGTACGGCGGTCATTTGGATTTCGCCAAGGAAGAAGTCTTAAAGCGTATCTGATGAATCTCGCTTGAACTTTTTCAAATCTGTGGATCCAAATGCGACGGAATGGACTCCAAACGATAGCTGCTGTTTCGAACACTGATCGAACTAAGCTGAAGTACAAGGCACGCAGGCAGTATGGGTCGCGGAATTCAGCTGAGATACGGAAGCTAAACCCGAGGTTCCGTCGAGATTTACCAACGATATGACTATAATGCTCTCGGAAACTTATTTCTATCAAAACCCCGAGGTCACGTACAACATTTGATCTTTGTATTTCTTCGTTTCCTATTCTATAACTACGTAGAATTTGGTTCTTTTTCCTCGTCAACGTGATTACCGAACATTTCGTCGCGCTGATAGTCATAAAATTGCGTTGGCACCAGTCGTAAAACTTGTCAACCCTTTCCTGCAACAATTGACAGTCTGTGAGAGCACCGATTGTCCAGAAGATTTTAAGATCGTCAGCATATAAAAGTTTGCAATCTCTCGGTAACACTTGGCAGACGTCATTAAAGAATATGATAAACAACAATGGTCCTAAATTGTTGCCTTGTGGGACACCTGAGGGATTATGAAATTCATCTGATTCCATTGATCCCAATTTGACGTACAGTCGGCGATTAGTCAGATACGACTCGAACCAGTGAACTATAGAGTATTTAACAGTATACTATAGAACTATAGTCAATAGAGATGTATATCATGTGATATTTCCTAAATTGGCTGTGAAACAACTAACAAATGGCATGATTCTGTAAAGAAGAAGAACATGGCTTCCAAATGGAGTAAATTTTTGTTTGGCGGTCATCTTGGATTTGGTCGCCATATTGGATTTCATCAGAAAATTGCCCTTTTTATCATGAGCCCCATAACCAATTTTCATTACAGGACCACCATTGGAAAGTTGAGAAAAAATATTGTATGAAACATTCTCTAATTTTAATATACAGTGGAATTAACCCAATCTATACCTATAAAAATAATTTTCTGTCTGTTTGTCTATCTGTCCGTGTGTTCCTTATAGATTCGAAAACTACAAAACCGATCGCCGTGAAAATTTGCATGCAGGGGTTTTTGCTATTGGGGAAGGTTTTTATGATAGCTAGAGACCCCTTCCCCCCTAAGAGAGGGGGCTGCCATACAAATGAAATACAAATTGCCACATAACTTGAGATTTAAGCAAGCAAATGGAACCAAATTTGGTATGTGGGGGCTTTTAAAAGGTAAGTCTAACAAGTTATTTTAATTATTTTTTTCGTTTTAGCTTATGATGCTTCCTGCTATATAGTAAAAACTTTGACCAAAAAGTCTTAATACTGCACATGGACACCAGAATGAAAAATTAAATTAACTATTAGAAGCACTTATGGAACCTCAAAGGACGCTACTCTATTCCATACGAAGGACTGCTGGTGAGATTGTTTTATTTTTACCATATACACCGCATTTCATCTTAATATCATATTATTAACAGTATTATTATTTATATCATAAATGCGGAAGGCTGGATGATGGAGTGGAATGCCAACCTGAATCCTTAGGGTCTGAAGCAAATATGGCACTTCTCAATTCAAAACAAATAAATCATCACGTGGATTAAGGTTGGTACAGCGAAATTGATTATTACATGGAAGGATCCTAATGCTGGAAGGCGACTCTTATAACCCCGGAATGCGCACAAGTGCCTCTGTATGTGGATCCGCCCAATCCCTTTTGGCCCTTCTGTAACAACATTAGCGTGAAATTCATTTGCTAATCAAATTTGGATCTATTGTAATTCTACCCACATACATTGGCAAGTCCTTGAACTGATGGTGGTTTTCCCCTACTACTACTACTACTAATACTACTACTACTACTACTACTACTACTACCACTATTACTACTACTACTACTACATCAGTGCTTTGCAAATTTGGCATAAAATGGACTCTACAGTAGTTCACAACCTCTTATCCTGCAAACTCTATCGCTGCCTTCATGTGGTACCAGCCGAGATACGGGCAATCCTGGGGCTGGAAACCAAGGTCGTATCCTAAGTAACAACTCTAAAGTCACTTGGTTTTACTTCAATTTTGTATATTATTGCGGTATCAAGCATTACCTCTGGGTTTATTATGGTATTACGCAATACCAAGAGGATACGAGACAAAATACACGTGTAGCTGGTTATAAAACCATAATAAAACTGTTAATAAAGTAAATTTGTTGTGGTTGTTTATATTACCACGATAAAACTAATTGGCTGCACCACGTCTCTTTTAAACTTACCATACGTATAGCGTATCAATACAATATGGCGCCTCAATCGAAATTGATCTTATTACGGTTGTTTGTCAAACCGTAATAAATCTGTCAGTTGTATAGAGCTATTAAAACGGTAACATCATGACCAATCAGCTTTGTTGCTGCTATTATGAGGAATATTAGAGTTCAACATCGAAAGCTTTTTTTATGCGAGGCCATATTGCCATATTCTACAGGGAGTTCATTGTTCAATAAGTTCAAATACAACTTTTCATCGTTGTGTAAGTGCACTCAGTGCACCTATTTTGCTTATTTAACTGTAACTCCTCAGCCAAGTAAAATTCGAAAATGTTATGTACGGGCCATTTATAGAGTCAATTATTACCCATAAGATTGCTTAACCGTTGTGTGTTCGGCTGGGTACCCGGGTACCTTTTGAGACTTTATAGCCTCAAAAAACAAGGTTTACGATAACTCAGCCAGCTAAAACTCGTAGAATGCTCATAACTAGTGGGAATAAACCATTTGTCATCAACAGATTGCCTGTAGCAGCAGGGGGGGTCGAAGGGGGGCCTTCGAATTTTTTTACCCCATAAGTGTTCGGATGGGTACCCGGGTACCCACCGAAATGAAATGCTTCTAACTTTATCAATTCTTGACCGATTTTGGATCTTGAACCGTCAAAAGATTGGAAAACTTGTCTATTTTTAGAGCATGAGACTTACGGGACCTGGGACAACGTCTGGTTCCCGTAAATCCTGATCTCCGGGATCATGTTCCGGATCCAAAACAAATGTGTACAATTGTCAATAAAACCACACAATATTGGTATCAAAATTCATGAAATCACTCCAGGAGTTGATGTTTATCCATTTTGAGTCCATTCAACTTATAGTCTTCGGAATGGCCACTCCGGAGCAAATTCCTGTGGGGCCTTACGGGACCGCTAACATATTTGGATAGAAAACCCTAGCAATATGTATATCAATATTCACGAAATCACTCCAGGAGTTGAGTTTTATTCATTTTAAGTTCATTTGATAAGCTGTCCCCGGAATGGCCACTCCGGAGCAGGTTCCTGTGGGGCTCTATGAGACCAGTAACATGTTTGGATAGAAACCCCAGCAATATGTATGTCAAACTTCATGAAATCACTCCAGGAGTTGATTTTTATCCACTTTGAGTCCATTTGATGAGTTGTCTTCAGAATGGCCATTCCGGAGCAGATTCCCGTGGGGTCCTATGAGGTCACTAGCATGTTTGGATAGAAATCCTAGCAATATGTATTTCAAAATTTATGAAATCACGCCAGGAGTTCATTTTTATCCATTTTAAGGCCATCTGACAAGGTGTCCCCGGAGTGACCATTCCGAGGACAACTCATCAAATGGACTCAAAATGGATAAAAATCAAGTTCTGGAGTGATTTCATGCAGTTTGACATACAACTTGCCGAGGTTTCTTTTTATATCAAACAAGCTAGTGGCCATATCGGGCCCCTCGGTAAGTTACTCCGGAATGGTGATTCCTAGGACAACTCGTCAAATCGACTTAAATGGACAAAAATCAATTCCTGGAGGAATTTCATGAATTTTGACATACATATTGCTGGGGTTTCTAACCAAACATGTTACTGGTCTCATAATGCTCCACAGGAACCTGTTGCGGAATGGCCATTCCGAGGACATGTCATCAACTGAACTCAAAAAGGATAAATTTCAATTCCTGGAGTGATTTCACGAATTTGATATACATATTGCTAAGGTTTCTATCCAAACATGTTACTGGTCTCATAGAGCCCCCCAGGAACCTGCTCCGGAATGGCCATTCCGAGGACAGCTTATCAAATGAACTCAAAATGGATAAAACTCAACTCCTGGAGTGATTTCACGAATTTTGATATACATATTGCTAGGGTGTCTATCCAAACATGTTACTGGTCTCATAGGGCCCCACAGGAACCTGCTCCGGAATGGCCATTCCGAAGACAACTCGTTAAATGGACTCAAAATGGATAAACATCAACTCCTGGAGTGATTTCAAGAATTTTGATACCAATATTGTGTGGTTTTATTGACAACTAGCTGACCCGACAAACTTCGTATTGCCACAAATTAACCTGTGTTGTACATAAATCATGAATCTCGGATGATCTTTGTCACTATCTCGAGTTTTGCAAGCCCCCCAGTGGGCGGGTCACCGGCAACACTCGCGACCGGCTCGTCCTGAATGATCTAGTGTTACTATAGACAGTTTTTGTGGTCTTGTTATTGATTAATGTTTTATGGAAGAGTCTCGAATTTCTCGAGTTGGATTAGTTTTTGAGTTTCGCAAAAATTTCTGTTATATTTGTATGAGAGTCCATATCCCCCTACCACAGGGGTGAGAGGTCTCTAACTATCATAAAATAAATTCAAGACTCAAAAATCTCCTACATGCTAAATTTGGTTCCATTTGCTTGATTAGTACTCAAATTATAAGGAAATTTGTATTTCATTTGTATGGGAGCCCACCCTCTTAAAAGGGAAAGGGGTCGTAATACACCACAGAAAAAAAATTCTGCCATCTAAAACTCTCACATGCCAAATTTGGTTCCATTTGCTTGATTAGTTCTAAAGTTAAGAGCAAATTTGTATTTCGTTTGAATGGGAGCCCCCCCCCCTCCTAAAAAGGTAAGAAGTCCTAATTCATAATGGGAAAAATGGTTGCCTCCAAAAACACCCACATGCCAAATATGGTTCCATTTGCTTGATTAGTTCTCGAATTATGAGGAAATTTGTATTTCATTTGTGTAGAAGCCCCCCCTCTTGAAGTGTGGAAGGATCCTAATTCACCGTAGAAAATATTTTTGCCTCCAAAAACCTCCACATGCCGAATTTGGTTCCATTTGCTAGATTAGTTCTCGAGTTATGAGGAAATTTGTATTTCGTTTGTATAGGACCCCCCCCTCCTGGGGGGGAGGGGTCCCAATTCATCATTGAAAAAAAAATTGTCTCCAAAAACACACATATGCCAAATTTGGTTCAATTCGCTTGATTAGTTCTCGAGTTATGAGGAAATTTGTATTTCATTTGTACAGGAGCCCCTCCTCTTAAAGTGGGGAGGGGTCCTAATTCACCATAGAAAATTTTCTTGCTCTCGAAAACCTTCACATGCCAAATTTGGTTGCATTTGCTTGATTAGTTCTCGAGTTATGAGGAAATTTGTATGGAAGCCCCCCCTCTTAAAGGGGAGAGGAGTTATAATTCCTCTTATAAAGAGGGGAGGGGTCTCAATTCACCATAGAATAAATTCTTGTCACCAAAAAAAACACCCACATGCCAAATGTTGTTCTATTTGCTTGATTAGTTCTCGAGTTAGGAGGAAATTTGTATTTCATTTGTACAGGAGCCCCCCCTCTTAGAGTGGGGAGGGGTCCTAATTCACCGTAGAAAATTTTCCTGCCCTCGAAAACCTTCACATGCCAAATTTGGTTCCATTTGCTTGATTAGTTCTCGAGTTATGAGGAAATTTGTATGGAAGCCCCCCCTCTTAAAGGGGAGAGGAGTTACAATTCCCCTTATAAAGAGGGAGGGGTCTCAATTTACCATAGAATAAATTCTTGTCACCGAAAACACCCACATGCCAAATTTGGTTCCATTTGCTTGATTAGTTCTCGAGTTATGAGGAAATTTGTATTTCATTTGTATAGGAGCCCCCCCTCTTAACGTGGGGAGAGGTTCTTATTCATCATAGAAAAAATTCTTGCCTCCAAAAACACCTACATGCCAAATTTGGTTCCGTTTGCTGGATTAGCTCTCGAGTTATATGGAAATTTGTATTTCGTTTGTATAGGAGCCCCCCCCCCCCCACTTAAAGTGGGGAGGGATCCCAATTCATCATAGAAAAAAATTTTGTCTCCAAAAACACACACATGCCAAATTTGGTTCCATTTGCTTGATTAGTTCTCGAGTTATGAGGAAATTGGTATTTCATTTGTACATGAGCCCCCCTCTTAAAGTGAGGAGGGGTCCTAATTCAACATAGAAAATTTTCTTGCCCTCGAAAACTTTCACATGCCAAATTTGGTTCCATTTGCTTGATTAGTTCTCGAGTTATGGAAATTTGTATGGAAACCCCCCCTCTTAAAGGGGAGAGGAGTTATAATTCCCCTTATAAAGAGGGGAGGGGTCTCAAATTACCCTAGAATAAATCCTTGTCACCGAAAACACCCACATGCCAAATTTGGTTCTATTTGCTTGATTAGTTCTCGAGTTATGCAGAAATTTGTGTTTCATTTGTATGGTAGCCCCCCCCTCATAGTGGGGGGAGGGGTCTCTAACCATCACTAAAACCTTTCCTGACCCCAAAAACCTCTACATGCAAATTTTCACGCCGATTGGTTCAGTAGTTTTTGATTCTATAAGGAACACAGGACAGACAGACAGACAGACAGACAGACAGACAGACAGACAGACAGACAGACAGACAGACAGACAGACAGACAGACAGACAGACAGACAGACAGACAGACAGACAGACAGACAGACAGACAGACAGACAGACAGAAATCCTTCTTTATAGGTATAGATTGTACACAATTGTTTTGGATCCGGAACATGGTCCCGGAGATCCGGATTTATGGGAACCATACGTGGTCCCAGGCTTGGTGTGTCTCATGTTCTAAAAATAGACAAATTTTCCAATCTTTTGACGGTTCAAGATCCAAAATCGGTGAAGAATTGATAAAGTTTGAAGCATTTCATTTCGGTGGGTACCCGGGTACCCATCCGAACACTTATGGGTGTTAAATTTCCCGTACACATAACGGTTAACTAAGTATTGCTCTATCTTTAGTATTTATGGCGCACTCCCAGTGCACACTGGGTGGTGCTCCAAGAGCGCTCTCTGCGCACCGCCCAGTGTGAACTGAGAGTGCGCCGTAAATATTTAAGATAGAGCAATACTTAGTTCAGCAATCCTATGGATAATAATTGACTCTATAAATGCCCTATACACAACATTTTCTAATTTTGCTTGGTTGAGGTGTTACAGTTAAATAAGCAAAATATGTGCACTGAGTGCAGGACTGCCCTGGTTGTTTGCGAGAGATGAGCGACCCGGCGACATTTTTCGTCAGTAGAAATCCCACGAGGTGAAGCGGAATTTCATCTATAATACCATCCGTCGGTACCGAGAGACGAGCTCCGTCAAGGACCGTGCTAGATCCGGCGAAAAACGCGAAAGGATTCTTACAGAGGTTATGAAAACCTTCTGAAGAGTGGGCCACTTGGTCGGAAGACAGTTTTATAGCGGTCATCAGAAAGTTCTGGTAAAGCTCATAGTTTTATTAGCGGTTTTATGGAATTGGTCATGAAAACCACTAGTGGTGGTCCTCTGACGACACAATGGGGTTGGTTGCGGGTCTTGCTAGCCAGTCCAGTCAACGGAACGAACGATGTAAGTAATGACTCGGATCGGAACAATCAGCAAAGACCCAGAAAACGAAAACGGACTAACGATTGGAAATTAGGAACATGGAATTGTCGGTCCTCGGTACTTCGGAAGTACCCACACCACATGCTTTCTGAAGAAGTGAACAGGCACAACAACTTGTCAACTTCGCTGCCTTCAAGAACACGACCTTACGTAGTACCTTTTTCCAGCACAACCTTCACCATCGGTACACCTAGAGATGACCCAACCAGACGGAATCACAAATTGACCACGTTCTGATAGATGCTTAGCTCTTTTCGGACGTTATCGACGTCAGAACCTACATAGCGATGGTAGCGAATGGTTTGCAGCGGAAACAGCGAGCCCGACTCTTCCAAGAAGCGCCATCAAGAAGAGAAGGAGTGCGAAGAACTCAAGCGGCTGTACCGCTTTCAGGACTCATGGAAGTTCTATTAGAGACTCAACGAATCTCGCAAAGGCTTTGTGTCGTGTGCCGAAATGTGAAGAGATAAAGATGGTGGGTAAAGGGATGGTATTGGAGCGAAACTTATTAAAACGGGCCCGAATAAGTTGGCCAGCTATTTGCATCAACTGATGGCAATGTCAATCAAGACTTGGGATACGGAACGACTACCGGAGGAGTGAAAGACGGGGTTATTGGTTGAGATTGGTGAGAACTACCGAGCGATCACTATCCTGAATGCCGCCTACAAGTTCTCTTCCAAGTCATCTTCCATCGATTATTGCTAATAGCCAATAGATTCGTGGGAAGTTATCAAGTCGGCTTCCTGGAGGGTCAGTCTACAACGGGCCATATCTTCACTCTGTGGAAGATTTTCCAGAAGTTCCGCGAAATCCGAGTCCTCACTTGTTCATCAATTTCAAAGCCGCATATGATAGTATAAACCTACAAGAGCTATGGTAAATTCTGGACGAAAACGGCTTTCCAAGTAAGCTTACTAGACTTATCATGGCTACGGTGGATGAGATCCAGTGCTGTGTAAGAATCTCGGGTGGTTTGTCGGACCCATTCGAATCTCGCAGGGCAATTCGACAAGAACATGGTTGCTCCTGCCTGCTATTTTACATTGCGCTTAAAGGTGTTGTAAGACGAGCTATCTTATCTGGTTTTTCGTCGACATGGATGCAGTTGGCAGAAAACTTTAGGCGCTGAAAGTTCAGTTCACCAGATTAAAACGCGAAGCAGAAAAGATTGGGACGTCTAAAACTGACTGGCAACAGAGGACAACAATACCAGCCGTGAGATTTAAAGGAGTATTAGCAGCGGAAGTCGTGTCTACTGCGGACTCCATAAACACTTACGGTTAATCAATCTGAGCCTCCATACAGAGTACACATTGTACAAAATGCTAATTAGACGGGTTGTCCTCTGTAGGCATGAAACGTGGACACTGCTAGAAGTGGACCTGCGAGCACTCGGAATATTCGAACGGCGGGTGCTAAAAACCATTTCTAGTGGCGTGCAACAGACCGGTGTGTGGAAAATGTACCACGAACTCGCGCGTCTCTACGGCGAACTAAAACTGGACGCATACGTTGGGCAGGACATATTGCCAGAATGCCGGACAGCTATTCTGTAAAAATAATTTTCGTACGAAATCCTAAAAAAACAAGACGGAGAGGGATACAGGGAGCGAGCTGGCGATACCAGGTGGAACGAGATCTGACGAGTACTGTGTGAATGCTTAGCAAGATCTTTCGAATTTAAAACAGTGTTATTTTGTTCTTTAAAAATACAAAGTACGATCTAGTCTAGAATAAAACTCGATGGGTCACCAAGTTCTCGTGCTTTTTGATGTATAAAATTCTAATTGTAAAGTAAAATAAATGTGTAAATATTTTGACTGAATTGATGATTTTTATAAAGATTTTTAATTGGTCCTTTAAATGTTAATGGTTTCACACATAAAAGGTGTACATTTTATAATAAATATCTCCTGATCAGCGCTCAGCTAATTCCTACTGCCACGGCATTCAAGTGGTCAGCAATTGCTACAGTAAACGAATGTCAGGTCAAAAGCCCACCGACGGGGTTTCATGGGCAGGCGGCGACAGTTATCGTTATGGGCAGCCAGTCAGCGTTCAGGAGTGGCAACAATAAAGGCTAAATTAGAAAATTAGTATCATTTGCCGGTTGCGGGATATCTAACTCTGCATGAATCAGTCATTTCGTGGCGACCGAAATCATTAAAATCCCCAAGGCAACAGAGCTATCATTAAAATTCATTGACTCGCTTTTTGCCCTATTATCTAATGCGTTGCATCGAGTGCCACGAGCATCGTGTGCCACCCACAGGTGTGTGGGGCTTCAGGAGTGGTGGTGCATCATTAGACGGAGGCGCGCACCGTAGGCGAAGCGAAAAATTAATTAATTATTTTCATACAATCCGGATCAAATGAAAGCCAATTCAATTAATAATAATTTCGCGCAGTTCCAGCGCAAATTGTTCGCCGCACGCCATCAGCAGCGGTGGCTGGCAGAACTTGATTTGTTAGAAAAACTAGCCAGATATCGGGTGGGCCACATTGAAATAATAGTTTTTCTGTAAAAGAACTATTTTGTGGCAATGAACTTTTTCATTTGTATTATTGAAAAAAAATTCTTTACCAATTTTATTCTATTTAATCAATCGACAGTTTTCAGATGCTTTAAAAAGAATAGTTTTTGAAGGATAATTTTTGAAAAAAAAACATCCACGCAACGGAATTACCCCACGTGATGGACCATCAAATGAAGAGTCGTTACATTACCTCCCGGAGACCCGCGCATTTCGCCGGAACGCGTTCCATTCCGCAAATCACAATCTCTTTGAACACGCTTTTCCTAATGCTTTTGATATCGGCTATCGATCTAATGCATTTTCCCTAACATTTCACCGAGCACGAACCGTTCCATCATGTTAATGCTTTTAATTTCCGTACTGCCCGTTCAATGAGCCGCCGCACGTCGCCGATCCCGCCGAACCGTTTTCACTTTTTCGGGAGCTCGACGCCGTTGCCGCTGCTGCGTTCGCGAACATATTCAAAACCGCCGGCACGGGATTACATTATCATTATCGTGGCGGTACGTAACAACACCGTCCTGGCGAGGAGGGTGCACCGGCGGAAGCTTGCACAGACGGGCGTGCAATCGATGAATCTCTACCCCTATACTATATAATATAATAGATGATGTGCACACGTACCCAGGTATACATATTTGCATAAATTTACTTCTGTTCTTTGTCCGCGACGGCGGCCAGTTTTAGTGGGAGCTTTTTTCGGACCTTGCCCAGGGCTCCTAGTAGGGTGTTTTCATGGAAACTCAATTAGAGCGTAAGTGCGAGCAATGAATGAAAATTATGCTCTTTGGCATCGCCACATTTTCTCCCCGACTCTTTTTCATCGCTGAAGGAGGAGAAGGAGCGGGAGGGGGAGGCTCGTCGTTTTCACCAGCCGGCATTGCATTTAGCGGGTGCCGTCGACTCTCGAACGGGGCGCATTACGCATTTAACTTCCCATTCTACACGCACTGGATGGCAGCAATATAACAGCATGTTTGCACCAACACTTTCGTCGGGAGCAACAGCTTTATATCTATCTACGGGTGAACGCTCGAAATCAATGAATTATTTCAATTTTAAAACATGATCAATGGCCTGGTCGAGTTCTAAAATTAGCACCGGAAGGTGATTTGATAATAGATAATGCGGATTTATCGAATGTTATAATACGGGCAGACGCGTCCGTAGGCAACTGATAGCCGTTCCGCTTGGTAGCCCCAACAGGTTTGAGTTTATAATTCCTAGCTCAGGAAAATAGAATATTTGGCGTTGTGGTGAAATTAGTGTGATTTCATCAATAAATTTATTACCATTATTGTTGTTGCTGGAATTATATTCAATTAGACAATCGGATGTGGAAGTCACTGGTTTTCATTTTTCGCAATAAGTGGTTTGAAATTTAAATCTTTGGTAATGTCAAATTGTATTTTCGAATAGTCGAATGCAATCCGAATAAAAATAACAACATTTGAAAGGACAAAACGGAAATATGTAATGTCACTTCATTACACGTTATTGAATTAATCTATGCTTATAAACGTTTGTAAATGGTTGGATACTGCACTGGTATAAAATAAACCCCATAGTGGTCGTTAACCTTTTATCCAGCAACTTCTATCTCTACCACTTCGTGGCAGTAGTCGGAATAAGAGCAATCTAGGCGGGATCGGGTATCCAACCCCGGTGGAAACTAAGGTCATATAGCGGGAGGGAAGAAGATACTCATGCGAACGCTGAGTGATAGCAACGAAGAATAACCTAATCAGTCTTGAGCGCCTGCTCTAATGGCGCATCTGGAGGCAACGTACGCCACGGGACATCAAGATCCTCATCGGGGATATGAGCGCCCAGGTCGGTAGGGAAGAAATTATAGACCGGTGGTAGGACCCCATAGCCTGCATGCCACCTACACGAACGATAACGTCCAAGTAGCACACTTTTGTCACTTCTGGTTGCTGCAACCTATTTATAACTGAAATCTGTCATAAATCGGTTACCACAACTAGTTTATAACAACTGTGCTAGTAGGGCGACCAATGATGTGTAAACTTCGCAGCTTCCCGAGGCCGAAGAACCTTTTTCCCGCGCAAGGATATTCACAAAGCCACCTGGAGATCACCTGACCAACGTACAATGAACCAAATTGACTACGTTGTCATAGAGGGCCGGTTTTTCTCTAACATCACGAACGTACGCTCCCGACGGGGTGCGGATTGGGTGCTTCAAACCTCGAAGACGGTTGGGTCAGAATACGCTCGGCCATCGGAGAGACCGCTACCGCGGCACTAGGTATTGAGCCTCGGAGTGCACAAAATGGTTGATTTGATGGGGAATGTCAACAAGTGGAGGAGGGGAAACTGCTTGGAAAGATTATCTAAGTATTGCCACTAGAGAGAACCTGGCCAAATACCGACGAGCTAGGAACCAGTTGACCACGATCCTGAGAAGGAAAAAACGCCAAAAGGAGGACAGAGATCGTGAAGAATTAGAACAACTATTCCGAGTTAATGACACGCGCAAGTTTTATGAGAAAGTGAACCAAACTCGGAAGGGCTACACACCGAAACCTGACATGTGTAGGGATGAGGGAGGGAATCTAATCATAAACGAGCGCGAGGTGGTCGACAGATGGAAGCAGTTCTTCGATGAACCTCAATGGCGAAGTCGCAGAGGGAGGCGGAACGGAAATTACTCCCAGGTTAATAAGGTTAAGGTGCCCATGGAAGATAGTAATGTCCTAGCATCTGATCTCCAAGAAGTCTTACGAGGGAGGAGGAAAAGCTACCGGAAGCATGGATGGAAGGAGTGGTTTGTCCCATCTACAAACAGGGTGATCGGCTAGACTGCGGTATTACGCTGGTAAACGCCGCCCCCAAAGTACTCTCCCAGATCCTGTTACGCTGGTTGTCACCACATCAGGCGGGTGTCATGGGGGCTCGCGCAACTGCGGACCAAATTTTTACTATCCGACAGATCTTGCAGATATGTCGGGAGTACAACGTGCCCACGCATCACATCTTTATTGATTTCAAAGCAGCATACGATACAGTCGATCGAGATAAGCTATGGCAGATAATGCACGAATACGGTTTTCTGGACAAACCGACGCGACTGATCAGAGCTACATTGCATCTCTGGGACACTCTCGAGTCCCTTAGAGACGCGACGAGGGTTGAGACAAGGTGACGGTCTATCTTGCATGCTGTTCAACATCGCTCTTGAGGGGGTGATCCGACGAGCGGGCATCGAAACGAGAGGAACGATTTTTACCAAGAGTACCCGGGTAGAAATGCATAACGAATATTAATGTAAAAACATTACGGTTACTATGAATTTTACTGTTTACAACACATTATGCTGTAACTTCACTGTACCGTTATTAGAAAATTTTTCATATTAATGTAAAAACTTTACGATTACAATGAATTTTACTGTTTACAACACTTTATGCTGTAACTTCACTGTACCGTTCTTGGAAATTTTTTCATATAATTCGGCAACAATGCAAATTGTTTCGAAGCAGGAAATAATCTATCTAAGGTCCAATCCTTGGCAGGTTGAGTTATTTGTACACACAAATTGTGTCTCTTCCTCCGTCTACTGTAGAAACCGACGTGCCAGAAGTTTAATCTAATTCGTTTTACTGACGGGACGACGACACTATGCAGGCGCTTGCGACTTACTTGTTCGTCTGTCAACATATTAGCCGCGATTCTTAACGCGGGTGTTCGGGGAAAGACTCCGTTCCTATGGAATAGACCAACCTCGTTGTGTACGTCTTGACATCGAATTGAGGTGTCAGGCATATAATTAAGTTTTTATAACGGTAGATGTTCACCTTTATTCTTGTTTACGGCCGGATCCTGCATTCGTACGAATAGTTTGCTTCGAACGAATCGGGAAGCACTATTCTCATATTCGTATGAGCAAAAGGAAGGGGGCGTTCGAACGTTCGAATTGATTCGAACGAAATCAAGAATACGAATCGGTTTAACTTTCGAATGAATGTCATTCGAACGAAAAAAAGAATATGGGTGTTTACAATTGACAGAGGGAACGATAGAAGACAGTAATGAAATAAAGAGTCGATAGGATCTAACAGATAGAGATAAGGCGTAAATGGGAAAAAGCGGAATTTGTTTAACCTTCCTAGTGCATTGGGGTCGTTTTCGACCCATCGGCATACTTACAAAGCTTGATACTCAGTAACGGCACGAGCTAGAGACTTGCAATTTTCTGACTTTTCCTAACTTTGGAAAATTAGCATTGTGGGGGAGTTTCAGCTTTCAGCGACATCTAGAAGAGCCACAGCAAAAAAAGTTACATATTATGCATTAAGGGTCGAAAACGACCCAAGTTTTGAAATTGCTCTTATTCATCCATTTTCAATCCGAATTTCGTTTTCTTTACCTCGTTTGAAAGATATGGCCAAAAACTAGCACCCAAGGTATGTTGGGGAATATTTGTTGACTGATGGCCACTTCTGCGTCGGTTCCGGAACACCCACTACCAGGTCCCGGGGAACATTTTTATATTTTGAGATAATTCATTTTGCGGCACATCAAATCACATTGGCTTGATAAAATAAGACTAGTGGAAGTACAATGGGGACATTTTGGACCCGAATGGCCACTTCCCCATCGGTTACGGAACATCCGGTACCTGGTTTTTGACGCCATTTTTGAATTTTAGGATGATTTCTATTGCGGCACGTCAAATTTCATCTCATTGATAACATAAGACTATTGAAAGTATAATAAACACATGTTGAAGACAAATGGCCACATCAGCATCGGTCCTGGAACATCCGGTACCCGGTTTTTGGGGACATTTTTGTATTTTAGGATAACTCATAATGCGACATATCAAATCACATCGGCTTGATAAAATAAGACTGATGGAAGTAAAACAATGTCATTTAGAAGCCAAATGGCCACTTTACCATCGGTACTGGGTCATCCGGTACCAGTTACGGGGGACATTTTTGGCTTTTGAGATAATTCACCATGCGGCACCTCAAATCACATCCCGTTGATAAAATAACAACAATGGAAGTGTAATGGGGCGTCAGTCGCATATAATCCGGTACCCGGTATTTATAATGAACCGTAAAACGGGGTAACTCGGGACAGATGAATTACCCTGTAATCCAAAAATATCCCCAAAACCCGGATACCGGATAGTCCGGAACCGATGGTGAAATGGTAATTTTGGCTCCAAAATTTTTCCAACGTACTTCCATTAGTGTTATTTCATCAAGCCAATGTGATTTGATGTGGCGCATGATGAATTATCCTATCCAAAAATGTTCTCATAAACCGTGCACCCGATGTTCCGGAACCGATGATGAAATGGCCATTTGTCTTCAAATGGTCCCCATAGCTCTTGTAACTGTTTTATTTGATCAAGGCGTTGTGATTTGATGTGCCGCAAGATGAATTATTTCATAATCCAAAAATATCCCGCGGAACCAGGTACCGGATGTTCCGGAACCGATAGTAAAATGGCCATTTGGCTTCTAAATGACCTTGTTTTATTTTCATCAGTCTTATTTAATCAAGCCGATGTGATTTGATGTGTCGCAAGATGGGTTATCCTAAAATACAAAAATGGCCCCAAAACCCGGGTACCGGATGTTCCGGGACCAATGCTGATGTAGCCATTTGCCTTCAAAATGTCTTTATTATACTTTCAATAGTCTTACGTTATCAAGCTGATGTAATTTGACGTATCGCAAGATAAATCATCCTAAAATTTAAAATTGTCCTCAAAAACCGGGTACCGTATGTTCCAGAACCAATGAGGAAATGGCCGCTTGGGTCCAAAATGTTCCCATTGTACTTCCATTAATATTATTTTATCAAACCAATGTGATTTGATGTGCCGCAAAATGAATTATCTCAAAATATAAAAATGTTCCCCGGGACCTGGTAGTGGGTGTTCCGGAACCGACGCAGAAGTGGCCATCAGTCAACAAATATTCCCCAACATACCTTGGATGCTAGTTTTTGGCCATAGCTTTCAAACGAGGTAAAGAAAACGAAATTCGGATTGAAAATGGATGAATGAGAGCAATTTCAAAACTTGGGTCGTTTTCGACCCTTAATGCATAATATGTAACTTTTTTCTAATGCATTAGGAAGGTTAAGTAGGTGTACTGACCTCTAATACTTTCCTAATATGAGCGATGAATGCGGCTCGAAAATCATAATAGTTCGAAGCCTATCAAATTCATTGTCATCATACCTTTTCAAAAACATGAAATACCGTAATTAATCAGCCGGTTTTATTTTGTCCTAATAATCCGAAAGCCTACAATTTTTTTTGCAGAACTTATCTTAAATTTCGTTGTAACTTCGTTGTAAAACAGTGTAAAACTTATAGTGAATGTACCACATTACATTTACCCTTATTCTGCGAGTCACATGACTCAATACGACAATTGTCACTCGCCGTGACTCGCCACGGCGAGTCGAGTCACCTAAGTGACAATCGTGTCACCTACGTAAGAAACCCTTGTCACCTAAGTGACAAGGCGAGTCACCTAGGTGACAATTGTCACCTGATTCGCGGTGACTGCAACATAGTCACGTCACTCGCCTCGCAGAATAAGGGTAATTGTGGTACATGTGGTACGAAGTTACAATGAAATTTAAGGTGAGTTCTGCAAAAAAAATTGTAGGCTTTCGGATTATTAGGACAAAATAAAACCGGCTGATTAATTACGGTATTTCATGTTTTTGAAGATATAATGAATTTGATAGGCTTCGAACTATTATAATTTTCGAGCCGCATTCATCGCTCATATTAGGAAAGTATTAGAGGTCAGTACACCTACATAAACAAATTCCGCTCTTTCCCATTCACGCCTTATCTCAATCTGTTATATCCTATCGACTCTTTGTTTTATTACTGTCTTCTATCGTTCCCTTTCAATTGTAAAATCTACCGTTATAAAAACTTAATTATATGCCTGACGCCTCATTCGATGTCAAGACGTAGAAACAACGAGGTTGGTCTATTTCATAGGAACGGAGCCTTTCCCCGAACACCCGCGTTAAGAATCGCGGCTAATAGGGTATGTTGCTACATCGTCGTAATTGCCTATTCCCGTCCTATCCAACACAAATTATTAAAAATATCAGCATTTTTATGACACACAATGCAAAATTAGTTATTCTCTAATATTTTAGTTAGTTATCTATCATACGCAATCAATCAAAGTGAGCTGAGATCTATTTAAATGCTTTTTATCATTAAAGAAGTCCTACCAGCCAAATTTCCTACGTTTTTTCGTGCGACGAAGAAGACAATGTCGACTAATCGTGCTAATTTCCGTCATTCATAAATGAAAATAACTCACGCAAGGCATTGTCGTTATTCTACAGCCAGAAAAACTTGCCTGACCTACAGAAATTTTGTAGAATAACATTTGTCATGCCGTCCTACACAAATACATGCGCGTTAGCTTCGTAAACATTGTTGTGATTTTTAGTTCGGACGATGAAAAATTTTGTTGGATGGATTTTAAAACGGTACGACGAATTTTAGCAATAAAGTCAGTTGCGTAATTTCAATAATATGCTTTAATAGTCGCTTTTCAGTGATTTCAAAGTTCACGGATCGGTAGGTAATTGTGTTTTAGTCAAATCAGTACAAGAACTTTTGGTGTATTCACTAAATCCATCCAGCAAATGATGAAAATTAGAATGGCTTTCCTTATTACGACGGGAATTAGAAAAAGACCCTATGTTGACAGACGAACAAGTAAGTCGCAAGCGCCTGCATAATGTCGTCGTCCCGTCAGTAAAACGAATTAGATTAAACTTCTCGATCGGTGGTTTCTACAGTAGACGGAGGAAGAGACACAATTTGTGTCTACAAATAACTCAACCTTCCAAGGATTGGACCTTAGATAGAGATTATTTCCTGCTTCTAAACAATTTGCATTGTTGCCGAATTATATGAAAAATTTTCCAAGAACGGTACAGTGAAGTTACAGCATAAAGTGTAGTAAACAATAAAATTCATTGTAATCGTAAAGTTTTTACATTAATATGAAAAGTGAAGTTACAGCATAAAGTGTTGTAAACAGTAAAATTCATAGTAACCGTAATGTTTTTACATTAATATTCGTTATGCATTTCTATGCGGGTAGTCAACTTCTAGGCTTTGCAGATGACTTCGATATCATTGCCAGGAACTTTGCGACAGCGGAGCCAATCTACGCCAGACTGAAAGCGGAGTCTAGGAGAATTGGGCTAAAAATAAATGCGTCGAAGACCAAATACATGAAAGGAAGAGGCTCAAAGGAAACAAACGCGCGTCTCCTACGGACCATCGTACCACTTCCATCGTACATCTAGCGAAAGTTAGCAGGCTCCGGTGGGCCGGACACGTCGTAAGGATGCCGGACGACAGTGCGACGAAAATAGTCCTCTTCAACAGCCCCACCTGCACCAGGAACAGGGAGGCCCAACGTGCACGATGGCTCGACCAGGTCGAATGCGATTTACGACTTCTGAGACGACTAGGAAATTGACCGAGTTGAATGGAGACGAGTGCTTGAAACAGCTCGAGCCATCCCGGCTCTATACTGAAGAAGAAGCAGAAGAAGAACAAGGGATGCATTATCGGCGAGGTAGGTGAATTGTGTATGTTTATGGGGGATTCACCGAATCAGATAATCAATTCTCCAACCACTGATTGATAGGAAAAGGAGCAACTCTAAAAGTGCTCCGATTTTGTTTGGTGAATTTGGTGTGTTTGTGGTCGAAAAATTTGAATTTTTTGATTTGGACGTATATTGAAGCACAAGCCGGGGAGTGTAAAGACTCTGAAGTCTGTAATAAATTCATGAATGGACATAGCCATGGAAATGGAGGACATATCGAGTAAATGTGTTTGAATGGACCTAATAAAGATAACTGAATTCGAAAATATTGATATTATTGCATTGCAGGGTATTAAACTCTGTAAGAATGTATCAGTCGACAATCATGGGTCACACACACGTATGAGTCATTTTAACTTTATCTACCGATTAATGCATGAATATTATACTAATTCATTGATAAAATCGTTTCTCATAGGTAGCACTAATAATTTGATTAATCATTAGGTCATATTTAAGCAGAAATTCGCAACTAAAGCTAAAATGACCCACAATTGTGTGTGACCCATGATTGTGGACTGACTGTATAGTGACAGTGAAAAAAACATGGCTGCAAAACTAGAAAGAAAAGGAGGGAGTAAAAGGTCGAGTAATAATTCATTCCTTTGTTTTGGAGGACTTCGTTCCACATTTTGGAGGAGTCTGGGAGCGTATGTTACAGGATGGGAAAAATCATGAATTCAAAGGATGAAATTCATGTTGAAGCTAGAAAACGTGTTGATACCCGGTCAGTATTTCCGAAACCATAGAGCACGATTACATATGCCGCCGTACGTGGATGACAAAGAACTTTAGACCTGAATAATTTTTTTTAATTGATTGTGCTGATGATAACTATCATTTCTTAGGTACAATTAAGGTTTAATCACCGTGGAGAAGAGCACAGTGATCAAATGGAAGAGTAAAGTTGGCCCGTTATAAAACAATAACAAAATGGCATTCCGTGACGAACAACAGAAATCTGACTAAAAAGACAGCTAGCATTTTTATATGTATACTAGCTGACCCGACAAACTTCGTATTGCCACAAATTAACCTGTGTTGTACATAAATCATGAATCTTGGATGATCTTTGTCACAATCTCGAGTTTTGCAAGTTTCTGAGGAGTTCAACCTTAGATGATTCAGTTACGTAGCTATGAAAGCATCCCAGGTAATTAATAAGCATCACCAATGCTATTTAAATGTAGGCTAATAAGCATTAAAGTCGCCTTAAATGCTAATTAAATGCTATTTTGGCAAAATATACAGCTACTTTACTAATAACCTTCTTATAGTGCTGACAATGCTAATTTACAGCTAATTACCGACACGAAGAATTTGAATACAATTTTAGATACCAATTTACAACACCTATGCAGTCAAAAACATAATATACAACAACGTGCAGTATAAAATGCCAGATACGCTGATTTGCTGCTTATGTTAATGCTTATTAGTTACCAGGAATGGGCAGTTTAATATACAAATTATACAGTAAAGTAGAAAACAACTCCCCTGTCCCCTCATTGCATAGCCAGAAAGCGGATAGTAATATTCGCCATGATTGTACAACATTTCGCCGAATATCATTTTGCGAAAAACGTAAAGTGGAATGTACCATTTCACGGAAAACTTTTTTGTGGAATGTCCCATTTCGCGATCCTCTCCTTACTCGCTGTCGTTCCAGGAAACCCAGGTAGACCTAGGAAAACAAATAAACCTAGACAGTAGTGATTTCTGCGGGGAGTTGCCTCCCCCCAGTGGGCGGCGCTTCCGACGACGGGTCACCGGCAACACTCGCGGCCGTCTCGTCCTGAATGATCTAGTGTTACTATAGATAGCTTTTGTGGTTTTGTTATTGACTAATGTTTTATGGAAGAGTCTCGAATTTCTAGAGTTCGATTAGTTTTTGAGTTTCGCAAAAAAATCTGTTTTATTTGTATGAGAGTCCATATCCCCCTACCACAGGGGTGAGAGGTCTCTAACTATCATAAAATAAATTCAAGACTCCAAAATCTCCCACATGCCAAATTTGGTTCCATTTGCTTGATTAATTCTCAAGTTATAAGGAAATTTGAATTTCATTTGTATGGGACCCCTTCGCCCCCTCCTAAACAGGGGAGGGGTCTTAATTCATCATAGAAAAAATTTCTGCCCCCTAAAAGCCCCACATGCCAAATTTGGTTCCATTTGCTTGATTAGTACTCAAATTATAAGGAAATTTGTATTTCATTTGTATAGGAGCCCCCTCTTAAAAGGGGAAGGGGTCGTAATTCACCATAGAAAAAAATCTTGCCTCCAAAACCGCTTACATATCAAATTTGGTTTCATTTGCTTGATTAGTTCTTGAGTTATGAGGAAATTTGTTTTTCATTTGCATAGGCCCCCTCCTAAGTGGGGAGGGGTCCTAATTCATCATAGAAAATATTTTTGCCTCAAAAAACACCCACATGCCAAATTTGGTTCCATTTGCTGGATTAGTTCTCGAGTTATGAGGAAAGTTGTATTTCATTTGTACAGGAGCCCCCCCTCCTAAAGTGGGGAGGGGTCCTAATTCATCATAGAAAAAATTCTTGCCTCAAAAAACACCCACATGCCAAATTTGGTTCCATTTGCTGGATTAGTTCTCGAGTTATGAGGAAAGTTGTATTTCATTTGTATAAAAGCACCCCCTCTTAAAGTGGAGAGGGGTCCTAATTCACCATAGAAAATATTCTTGCCCTCGAAAACACCCACATGCCAAATTTTGTTCCATTTGCTTGATTAGTTCTCGAGTTATGAGGAAATTTGTATTTCATTTGTGTAGGACCCCCCCTCCTAAAGTGGGGAGGGGTCCCAATTCATCATAGAAAAAATTTTTGTCTCCAAAAACACCCACATGCCAAATTTGGTTCCATTTGCTTGATTTGTTCTCGAGTTATGCAGAAATTTGTGTTTCATTTGTATGGGAGCCCCCCCTCTTAGTGGGGGGAGGGGTCTCTAACCATCACTAAAACCTTTCCTGGCCCCAAAAACCTCTACATGCAAATTTTCACGCCGATTGGTTCAGTAGTTTTTGATTCTATAAAGAACATCCCGACAGACAGACAGACAGACAGACAGAAATCCATTTTTATATAGTAGATAAAAGTGAAAAATCAGCGTTACGTATAGATAAACATACTAATAAATCGTGTTTGATGCACTAAATTGGCGCATCCGTATTATTTTGGAGGTGACATACGTGATGGGAAATAATTATACGCATATTATCTATATAATTTTGTATATACGATATAATCTGATTAAGCGTGACTCGCTCTATAATGCCATACAATTCGGTACTGAAAATTGTATGAGTGTCAGTTATTATCATTATATACGACTGAAAATCAACTTGGGCGCACTTTATTAAGCATTAGTTACGATTACGAATTTGTTAAGAGATATTTACGATAGTTTTCCTACATTGATGTACCATTTGGTGCTGGGTGGGTATGATCAAATCTCGTGTGCACCAGAAATAAATTAATTTGTTATGTCGACTGTAGAATTTAATATTCTCGTTTTAATTGGCTGTCAGTCTATTACAAGTAGAATAGATTTTGTAATCTTTCCAGAAATAAAGTCATCCCGGAATCTAAAAATGCATATCCATAATCGGTAGACAAACATTAAACCTTGTGTCACAAAGAACTTATCGGCAATTTTATTCAAATACTTTTACTCGATCATTGGCAAGTGCCACCTATGTGATGGATTTGATCTACATATATTCATTGTTGCAAAGCAGCTGCGTAACTGAAATTCATTAATCTTGAATAGAAGATTAATTATTGAACGAATGGAAACACATTTTCCGCATACTCGAAAGCGGCGACTGACAAACGACGGAAGCAAAGTTTCTTGCTTCACATTCGGCACTTTCGGTATCATCAGTCCGTGTGTGCCTGGCAAGCGGAGGAAAATTGCTCAAAAAGTGTCACGTATGGTTCGTTTATTCTCTCCATGGAGGTAGGAACCAACAACGGTTCCGGGCGAGTCCAAGAAAAAGGGGAAAGGCGCTATTTTAAATGAAAGAAATTAAATTAATCGTCTCGTTTTTGTTCGCCACCGATAACCCTCCGGGCGGACACGGTCTGCTGAAACAAAGGAACCGGATAATTGTGAATGGGTAGAATATCCTCTGAATACGCATTTTGTATGTTTCTCGCAAAAGGTAGGTAAATTGTTCTCCGGACCGTCCGTGTCGGAGGGTTTTTCGGCTGCTCACAGAATTATCTGTGAAAGGGTTTTTTTTGCAAGTGTTTTGTATGACATTTCGATGTAAAAATATTATAACTTCCAATAATAGTATTCACTTCAGTGTACGGTAACGGACTGTACCATTGGAATGTTCAGAAAGTAGTAAAACGTAATGATAAAAGTTTGCTTAACCGGACTAAGAACCAGTAATCGAATTGATAAAAAGGTGACATTTTTAGGAAATCGTATGTAAACCGGACTCGATGGTGGACGAAACGGAATGGATAAATTTTACGTCGGTCGATTTAATGGGATTTCGATGCCGATTAATTAGAGCCCGTCCGTACAATCCCTGCTGCCAAGGAGCCGTAAAGATAACGAAGATAAATTAATAGAAAACATTAAATACGGGTCCGGAGATCGATCACTGGCTGCAGTCGTTTGTTGTGGGGCATGAATTTAATTAAAGTCTTTCGATGTTGTATCAAGCGATAGTTTTATCTTCCTGCCTTTTTTACAAAATCACTCATCGTCTGTGTTGTTGGAAAAAGCAACTTCGCTGCTGGTAGCCGATATGCATTGCTTGTTTTCTATACCGATTTTCAAAGGCGGATTATGTTGATGATGAAGAAAAACCGCAAGGAATTTTAATAAAAACCGCTCTTTCAAACGGAATATTCCGATAGCCGGATCGTGGTCGGTACTGCTTTTACCCGTTGGCACTATCTGTTGCAATTATTATATAAAAGTTTTTTGGGCTTGTAAGAAAGCATTGTCTATTATTACAACGTTGTTACAATACCTACATAGATACACTGTATAGGGTTGAATTTTTAAAAATAATAGAAAATTGGTGATAATCATGTTTCGAACGTAAAACGAATAGGTTTACGGTTAGGTTAGGTTAGGTTAGGTAGTTCTTTTGTAGTACTGGCCACTTGCCAGTACGTGGAAAGACATAGATCCTTTTCGATCTTTGTCTATCCACGTACTGGTTAGCGGTACTATGAGCCACTTTACATCCTTCGTCATACCAGCCGTTTAGCAGTTTTCGGCTACGTCAGACCACGTGAGCCTTGATCGGCCGAAATCGGTACAGAATGTTTTTCACAACGGAGAAGAGGGGAGCGGGGCTGTATTTCGACTCCAATTGCTTTATATCATATTTTGCCGCTTAGAACTACACTACACTACAATACAGTTAATGTAGTTCTAAACGAAAAAAATATGCGTATAAACAAATTGGAGTCGAAATAGGGTTCCCAATTCTAGCTACGTGGTTGCTCTGAATCTGGTGCAGGTAGCGTTCTTGCTCTACTCTGGCATACGAGGTGAAAATGCTGCTCAAGAAAGAGGGGTTGGATTCCTACTGACCCCAGGGGCACATGTGGCCCTGATGAAGTGGTAGCCGATGATTGCACGAATATTCGTTGCCATTTTCAGAACACGGGTTAGAACCCTTACAGCAATCCAGTGCTATACGCCAACAGAAGCAGACGACCTGCAGGAGAGAGTTTTTATAGCCAGCTGAACCGCGTGCTTGAAAAAATACTCAAGGGGGACATCCAAATCCACTTGGGCGACATCAACGCTAAGATTGGCTCAAACAACGCGGACCTTGAATGCGTCAAGCTACGCCATGGCCTAGCAGAGATGAGCGAAAACGGGGAGCTGTTTACAGAATTCTGTGGTAAGAACAACTGCTCCCGACATTTCTGGAGAATTTGTCGGAAAGTGGGAATTTGATACGTAGTAGCACGGACCCTTATAAAAACCGCCAGACCGAGAGTCCACCCTAAGCGTACGACAAAAAAAAATATGTGCCTAAAGTTTCTCGACTAACAAGGAAACATCACTATCGGTCACAGGCTTAGAGCTTAACCATGTACACCACAGTGTAGTCTTGTCGATCTAGAACTTCACTGCACTGTTTGTATAGGTGTAGCCTATGGAACTTTTTTGAGAAAACTTAACTTGAAATTTATCTGGGCATCTGACTTAATGGAGACGCATGGTACATTGTGAATATCCTCAACGCAAGTAACAGATCAAAATAAAAATGATATTGTTTGGAACAGGATGATTTGATTGCGCAACAAGCATTTCCAAAATCCTTTTCTTATCCACCTGGAAGTGTTATTAAACTTTTCTCATACTGATAATTGCGATACAAGTTATTCGTCTACGATACAGGATGGAATTTTCTTGCTGTTTAACTAAATACGGTGGCATAATTGAGGCAAAATATCAGAGATGTTTACAATAGTGTTGCTGCTAGATAACTGAAAAAAGCATTCTTCTTTACCTTTTCATTGTTACGTATCATGTTGAATAGAACAATTGGAAATTATCCTAATTTGCAAATATACTTCAGCAAACCTGGTTTGATGGGCAACGAGAATCCCAAGCAATGGATGAAGAAGCTGGCTAGGCATTTTGAATAATATTTTGATGCATTGTTGAATGGTCACTGTTGATAGAGCGATCCACAGAAATAGGATAACGATTGAAGATGATGGACACGCTGTGGTTGTGGATCCGCCAACTTTTGACGAGGTTAGAAAAGCAGCGAGAGAGCTGAAAAACGTTTCTCAAACTGATGCCGTTGTAGGAAACCTTTGTTGGCGAATACCTGTGCGGTATTTGAGAGGGACGCTCCACGACGGACCATATGTTCACATCGGACTCGTTTGTAACGTTGGATGGTTTGAAGCAAGATGACGTACTATGGAATTTGCTGTTCAACATTGTATTCGTAGGTGCTATTCGAAGGACTGGCGTGTAGAGAAGCGGTACCATCATCACGAATTCTCATATGCTCCTAGCGTTTGCGGACTACATCGGTATCATCGGTGTTAACCGTAGAACTTTGAAAACAGCGAACATGCGTCTTAAAGAGGAAGTTGCGCGAAAAGGGCCTTTCATAAATGGTAACAAAACAAAATATATGGTGGCTCGTGGATGTTGTAATTGCGGTGGTTTTGAAGTGGTCGACGAATTGGTTTACCTTGGTATGTTAGCGACATCGATGTGAGTCGTTAAGTAAAAAGGCTGCCAACAGGCCTCCGACGGGTTACGTAACCAGCTGAGGTCCCGTAGCCTGCAACTCCGTACAAAACTCGCGCCCCTTAAGACGCTAGTTCTCCCAGTGGTACCCTGCGGCCACGAAGCATGGAAATTGAAAGAGAGCGACCCACGAGCTCTTGGCGTTTTTGAGCGTAAGATCCTGCGATCACTTCTTGGCGGCATATTAGACGAAGGGAATGTGGCGCAAACCCATGAATCATGAAATATATAAAGTATACAAGGATGTGGATATTGTTAAGCGACTAAACTCAGATAAAAATGAAAATCATTTTACTTCCGCCTGGCTCAACCTCGGTTCTGAAACCGGTAGAGATATATATTAATCGGCCATTTAAGGATGTCATACGAAACGTATGTAATAAAATTCGATGGCATCACAATCTTGACAGAGCGGAAAAATGTATTGGCAACTCTAAACTCTAAACGCAATTTACGAGTAGAAAAGCTTAATAACACTTCCAGGTAAACGAAAAAGGGATTTCAGAAAAGCTTGTTGCATAAGCTAATCATCCTTTTTCAAACAATATCATTTTTATTTTGATCTGTTACATAAACGTTTCGGATATTCACAATGTACCATGCGCCTCCATTCAGTCCCCTGCTCATACAAATTTCAAGTTAAGTTTTCTCAAAAAGGTTCCATAGACTACACCTATACGAGCAGTGTAATGGAGTTCTGAATCGACAGGGCTACACTATGGTGTATATGGTTAAGCTCTAAGCCTGTGACCGATAGTGATGTTTCCGATGAAACACAGCAAATTTGAACCAAATCCGAGCACTTTTACAATTACACCTTTTTTTTATCAATGCATTCTCAGATTTCAGTACAAGTTGTACAAAGATAAAACAAGGCAAAATATTCCCTGACACGTATTTTAGTGAAAAATTGTATCGTCGTTCGATCTACTGAATTTTTCAACCTGCAAAAAAGGCATGTCTTCTTGAAAATTTCTGGTAAAAGAATCGAATTGGCATTTTGACTATACTGGCGTGAATCGCATAACAGTCCAATTTATATAGGAATCTACATACAAAATGGAACTGTTATGCGATTCACGGCAGTATAGTTTAAAATCCTTGAGTAAAACGGGATAATCAGACTTTTAGATTATGTTGTATCAAAATAAAAATGTTCATTTACCTTTTTCATAATATTTTTCTGCATTCCTTACAATAAAATTTCAAATTGGAGAGAGTTTCCCAGCTAACGTTTTCGAATGTAAATCAAAGTAATAAATGAGAAAATTTGTACTGATGTACTAAAAAATCGTATTAGATGCATGAAATCAGCATATGCGTACCATTTTGGAGACGATGAAAAGCATGGGCGTAGCGACGGGGGGGGGGTCTGGGGGTTCGTACGGCGGCTTTTGCCTTTTGATCGTAGCGTTTTGCGAAGGGCAAAGCAGTTTCGATGTCCTGTTTGAATACGCCGCTTGTTTTATCTGAGATTGAGTGCGACGGAATCTATTAAGGGTAAACGGGGTAACAACGCCCGCCGGGGTAAAACCGCCCACCATGGTTTTACAGGGCCTTGCTCAAATTGGTGTTAAATGTTGATGACAGTCATATTACTGAATGCGTACGCAATATTTTACAATACCTTGTACAGCAATATCGTATAAACTATCGGAGAAATAAATAAAAATAGATTTTTCGTTATAATCGTTTCGTTTTTTATAACTTTGTTCCCGCAGAACTTAGGGTTTATTTTATTCAAAACGTTAAAACTTTCAGTAAATCCAACCCACATCGCTTCTCTAATCCTGTCTTCATCCGACAGTACCTAAATTAGGTAACTGTTCATGCAGTTTTGTTGAAATAAATAGTGAAATGTGTAAATCGGTCATTTGGGGGTAAAACCGCCCACAACGAACGGCGCAAGACCGTCGTGTATAATGCTAGTGCGATAAGGAGATTTTTAAAATAATTGCATAGTTTGGACCAAAGGATCTCAGATTTATATAAAACAATATAAATGTGCTTAGTTTATAGCTGGTGGACTGTTTGGAAAAATCTAAATCGCCAATTTTCCCTGCGGGCGCTATGGACATTTTCTTGTTTTCTCGGATATAGCTTTTTTTTTAATAATTCCTCCCTCTTGGGACAAATAACATAGAATAAACATATTTTTTATGAAAATATAGCAAATTATCTTAACAATGGAAAAGTAATATGTATCTGCTTTATCAATCAGAACAATTTGAAATGTCAAAAAATGACCTACCGGATCAATTGCAGGAACTTTAATACCCATATTGTTATATTTTATCTTAGATCCTCTCTAGTCCTTAAAGATTGACTCCAGGATGCCTAACCCGATCCATCTTGTTGTCCAAGGAAACTACACGGTATCAATTTCAAGACTGTCGGTACCTATATTACTGATATTCTTCCAATACGAGTGGCTGCCGGACACTCTTTCGAACTTGCGAATCTCGGGGAACTATATATTGTTTGATAGCAAACTGATTCAATTTGTTTAAATTATATAAATTCATGAATCCAATGCCACCAGTTTCATTCAAATCGGTTGAATATTGTTAAAGTTATATGCTATGGTGGTTTTATCCCGTTAGTGGGCGTGTTTCACCCCGCATGGAAAAATACTCTATTTTTTGGACGTGTTTCCAAATCGCAATAAAAAATAGAAAATCATTACAGATATTTATGTTTTTATTTTTTATATGTAGGTAATAGATCAATTGTTCATTTAAAGCAGATAAATTAGAAATTGAGCTACAACTTTTTTTTATACAGGTGGTTTTGCTTAGGCGGGCGGTCTTGCCCCGCTTACCCTTACTGGATTCTCTGCGAGACAAATAGCTTTGTTAAATGTAAGAAGATTAGAACAATGTAACGTCCGTATAAATAGAATTCTGTTGTCCGAGATAGTTTAGTTGCGTAATATAGATGGTCAAATACGATCACGCGGTGTTTTATTCTGCCGAAAATTTGTCCTGTTTCGCTGTCCATTGAAAGCTGGTACTTTTCGTCTTATGGCCCACAGGATAAGTTCAAAGATAGTGGGTATCGGACTTTCGTCTGCGGATTTGTGCTGTCCGTAATTGGTGAGCAGCAACATCGCTGGATCTTCTTATTTGTGTTGACCACGGCTATCAGCCATCCCACATACGCGAACTCATCTACCACTTTTGGTTCGTCGCCGTCAACGATTACCGTCCACGAAAAAAGCACGTTCGCTTCGTTTGAGCATCTGTCATTCATGTATTTAATCTTCGACGCGTTTATTTTAGGCCGAATCCTCCTAGCCACCGCTTTCAGTTTAGCGCAAATGGCCTCTGCAGTGGCAAAGTTTCTGGTTTTAATATCAAAGTCACCTGCGTAGCCAAGAAGTTTGCTGTCTTTTCTGAAAATCAAACCATAGGTTTCGAAATCTGCTCGGCGGATCACTTCAAGAGCGAAGTTTAAAATCTTGCAAGATAATTTGTTAGCAGCACCTTCACTGCGTCTCGAAGAGACTAGATCCGATGGATTCTAACAGCCTCTTCCAGCCGAGATTCGAACATACGACGTATCTCAATGCCAACTGGGACACAAAATTTTAACATTTGGTTTCTATTATTTCAATACTAGCTGACCCGACAAACTTCGTATTGCCACAAATTAACCTGTGTTGTACATAAATCATGAATCTCGGATGATCTTTGTCACAATCTCGAGTTTTGCAAGCCCCCCAGTGGGCGGCGCTTCCGACGGCGGGTCAGCGGCAACACTCGCGACCGTCTCGTCCTGGATGATCTAGTGTTACTATAGATAGTTTTTGTGGTCTTGTATTGACTAATGTTTTATGGAAGAGTCTCGAATTTCTCGAGTTTGATTAGTTTTTGAGTTTCGCAAAAATTTCTGTTTTATTTGTATGAGAGTCCATATCCCCCTACCACAGGGGTGAGAGGTCTCTAACTATCGTAAAATAAATTCAAGACTCCAAAATCTCCCACATGCCAAATTTGGTTCCATTTTTTTGATCAGTTCTCAAGTTATAAGGAAATTTGAATTTCATTTGTATGGGAGCTCCCCTCTTAAAAGGGGAAGGGGTCGTAATTCACCATAGAAAAAATTTCTGCCATCTAAAACTCCCACATGCCAAATTTGGTTCCATTTGATTGATTAGTTCTCGAGATAAGAGGAAATTTGCATTTCATTTGTATGGAAGCCCACCCTCTTAAAGGGGAGATGGGCCATAACTCGCTTTTTAAAGAAGAGAGGGGTCTCAATTCACCATAGAAAAAAATCTTGCGTCCAAACCCACTTACATGTCAAATTTGGTTCCATTTGCTTGATCAGTTCTCGAGTTATAAAGAAATTTGTTTTTCATTTGTATAGGAGCCCCCCCCCCTCTTAAAGTGGGGAAATCCATAGAAAATATACCATAGAAAATATTCTTGCCTACAAAAACACCCACATGATAAATTTGGTTCCATTTGCTTGATTAGTTCTAGAGTTATGAGGAAATTTGTATTTCGTTTGTATGAGAGCCCCCCTCTTAAGAAGGTAAGGGGTCCTAATTCATCATAGAAAAAATGGTTGCCTCCAAAAACACCCACATGCCGAATATGGTTCCATTTGCTTGATTAGTTCTGGAATTATGAGGAAATTTGTATTTTATTTGTGTAGAAGCACCCCCTCTTAAAGTTGGGAGGGGTCCTAATTCACCATAGAAAATATTTTTGCCTCCAGAAACCTCCACATGCCAAATTTGGTTCTATTTGCTTGATTAGTTCTCGAGTTATGAGGAAATTTGAATTTCATTTGTATAGGAGCCCCCCCTTCTAAAGTGGGTAGGTGTCCCAATTCATCATAGACAAAATTTTTGTCTCCAAAAACACCCACGTGCCAAATTTGGTTCCATTTGCTTGATTAGTTCTCGAGTTATGAGGAAATTTGTATTTCGTTTGTATAGGAGCCCCCCTCTTAAAGTTGGGAGGGGATCTAATTCACTATAGAAAATATTCTTCCCCTCGAAAACTTTCACATGCCAAATTTGGTTTCATTTGCTTGATTAGCTCTCGAGTTATGAGGAAATTTGTATTTCATTTGTATAGGAGCCCCCCCCCCCTCCTAAAGTGAGGAGGGGTCCCAGTTCATCATAAAAAAACTTTTTGTCTCCAAAACCACCCACGTGTCAAATTTGGTTCCATTTGCTTGATTAGTTCTCGAGTTATGAGGAAATTTGTATTTCGTTTGTATAGGAGCCCCCCCTCTTAAAGTGGGGAGGGGTTCTAATTCACCATATAAAATATTCATGCCCTAGAAAACTTTCACATGCCAAATTTGGTTCCATTTGCTTGATTAATTCTCGAGTTATGAGGAAATTTGCATTTCATTTGTATAGGAGCCCCCCTTCCTAAAGTGGGGAGGGGTCTCAATTCACCATAGAAAAAAATTTTGTCTCCAAAAACACCCACGTGCCAAATTTTGTTCCATTTGCTTGATTAGTTCTCGAGTTATGAGGAAATTCGTATTTAGTTTGTATGGGAGCCCCCCCTTTTAAAGTGGGGAGGGGTCCATATTCACCATAGAAAATATTCTTGCCCTCGAAAACTTTCACGTGCCAAATTTTGTTCCATTTGCTTGATTAGTTCTTCAGTTATGAGGAAATTTGTATTTCATGTGTATAGGATCCCCCCCTCCTAAAACGGGGAGGGGTCCCAATTCATCATAGAAAAAATTTTTGTCTCCAAAAACACCCACATGCCAAATTTGGTTCCATTTGCTTAATTGCTTCTCGAGTTATGAGGAAAATTGTGTTTCTTTGGTACAGGAGCCCCCCCTCTTAAAGTGGGGAGGAGTCCTAATTTACTATAGAAAATATTCTTGCCCTCGAAAACCTTCACATGCCAAATTTGGTTCCATTTGCTTGATTAGTTCTCGAGTTATGAGGAAATTTGTATGGAAGCCCCCCTTTTAAAGAGGAGAGGAGTTATAATTCCCCTAATAAAGAGGGGAGGGGTCTCAATTTACCATAGAATAAATTTTTGTCACCGAAAACACCCACATGCCAAATTTTGTTCTATTTGCTTGATTAGTTGTCGAGTTATGCAGAAATTTGTGTTTCATTTGTATGGGAGCCCCCCCTCTTAGTGGGGGGAGGAGTTTCTAACCATCACTAAAACCTTTCCTGGCCCCAAAAAACCTCTACATGCATATTTTCATACCGATTGGTTCAGTAGTTTTCGATTCTATAAGGAACATACGGACAGACAGACAGACAGACAGACAGACAGATAACAGACAGAAATCCTTCTTTATAGGTATAGATTATCTGGTTAGTCAAAAGAACACTCAATTTCAACCAAAATAGCTTTTAACTGAAAATAATTCCCCATTTCCTGAATAAACTCCTTACGGTTAGGCTATGTCAGATTTTTTTTGTAAACCCCCCCCCCCCCCCCCCAGGAAACATTTCTGGCTACGCCCATGGCGTAAAGAGCTGCTATTTTTGCAGCTTTCGATTCTTATAATACCGGATGAAAAGGGATTGATATCCGATAATATTGCTTAGCAAAATATCGATGCCGGATACTCGATATATCTAATGAAAATATCGATACCTAAATATCGCACATCCCTACTGTGCATTGGTTCCCCACATAGGCGGCGCATGGGAGCACATAATGCGCCCCGTAAAGCTGGCGATGTTGAGTGTCTACGACAATGACTGGAAGCTAAACGACAACATCATCATCATCATCATCATCAAGCGCTTTGAAACTTTGTAAGAGAACGAAAAGGTTCAAGAAATCGAGTCACCGGGTACCTAATGCTCATTGTGGAGGACGACTTAAGCGAAACTGCACGACTACAGGGTGAGTGATGAAGCCATCGTTAGAGCCAACTGTAAGGGAATCGTTTGAGCAAAAAAAATTTCTGGCTATTTGGAAGCAGTGACCGGCATACTATAAAAAACTATCGCGGGATTACTAACCTCTCTGCGTCGTATAAGTTATTCGAAATTATAATAAGCTCTGTTGTTCATTTGCTTACGAAAGGGTATATTTCTGCTGATCAACACGGATTTAAGGACTACACATGGACTTGCAGCCCGAATCCAGAGCAGAAAGCTTAAATTGATATAGGGTTTATTTCTAATCCCCGTCATAGTAAGGCAAGCCACTATAATTTTCATTATTTCTTAGGTGGATTTAATGAATACTCCAAAAGTTCTTGTGCTGATTTGACTCAAACACACTTACTTTCCGATCCGTGCACTTTGAATTGACTAAAAAGCGATTAGTAAAGCATTTTATTGAAATTACGCAACTGACTTTATTTCTTAAATTCGTCGCACCGTTTTAAAATCCGTCCATCAAAATTTTTCATCGTCCGAACTAAAAATAACAATAATGTTTACGAAGCTAGCGCGCATGTTTTTGTGTAGGACGGCATGACAAATGTTATTCTGCAAAATTTCTGCTGGTCATGCAAGTTTTCCCGGCTGCAGAATAACGACAATGCGTTGCGTGAGTTATTTTCATTTTATGAAAGACGATTAGTCGACATTTTCTTCTTCGTCGCACGAAAAAAATGTAGGAAATTTGGCTGCTAGGAATTCTTTGATGAAAAAAAGCATTTAAATAGATCTCAGCTCACTTCGATTGATCGCGTATGATAGTCAACAAATTAAAATATTAGGGAATAACTAATTTTGCATTGTGTGTCATAAAAATTGCTGATATTTTTAATAATTCGAGTTGGATAGGACGGGAATAGGCAATTACGACGAAGCAGCAACATACCCTAATTAACACCGATTTAAAAGCAACGTCTGACCATATTAACCATGGCATACTTTTACGGAAACATCCCTAACTTGGCGCATTACAACATTTTATCCAATGGCTAAGCTATATAATCGAGCACTTTGCGTACAGCTCAATTCATGCCTTTTCTTCCCATTCTTAAACAAATCGGAGGAACTTCAAGGCAGGTTTATGGGCCTATTGTTTTTCTCGCTGTACTTCAACGATGTGGCATTACTTCTGGGTGATAGTTGGTTGTAGGTGTATGCGGACGATTTGAAATTATTTCTAGTTGTGTAGTTCATTGAAGACGGTCGCAATCAGTAACTGGATTTTTCAAGGTAATTCAAGGAACCTTACTGCTTAAGGGCGTTGTACTGCCCCTGGTCAGATCAGCATTAGAAAATGCTTGTCTAATTTGGAGTCCTTACCCACTTGTCTGGACATTGAGAATCGAACGAGTGCAGAAAAGGTTCATTCGTCTAACATTACGTGATCTCCCATGGCGTGAACCCCTTAAACTTACCGCAGTATCTTGATCGTTGTCGCCTCATTGGCCTCGACACATTATTAGAACATCGGAGCAAAGTTCAACAAGCCAGGTTTGTGGCCAAGACGCTGAACGGAGATATAGATTCGCCACACATACTTTCGCTTCGTTCTGCTCAACTACTTCAGTGTCATTTGCATTTAACGAGCCCATGGCTGCATGTATTCGTGCATTCCCTTCGATGGAGCAGGTGCATGAATTCGGCGAAAAATCGGCCAAGTTTTACTAAAAAAATTGTAATTTAAGAATCTTATAATTTGACCGCAATAATTTGTATTATAGTTTAGGACAAATATTTACGATTGTATAACGTCGAATATCATTTCGTGGTAGACTATAACGTGGAAAATACTGTTTCGCAGAAAACCATTTCGCGCAAAGTGTTATGCGGAAAACATTTTAGCGGAAATTTGGTGGAAAATAATCAAGCCCGTGGCTTTCGATTTACTTTGAGAGTAAAATGTGACCGTGAGAAAATGTGTACCGTCCTTACTCGCTGTCGCTCATTCGGGCCCAACCAAATAAACCAACTGAAGGTTTTATTAACTGAAATACCAGTGATCAGCAGACCTAGTAAAACAAATAAAGCTACATGGTTGAGATTTTTGCGGGGTAGGGGCTGAATCATCTCAAACACGTTTATAGAACCTTGCACAATCTATTACAGGAATTTCCATAGGAAGTTTTACTCTGTTAAATGGTTTTCCGTGAAAGGGTTTACAATGAAATGTTATACAACCATTTTTAACTAAGATTAGTAATTACCTAAGAATCCTGCAATTATCAAGATTTACTAGAAAAGAATAGAAGTAAATTAAATTTTTTACCGTTTGAAGCTGCACAAAATGGCAATTGTAGTTTTTCGTGTTGCTAGGAGCCAGGTGTCTCGAAAAGATCTGACTCGTTCTAATACTTGAACATCAAGAAATCCTAAAATTTCCCCGCTTTTCCATCATTTACGTCACCTCGATCTCAAGACGGCGAAAGAAAAAAAAAACATAAATCCTGCTGACTGTTCATCCTAGTACATACAACCTTCGGTAGTGATTTTACACAAGTAAAAGAAAAGGGCAAAAGTATTCTTTTCAACGGAAACGACAACACGAATGACGACGACGACGACTACGTTACGGAAGGGGGCGTTAGCACATCCACCCACAACGCGCACAGCAGACGGTCGAACCGACGATGCGATGTCAGGACGGAAAAAAGAATGAAAGAGAGTAAATACCGGCCAGGAAAAACTAGAGCCCGTTTTTGCGAGGGTCGAGTAATCTTTACACGGCCCGGGAAGGAGTTTTTCCTGCTTCTGCTTGAGGTAGGTTGTTCGTGAGAAAAACGCTGCCAGCGGCAGCTGACATTCACCCTATCTAGAAGCATTCTTTTTTCGTTTCGCTGTTTGTAGGTTATTATAGGTTAATTAAAAATGAGTGACTTTCTAGAACAACAGTCAGTCAGTATAATTTCACTACTGCATTCCAAAAGAGATAACCGCTACAAGTGAATGTGGTGAAAATGAACAGCAGTTCAGAGGTAGTAAACAAAATGCCATTTTTGGAAGTACTAACTCTTACCTCGACCGCTTCTCCCCACGAACCGGAGATCGTTGAATTTGGCCACTTGGTTCTTCATCACAGCTGTGCAGTTTCGCAGTTCGGCGCAATAGTTTTCGTCGTTGCCGGCGCGTACCGTCACCATCGTCCCGTCGCCGACGTCTCCGAGCGCGACGACCTTGAACGCAACCGGAAGTGTTTTATTCGATCGCCAGTGCGGTGGCAGCACCGTGCAAACAAACAGAGGACTCCCGGTTCGAATCAGTTCGCCCGGATGCTCGGAGAGAAAATCGCCCAGCGTCCGTTCGGCCAGTATATCGGACGTCATCTTTGTGTAGGTGTCCTGGAGTATGCTGGCGGCCGACGGTGGACCATTTTCTCCAGCTGCTGCGCCATTGTTATTGCCACTGCCATTGTTGCCACTGCTGCCTGTGTTATTGTTGCTACTACTACTGTTGTTGTTGTTATTGTTATTACCGTTGGCCGCTGCGCCACTTCCGGCAACGGTCGTGCCGCCACTGCCGCTGTTATTGTTACTGCTGACATTGTTCGCATTTGTGTTGCCACCACTGTTTGTCGTCGTATTGTTCGTAGTCAGATGCATTTTTAATATCGACACGCTGTGATTTATGCTTTTATCACGTCCTTTTTTTTGCAACCCGTCACAAAGGGTTTTTTTTGTTTGTTTGTATTTGTATTTTTACTACTTGGTGATTTCGATTCTGTTCATACTGTTGAATCGCTTTCCTCGGTCAATATGTTACACAATCGAACTTGGTCGCAGACTATTTGGACGTTTTAATTGACTTTGGCCACTGCCGAGTGCTGCATTCGGGGCGGGATGTTTTCGTTCTGTAATAAAAAAAGATAATTAAAAATGTTAAAGAAGCGACGGTTGGCACTATTGGTTTAATGTGTAGAGAAAAGTATAGAAAAAGGTCGTCCTTCTCATACGTTGTTTCGCTTGGAATCACGTGCATTTAATGCGACCAATAATACTTAATGCTTCTTTAGTTATAAATAATTTTTGAGAAATTATGATTTTCCAGCTTTAAAAAACTTAGCTAATTTTCCCCCGATGCCACCCGAGCCCCTTTTAATTCGCCTATTGCTTAATCCTAATTATTTGAATCAGCCCTGTTACTGATAAGTACGCACATGTTGTACCTCTCAAACATATAGCAAAAGGAATGTGCAACATAATTCTCCCCACGGAACGTTGGAAGGTATCGGAAAAAATAGTACGATGCTGCAATATTTCATTCACACATTCCATTATGCATTGCGTCAAATCGGTATGCAATTAGTGCTAATATACATTCGCAAAGTATGGGGAATGTTATGAAGACATCGATTCACCGCTGATTGGATTTGCAGATAACTGAAGCAAGGCTCTCTATATAATTAGGGATAACAGAATTTTATTTCTACGCCAATTGGTGACTTATTATTACATTTTAATTTTCACATCTCTTAAAATTCGTCAGCGGATAAGCCAAGTAATTAGTACTTTTAAACAAATCAAACCCCTTTCCCCAGACTATCGAAATGCATTGTCTATAATTTGCTTGCAAAACAGCATTACACACACTCATCACAACATGCCACAGCCACAGCTTGAGCAGGACGACCTGCAGCAGCAGTGTCACATTTATCACGCACGTATTCATAATCTTTCCACTCCCGGAAGCACCAATCATCATCTGTTCGGTTTACTAAATCCGTCCTAGCCAAGGAACGCAGCAATCGTGCGGACTGATCCGTCTGTTCATTTTGTACAAACGTACATAGTAATGTCCTGCCAAGAATGCGTACGGCCTCCGCCGGCCGCTGCGTTGTGCCAATGACAGCCACACATCACTATGTTGCTTATACGGTCCCTACCGAAACGATATGAACTGCACTCTACTGCACGGCACAGTTCCTGTTTCTGTTCACGATCTGTTTTAGTCAAGTACATTGTTACTGCAGTATTAACGCAAACATAGAATTCACCACCCTGCTCTGACCATGGCAAAACGCACAAAACTGGCTTTTCACAACAATGACCATAGTATGTGGCCTGCGTACGGACTAGAAACCAGTGGCAGTGGCGAGTTTTTCACCGAAATACTGGCCGGCAACCGAAAATAGGACGGTTGGGATTAAGTCTACCACCAGGATTCACTTAGCAGCCACACGCTGCTGATACGTGGAGGTCCCAAGTGACACCGATCGGTCGAGTGAAATATGTTCTAATCAAGCAATTGTTG
Source organism: Sabethes cyaneus (assembly GCF_943734655.1). NCBI lineage: Eukaryota > Metazoa > Arthropoda > Insecta > Diptera > Culicidae > Sabethes > Sabethes cyaneus. The sequence continues at coordinate 123,991,512 of NC_071353.1, read as the reverse complement.
CTGATACGTGTTTTATCTGTGCAAATGCCTTTATGGTAGTAAGAATGAGGTATGGTCGGAATGAGTAATTATACCAAATTTGGATGAAATCGGAGGTGGTCGATTACAACGGGTAAGATCACTTGAGAGGAAATAACTCCTATGTAAACTACAAAATTGAATTTTTCAAAAAACCCAAGATAGAATATCTTGTATTAAGACTCCAGAATGCTGGAGTCCTTCTGCATTAAGACGGCTTATTTAACGATTGACTCAGGCGACTTAGCTCTTGGAAGGAGATTCTCTAAATCCCTGGTGCGTGTAAGTGATGTTGCTTACCGACCAATTCCCTTTTGGCCCTTCATACAAGAGTTTGGAAGCATGACCAATCGTTGAATAGGTACAACTCTTTTTGACATGATAGGCTCATTGCTATGAACGGATGTTCTGCTAAGACGGTAGTAGTACCATATATTCATATTCATATTCATATTCAAATTCATGTTCGTAACTGGTCATTTCCTAGGGGTTTCCGGAGTCCCCCAAACATGTCCAGATAGGACCAAGCTTGACCCCAGATAGCAGATTTGGTTTCCATTGAACTAGTTATTGAATTCTAGTGTGATTTAAGGTGTCGCATCATAAGTTTCTTTTCATGGACGAAACTGGATACTTGACTGGGTGTTCCCGGAAGTCCCCGAAACTTGTACAGATATAACCATTGTTGCGCTAGGTAGTTGATTTGACTTTGATTGATCTAGTTTTCACATTCTGGCGTAATTTGAGGTGTCGCATGATAAGTATTGGTTCATGTTCGATACTGGCCATTTCCAGCAATAAATTAATCCGGAACATTTCCGTTCAGTCCCAATACAGCGTAAAACTCCTAAAATGGTCGCCAATCGGCATATGTTGCATAAAAAATCAATACCGGCTGTGATTTACGATCTTTTTGGAAGTGTCATTGAAGATTTTTATTTACTTTATATGAGTAATCTGCCCTTTAAAACTTCACAAAGGCGTAACTCAAACATTCGTCGATCGATTTTTTCAAAAATTGGCTCAGAGGTGTAGGACGGCAATTCAAACCAACTGGCATTTTCAGTTTAAATGGCCTATTTTATTTTTAATAACGCTATTTTGAACACCGAGCCCCCTGTACCAGCTACCATCCTGACAGACGCAGTCCTACATCAAAAGGGCTTAAGTTGGGTGTCCAGTGTGCGTGTTAAAAGCTATCCTTCGAGTGGCCAAGGAAATGGAACGATGCTTCAAGTGCATGGGCTTCGGACACCAGGCGCGAAACAGTCAAGGCCCAGAAATACCCGGATCGCGTCGGAAATGCAACGAGAACGGCCATTTTGCAAGCAACTGCATACCCTTCAAAAACGACGAGAGAAATGACCACACGACGGGGGCTTCCAATGGCCAGCGTATAAAAAGGCGCAAACGGGCCAGCAGTGATGGAGGAAACTCAGAAGTGGGTGCGAGCTCATATGAAGGTTTCGTGATTGTCAAAATCAACGGGATCTTTATGTGCAGCTGTTGCGCGCCGCCAAGATGGACCATGAAGTAGTTTCAGCAGATACTGGATGCTGTCACCGAGAAGCTCATCAGACGAACCCCGATCATTATCGGAGAAGACTTCACCCAGCTAGCACCAACTCGTATATCAATGTACGAAAACTATCGTAAATATCTCCTAACAAACTCAAAATCGTAACTAAAGCTGGATAAAGTGGGATCAAGTTGATTTTCTGTCGTATATAATGATAATGACTGACATACATACGATATTCAGCACAAAATCGTAGAGTAGTACGGAGCGACTCGCGCTTAATCGGATATTATCGTATATAAATACGTATATAGTCGTAACGCTCAAAATTTTTCGTAATCACGTATATCGCCTCCAAAATAGTACGCATATGCCAATTTTGCGCATGAAATACGATTTATTTAGCATGTATATCTGTACGTAATGCTGATTTTTATCTTTTTTATACATATGAAAATGCTAGCTGGGCAATGCCCGTGTACCGTGGAGTGGAATAGCAGATGTACTAATTTTAGAGGATACAACCTGTTGGAAGCCATGACTGCTACTGAACGATTGTAATGTGAGTAAGACGGACGCGAATCCATCATCGACGTAACCGTCGCACATAGGAGTATGTAGAACAAAAACGTGGCCAAAATTATTTCAATGGTGTTTAAGTCTGTGGATGCATCAAATAGCTCAAAAAAGTTATTATTTATTATTTTTAGATGATAAATCTAGTAAATAACAGCTTGTTTTCAGCTAGCAGTGACATATGTCCTTTTTGACATACATTTTCAGTGTAGTATTCGCATGTTAAGCAAATATTGGAATCAAGAGAAACATGACTTAAAAACAAATTTACATCATTGTTGTATTTTTTCTACAGTACAATAAAAAAATGTAGATCGTAAGTCCTAATTTTACGATTTAGAAACCGCTACGAATTTGAATCACTCTCACTTTCATCTGAACTCGCGTTTGATACATCGTTGCATCCTTCAAGTTACAGGTTTGGCTGACCTGGAACGAGTAGTTTAAGCGCTTCGGCTTCGGGTTAAAGACTGGGTAGTTTTTATTGGCTTTGCGCGAGAATTAATCAGCAATAGTATTTCTTTCTTATATTTAGGGATGGTTCGATCACTTTGACTCAATTTTGATTCATTTGACAGTACCATCTCAGCCGAGCAAAATTTGACAAAGTTATGTACGGAACATTTGTAGAACTGGATTTTATCTACAATTTTGCTGAATAAAGTTTTGCTCTATCTTTTGTGGTTACGGCGCTACAATGCTAGTACCTCTTTAGTAACTAAGTGAACGCTCATTTAGTCACTAATGAGTTACTACCATTGTAGCGCTGTAACTACAAAAGATACACCAAAGCTTAATTGAGCAAAATTGTAGATAATAACTAGTTCTACAAATGTCCCATAAGTCACTTTGTCAAATTTTGCTCGGCTGAGATGGTACTGTCAAATGAATCAAAATTGAGTCAAAGTGATCGAGCCATCCCTATATTATTAATTTCACGGGCGAATCTGACTTTGACTGGACGGCAAAACTTCAGCGATTAAGGATTATGCCATACAATTTTTTTCTGCCTGGTAATGTTACTTATTATCCGAAGAGGAACGACGGAGCTGTCTAACGAATCGGAATCGCTGTCTAACGGGTACTTAAATTTTTGATTATATTGAATATTGTTGAGAACCATCGCATGCCCACTTGCTGATCAGCTCCGAATCAAATCAGAATTTAGATTTCCATCATCAAGCAAGGACAAAAAACGTCATCTAGATATTTACATAAGCGTGAAGCTGCTACTAGGACTGCAACTTTACCTCAGCATGGGTATCTGTTACTGAAAATTCTACTTCTGGTGAATAGCAGTTTCGTTTAGCGTTCTTCAAAAGCGAATAACAAGGATAAATGTTTTTGTTTGAAGAATATATAATTTTATACTGCTTTTTCGAAACAACGAATATAGCTAAAGCGTATCCTGGCGAATGCTTTTGAACACCATTTAACTGTACAGCTGTCAGCGCGTTTTTTAATTTTGAAGCTTTTGAGGGATTTTAGGTGATATCTTTAATGCTGCTGGAAACCGTCATATTTCCCACAGCTCTTTGACTTATTTGTGTTGCATAACTTAAGATCTCAACTGGGACATTTTCTCACAGTTTCAGACTTCGCTCAGTAGAGTCTACAAACTTCTTACTTGGACGACCTGCATTTGATATCTCAGACCAAGTAGATGACTTGATTGTAGAACTCATCCAAGTTTTGTTTACCTCTTTAAACCGAACCTTAAGGTTATAAGAAGTCGGCAATGTGCGATTGAATTGTGTTTTAAAACCACTCAATTGATATTTCAGTACAAGATAGTGATTCGGAGGGCATTTAAGAGTTTCTTTAAGTTTTTTTTTTCTGTAAACAAAAGCGTTTTGTCGATTGAGCGATCAGGACATTGCCGTATATACTGAAAGAGGTGGTTTCTAGAAAATTTCCGGTCGATTCTCTCAGAATTTGAAAGAATACATCGAAATTTATTAACTAATGCATGACAAACACAACTAATTGATAAAGTTGTAAAATGCGTGAAAAATCGTCACAACTTCTAATTCAAAAATAAATTGAGAGCGTGAGGATGCGTGAGATTTTCTTTCGCAACATTATTCTGGAACTCCATACCTTTCTTATGATGGTAAAATTTTTGCTTAGAGATGCTTAGAACATAAACAAAAATGCTTTTTTGTAAAAAAATGCCTTAAAAAAAGAAAGCAAAAAGTTGCTATTTCCAAGCCTGGTTTACGGGCTTCACCTAAATGTGTATAAATAAACTTGTGCTCAAATTTATTCTACATACCTTTGTCTTGATTATCCATATTGAATTTTCACGTGGCAGTTTCTAAAAAATATCAAAAACAAAGCAGGAACTCAACCTTGCTGATCGGACCACTTGCAAAAAAATCACGCTGCGATTTATAACAAGGTTTTGACAGCTGTACAGTGTCAAAAACAATCGAGATGTTATCAAAATGGCCGACATATAATGCTATAAGTATCTAAGAATACAACAATGATAAATAGCACGTGGTTCATTCACATTTTGATTTTTGAATTTTGGCCAGGTTTTTGGCTGATATACTCCTACGTGCGTCGGCAGCCCGTCGCTAATGCCGAACATGAACTGGAGAGTATATGACGGGTGGAGTTCGATGATTACACAAAGAGCTAGAACCTACGAGAGGGAATGGAAGACGACAGTTTTCGACAAGGATCTCTTGATTTAGGCACTCCGTGTGGACTGTGTAACACCCATCCTGACTGCGGACTAATGGATGGATATCTAGGCGATGCCACCATGCCTAGAAAACTGAGATAGAAGACGCGTTCAAAGAGCCAGAACTGCAGCATATCGAGAAATGCGTAGCGTGGAGGTCAGATTAGCCAGAGCCCCAGAGCTGCATTGAAACTGGAGATAACGCTGAGCAAAGGAAACTACTATAAGGAGCTATTCTAGAAAACTAATGCCAACCTGCATCTTAACGCGTACCGCATCGTGAAGCCAAAAATCAAAGATCCTGTGACCACTAATGTGCGGTGCACAGATAAGCTGGTTGCTATCGTGGAGGGACTTTTCCTGACGCATGACCCTACGATATGGTCGCGAACACCGTACGGTTTAGAAGAGGCGGATAATACTGAAGGTCTGCATGTCCGAATATGGCCTTGAAGGCAGCGATACAAGCGTACCCGAAAATGTTCAAGACCGTGCTGCAGAAATGTCTGGAGGATAGTCGCTTCCCGAACAGACGGAAGATCCGGAAGTTAGTGTTGTTGCCTAAGCCAGGAAAACCTGCGGGAGACCCAACATCATACAGGCCAATATGTGTGTCTGCTTTTGCACCGGTGCACCGTGCGGTGGCGGTGTAACGAGCGACTTAGGAAACGGTTCTAACAGTACCCGCTGGGAGGCCATCGCTGACTGAATGCATGTCCCTGGGCACCTGTGCAGAGTTCTGAAGAGTTATTTCCAAAGCCGGGTGTTTTTTATGAGTTTACCGAGGGGTGGAAGATGATGAACATTACGGCGGGAGTTACGCAAGGCTCCATCATCAGTCCAACGCTTAGGAACGGGATGTAAAACACTAAAACTGTCTAGAGGTGTGCTTATTGTCGGTTGGTTTTTCCGATGACATTGTATTATCGGTGATAGGCGAAACACTAGAGGAGGTGAAAATGCTAGCGACCGAAGCGATAAAAACTATAGAAAACCGAATGCAGGGTGCGAAGCTGCAAATAGCCCCCCGCACACCGGCAGTCCTGCTGATCAATAATTGTAAAACTGTGAAATGGGCGGAAATCATAATTGCTTCAACGCGTACATTTAAGCATCTTGGAGTAATGATCGATGATAGACTTAACTTCAACGGCCTCGTCGACTACGTTTGTTAGAAGTCAGCAAAGATTATCAACACGTTATCGTCGGTAATACCCCAAGCAACAATATGAGTTTTATTGTACCCTTCTGGTGGTTTTCAAGACCAATTTGGTCTTGAATTCCATCATAAGAGTGTAATAAAACCCAAACTGTTGCTTGGGACGATATGAATTCCCAGCCTGGATCACTACACTGCGTACCAAACGGAATCGCGCAATGCTAAATAGCAGCTTCCGGCTAATGGCCGTGACAGTAGCCAGTGTGTACAGAACCATATCATCGGAGGTAGTATGCGTTATTGCTGCAATGCTTCCCATCTGCATCATTCAAAAGGAAAATAACGGATGAAACAGACGAATAAACATCGGACAAATTTGGAAGCTGGTGAGTGAAGAATCGTTGGCTAAATGGCAATAGGATTGGGCCAGGGCCGAGAACGGTATGTGAACGTATAGGCTCATACCAGTTATTATGGCCAAGTCAGCTTTCACTAGACGCAGTTGCTGTCGGGACACGGTTGTTTCAGGCAATGCCTGCATGGGTCGGACCCCCAGCCTGCCTGGAATATAAAGAATTAGAAGAAACAGTGGAGCACGTTGTCTTCGAATGTCCAAGATTTGCCGCGGTGCGAAGCGAGATGCACCTTTCAGTATATTTGTCTAGCGTTGAATGACTTGCACCTTCTGTATCCTAAACCAATTTGGGGGGAGGTTAGTTTGGTTACTTTGTTGAATCTATATCTTCATCCGCATGTTTGGGAGGCAAATGAATTGATTTTCAGTTGGATCAAGATGGTCGCTCTAGTAATGTTGTTTGCTTCTTGTGATCGGCGGTAGTAATATTAATAGTTTCCTGCTTGGAGTACGAGGCGAAATGTTTTCGTTTCTATTTCGTCGCACATTTTGACAGTTTCTAATATTATTTCTGGAATGTGATAGTACTTCAAAATTCTCTACTACTGTCAAGCGAATTAGCTGGTTCTTCATAACGTAATAGCTGGAATCCTTGTCCTATTTTCATTAATTAACTTTACTCTTTTTAGGCGATGATTCAAGAAAATACAACAAAAGGACGTCGAAAAAACGGGGGATATAATTCACTTGCAATCGAACAAATAGAAATGATTGAAAAAGTATAGATTTATTGCCAGGTTTGAGAAGATCTGTTTTATAATATTGATTTTCGTTAGAACTACTTTTTTTGTTAGAACTACATTAGAACTACATACTTGGCTTTGGCCAGTAAATCTTGGGCTTAATATCGACAAGAAATGTTAATGATTTCTTACTACATGAAGGTTAAATCACAGTCAACAGCAAGTTGCATTCACTTCACTCTTAAGCAAGTTAAATCCATCAGCAGCCGATGCACCAAATTCGCGAAACACACAGAGCATTAATGGCACATTCGTTTCCCTCACTCACTCGGCAGGGTAGCCTTTTAATTACACTGTTTCACATCCTCACCAGAGCACCCGAGTGGCTAGCACTTCGTTGGACACCTGATTTATTGGCACTTCTAAGTCCGGAAGGAAAACGATACTGCCTCATACCGCGGCAAGCCACACACGTACGACCGACCATTAGCGGAGTACTTCACCAGAAATGTCCCGAAAAAATCCACTGCACAATAACTTGCTACCCGCGAAGAGACGAACGGTGGTTACATGGCTGATAAATGTACGACATCGTGTCACTTCTGGGGCGCTTGCCGAGACTCGTCCATAGCCAGCGACGATGCGATGGTCCAACGTACAGATGACACGATTTTTTGTGTGTACTGTTTTCCACGCTTTTCTCTCCTCTCCACCCAACAGCGTAAAGTGTCAGTCAGTCGTTTTGTAATTTTTGTTGTCGGTCGGCACGTCATGTGTAAAGATGTGAGTTTTTTTCACGTCAGTTCGCCATTTGCGGAAGCTTCTTCGTCCGCTAATGGACTTGTGCCATGGAGCTCTAGGTGTGACATTGGACCAGAAAAAAAGAATGTCATTGTCAGCTAGCCAACCAGTTTGGCATACCAGCAGTATGGGTAGACGGCTGTCCGGAATGGCTTTAAGCACCCGTGTTTTAATTCAATTGTGATTAATCATTTAAAATTCATTAAATTATTCTTGTTCTGCCAACTGGCTTAAACGGCAATAAATCCTTGCCGTCGAAGGTAGACATGTCGCCAGTAGTACGATAGGTGAGGTACAGTACTCCCTGGACGAAGTCGAAAGCATGTCGCACTAATCCCAACCGGACTTTTCCCCTGACGACGTGTTAAGCATTTGGAGGCTTTGCCTGCTTCTGGCTCGGCAAGCCAATCGCACGTACAGCTAAAACAAACTTGCAAAATCCTGACGACTCCAACTTAGAGTGCGTATGTGCACTTGCAACTGCACCGCCTGTCCATTCTACCTTCAGTCAACTGGGAAGGTTCCCATGCAAACAGGAACTGATTCTAACCATAACAGGAAACCGATAATGTAGTGACCGAGATATGAAGAGAGCCTACGAACGAGCAAGACTTTCGGTGCCAAAACCAACCGCAGTACCGAGGCCAGACTGCCACCGACGACCATGGTGCGACATGCATCGGACACAACATACGTGTAGCTGCACTTCCGATCTTTTCCCGGCACCCTCATGCGTCGACGATATACGCACGATGTATGCAACGCTGATGGGGGCTCCATATAATAGATCTCCCTCTAAATTATGGTCATATGAATTGCAGTGAATTATTCCTTCGGCGGGTCGGTCTACACCTCTCACATAAATGATCTGCCTGTTAGATGGGAAGGGTGCCCATTATTTTAGATTGGCTACCCGATGTTGATAATGTAATTTAAATCACAAATCTTCCCAATATAGTTTGACACAGTAGTAAATGAATTAGGTTTTTTGTTATTTAGAAAGTTTACTTTCGAAAACGGCTGACCACTTATTTTTCGAACACTGTAAGCGAAGCTGCTGATGATGATGATCTGTATGTTAGGCGACATTTGCTCGGCCTACCGCCAGTCGGACGGCTACTTGTCACTTGAGTGGAGTTGCGGGGTTCGAGCTTTAGAGAAGGCACTCCACTGGTCACCGTACGAGTTTACTCCCACTCGGATTGCCGTACTGTACCGTACCATACCGTACCGTACCGCAGGAAATCTGTGCAAATGTTATTAATTATTTTTGAAAACCATAAAACGCATAAAACAAAATATTAGTTTATACGTGCATGCATGCTCTGCAAGTATACAAACAGAAAACGTGCGAGGCGTGCGTGTTCTGAGGTGAAGTGCTCGCAACCCGTGTCTGGGTGGTATAATTCAACCAAACCAGGCAGCAAAATGAGGGTATAAAACATTGTTTATAAATGCGCTCTTGACTGGCTTTGTCAGCAGAATAATTTATTACGAACTTTGCTGAGGAATCGGCCAGTAGTAGATCGAGAACCGAGGCCGGTCCAGAATGGACGCAATTCCCAGTTTAAATATTTAACGATTAGCTACTTAAGTGAAGAACGATTGCCTCCGGAGAGATTTTTGTTCTTGCCAGGTATCTTATATAAATCAAAGCTTGACAAAGTTCATCCAACAATAAAAATCTGCTTTGGAAATTTTTTGAGTTTTTAGAAAAAACATTATGCGCTTGCCATTGTTACCTTGAAATGCTATTGCTATTTGGTTTGACAAGTAACCGCGATAAGATCAATTTTGATTGGTGCGCCATTTTGTGTTGCTACGCCACACTTATGGTAAGTTTATAGGAGACGTGGTGCAGCCAACAAGTTTTAACGTGGTAATATAAGCAACCACAATAAATTTGCTTTATTAACAGTTTTATTATGGTTTTCTAGCTAGCTATAAGTGTGTTTGGACTTGTATCCTCTTGGTATTGCGCAATACCACAATAAACCCAGAGGTAATGATTAATACCGCAATAAAACCTTTATAAAATTCAAGTAAAACCAAGTGGCTATAGAATTGTTACTTGGGCAACGACCCGAGGTATACAAATTCGTCCACCACCTCGAACTCGTCTCCATCGACTACACGTTATTTCGTATGCGAGCTCGATCGCGCTTGGTTCCTCGTGCTAGCAAGGTACTTGGTTTTAGACGTATTCACCACTAATCCAACCTTCACTGCTTCACGTTTCAGTTTGCAGAGCAGTATCAGTAACCATCTAGAACATCCTTCCGACAATGTCCACGTCGTCAGCGAACCAGATAAATTGGCTAGATTTGTTGAAGATCGTGCCGCGCATGTTAAAGCTGGCACGTTTCATAACACCTTCTAGCGCGATGTTGTTCTAGGATATACCATCGCCTCATCGAAGTCCCCTGCGTGTTTTCAACGCGCCCGATATTTTTACACAGCACTGGACATCATCCGTCGTGGCCTTAATCAGTGGTCGATAGTATCGTAGGCAACCAAAATCTAAGAATTGGTATGTGCATCTGCGTAGGGACTTGGTATTCGTGACACTTTTGGAGAATTTGTCGCAGCACAAAGATCTGGTCCGCTGTCGATCCCCCGTCCTCCGTGACGTGTTGAGTTGAAATCTGGATAATTTTGTTGATCGTATGGTCTCGCACCGACGACAGATCTTTCAAATATCTGCCCTATCAACTAACAAAACCAGCTTGACAACTTCCCATAAATCTACTTGCTAGCGGCGATAGACGGCGAAAGATGATCTGAGAAAACACCACCGGCGTCGTTGAGAATGGTGATCGCTCAATAGTTCTCACATTTCAATTTCTCGGCCTTCTGGTATATTGAGCATATTAATCCCTCCTTTCACTCCTCCGGTAGCTGTTCCGTTTCCCACATCCTGATTATCAATGGTGCAGACAGGTAGCCAAGCTATCCAGGGTCATCATGATGAGCTCCGCTGCCATCTTTGCTGGCTGCTATGTTGTTCTTGAGATGCTTGATGGCTTCGATCACATCACCTATTATGGGGATCAGCACAACCCCATCATCCGTAAAACTGTTGCAGTCATTCTCCCTGTTGTCTTTGTATTCCGTCTTTGCGCTATTCAGATACTCATTGTAGAGCTGCTTCCACCTTTCAATTAGTGATGTTCGAAATTTTCAATTTTCCGATTATCGATTAATCGGTTAGTGTTGTATGCACTAATCGATTAGTTCAATATTCGTGCTAGTAGTATTCGACCATAAATATTCGAATATCTCGCTTAAAAATTCGATTAATCGGACGATTATGAACGATTAATGGGGATTATTCGCATTTTTTAATCCACTTTGAACTATTCGATTAAGGTATTACTCGTGCCAGCAGTATTCGATTACAAATTTGTTCGATTATTTCATGTTCTAATCCATTACTCGATTAATCGAGCAAGTACCGGACATCACTACTTTCAATCACCTCACGTTCAACCGACAAGATCTCTTCGTCTTTATCCAGACATGTTTCGGTTCGCGGTACAAAGCTTTTGCGAGATACGTCCAGTTTCTTGTAGAATCTACGCGCTTCCTGAGAACGACACAGCTGTTCCATGTGCTCGCACTCCATTTCTTCCGGGTGGCGCTTCTTATCCTGGAAAAACTGGGTTTGCTGTCTTGGTTTCTGTCTATATCGTTCCTCGTTGTCGGATTCCCTGCTGCAGCCCTGTCAGCAAACCCAATCGCACCTTCCATTGCGCTATAGATGGCTGCTTTAACGCTATCCCAGCAGTCCTCAAGAGAGGCTCCCCTTCAACCGGTAGGAGCTGTCTCAGTCATTGCGCGTACTCAGCAGCAACTTCAGGTAACTTGAATCGTTCCAGATTGTACCGTGAGGAGCGACGGTTATGCCCGAAGCAGGCTCCCCAGCTAGCATTTTCATAGTTCGACGTCGTAGCGCTGCAGGAGGTGTGCTGGAAGAGCTCAACGGGACGTACGTTCAGAGATGGATATACCATCTACCAGAGCTGCGGACAAACACGAGCTGGGTACAGCTTTCATAGTGATGGGCGAGATGCGGAAACGGGTGATTGGGTGGTGGTCAATCAATCCTCGAATGAGCAGGTTGAAAATCAAGGGTCGCTTCTTCAATATAAGCATTATCAACGTGCACAACCCTCACCTCAGAAGTACCGATGACGACAAGGATGAATTCTACGCGCAGTAGAGTGAATACGACCGCTGCCCAAAACATGATATCAAGATCGTCATCGGGGATTACAATGCTCAGGTCGGCCAGGAGGAGAAATACAAACCGGTGATTGGAAGGTAGGGCCTAAGACTTGTCGACTTTGCCGCCTCCAAGAATATGGCCGTACGTAGTACCTTTTTCCAGCACAAAATCCATCACAAGTACACCTGGAGGTCACCAAATCAGACAGAATCACAGATCGACCACGTTTTGATCGACAGTCGGCACTTCTCAGACATTATCGACGTCAAATCCTATCGAAGCGCTAACATTGACTCGGACCACTACTTAGTGATGGTTAAGATGCGCCCAAAACTCTCCGTTGTGAACAACATTCGGTACCGACGCCAGCTTCGGTTAGATCTCGCGCGGTTGAAGCAGCCAGACGTCGCCGCAAACTACGCGCATTCACTCGAAGCTGCGCTGCTGGAAGAGGACGAAGCCCCTCTCGAGGACGGTTGGAACACTATCAAAACAGCCATCAGCAATGTAGCGGAGAGCGCTATCGGGCATGTGGCCCGGAATCAGTGGAACGATTGGTTTGACGATGAATGTAGAAGGGTGATGGATGAGGAGAACGCTGCGCGGGCGGCCAAGATGCGCAGTGCCACACGTCAGAACGTGGAAAGACACAAACAGAAGAAGATGCAGTGAAACCAAATCTTTCGGGAGAAAAAGCGCTACCTGGAAGAGCAGGAATATGCAGAGTTAGAGTTAGTTCTCAGGAAACACGAAAGTTCTACCAGAAACTGAACTGTCGGGATAAAACTGGCAGTATTCTGACGGACGATCGTGGGGTGACCGATAGGTGGAAGCAGTACTTCGACGAACACATGAATGGCGCCCAGGCGGAGAACTATGGCGGCGGGGAAAGCGATTTCGACGGTGCAACAAACGGGGAAGAGGTGCCAGCCTCAATGATAGGCGAAGTAAAGGAGGCCATCATGCAGCTAAAGAACAACAAGTCAGCTGGAAAAGATGGTATCGGAGCGGAGCTTATTAAAATGGGACCAGAAAAGCTGGCCATTTGTCTGCACCGACTAATTGCTAGAATTTGGAATACGGAACAGCTACCGGAGGAGTGGAAAGATGGGGTTATCTGCCCGATCTATAAAAAGGGCGACAAGTTGGACTGTGAGAACTATCGAGCGACCACCGTTCTCAATGCCGCCTATAAAGTGCTGTCCCAAATCATTTTCCGCCGTCTATCACCAATTGCGAATAGATTTGTGGGAACTTATCAAGCCGGCTTCGTCGAAGGTCGGTCTACAGCGGATAAAATATTTACACTGCGGCAAATCCTCCAAAAGGGCCGTGAATACAGAGTTCCCATGCATCATTTATTCGTTGACTTCAAAGCCGCATAAGATACCATCAACCGGAAAGAGCAATGGAAAATCATGTACGAGAACAGCTTCCCCAGGAAGCTCATCAAACTGATTAAAACTACGATGGATGGTACACAGTGCTGTGTTCGGGTTTCGGGTGGATTGTCAAGTTCATTCGAATCACACAGAGGGCTTCGTCCAGGTGATGGTCTTTCATGCCTGCTGTTCAACATAGCGCTACAAGGTGTTATGAACCGAGCGGATATCAACACGCGGGGCACGATATTCAACAAATCTAGTCAATTCGTCTGCTTTGCCGATGACATGGATATTATCGGCAGAACATCTGTGGCGGTGGCTGAACAGTACACCAGACTAAAGCGCGAAGCAGAAAAGATTGGGTTAAAGGTAAATACGTTTAAAACAAAGTACATGCTGGCCAGCGGAACCGAGGCCGAACGACACCGCTTGGGCAGTAGTATATTGATCGACGGCGATGAGTTTGAGTAGTCGACGAATTTATCTATTTTGGCTCACTGGTAACGGCGGACAATGATACCAGCCGTGAGATTCGGAGGCGTATTATCAGCGGAAGTCGTGCTTACTATGGGCTCCACAAGCAATTGCGGTCGAGCAGACTAAGTCCCCGTACAAAGAGGACCCTGTACAAGGCGCTTATTAGACCGGTTGTTTTCTACGGGCATGAAACATGGACAATGCTCAAGGAGGACCTGCGGGTGCTAGGAGTTTTCGAACTAGACGAACGACGAGTGCCAAGAACGATCTTCGGCGGCGTACAGGAGAACGGAGTATGGAGGCGGAGGATGAACCATTAACTCACACAACTCTATGGCGAACCCAGTATCCAGAAAGTGGCTAAAGCTAGATGGATACGATGGGCAGGGCATGTAGCAAGAATGCCGGACAACTACCCTGCAAAGATCGTATTCGCCTCAAATCCGGTAGGAACAAGACGACCAGGAGCGCAGCGAGCAAGATGGTTAGACCAGGTGGAACGAGATCTGGCGGAGAGTACTCGGTGTCGGAGGAATTGGAGAGCGGTAGCCCTCAACCGAGTTACATGGAAAAACTTTGTTCAACAGGCTTTGTCTTAGGACAGCAAGCCACCTAAGAAGAAGAAGAAGATTGATAAGCATAGCATACAATCATATTATAACCAAACACCACAGCTTTAGCGCACTTTCCCAACAAAGATATCAAATTGGGCTAGGATGTTGTGACAAGGGGTTTTAGTCACTTTTTCTAGCTTACTTCCCAATCAAAGACATCAAATTTGTCTAGGTTTACCCCTCGTTAAGAATATTGGACCGGTTGGGGTGAGGAAGTTTTATTACTTTTTCTGGCGCATTTCCCTAACACAGATATCTAATTGGTCTAGGTTCAATCGCGTAAAGAATCTTCGACCTGTTGGGACGGTGAGAATTTGTCACTTTTTTCTAAAAACACGTTAAAACTTTTTTTTTTCAACCAGTCATGAGGTATTAATAGCATACTGATACAATAAACGCAATTATTGAATAAAATTCATCGCGTTAATTTGAACGAGATAACCGACAGACATTAACAGTTTTTCAGTCATTCGTACACAAGCTAACTCGCGTGATGCAAAAGTCAAAAAACAACAACCAGGACAGTTCAAAACAGATACTTTTAAAATAATCGCCTGACGACGAGGAACAGTACGGCCGCCGAACCGAAACGAATCCTATGGAATAGGCACTGCAGAGAAACGCCGCCGCCGCGCCAAAAGAATTACCGATCTGCGGTTCGGCGGATTAAATGACATTACAAAGCAGATTTACCGGCTTGATTAAATTCGCCTGTAGATTTTTTTTGCGATTACCCTCTCGTTTGGTACGCTGCTGCCACTCGCAGCCACAGTGGACAGTCTGCCGATACGGAACCGGGTGATGCATGTGGGTGGACATTTTTTTCCTGTCGCCCACCCAACGCAACGCAGCAACGTTTTATCATTTCGTCCGCAGTTGCGTGCTTCAACGTGAGCTCACGGCTGACGTTCGTGTTGTTTTTTTTTCTCGTATTCATGAAGTGTTATCCTTGTTTATTTTCACCAGACTGGTTTATCTAAGCCCACCGAACTGACCGATGTGTAATTGGCGATTATGTGTGTTACTGGTCGATTCAATTGCATTTTTGTGTGAATTTACTGCTACCATCCTTCCGCCGCCGCCACGGGCACACATGAAGTCATGCAAACAGGAAAATCATTTAGCAAGGACATGTTTTGTTTGGCGGCTGCGATTTGACTGCACTGTTTCATATAGTGAATTTATAGACAATTTTATGGTCAACTAAATGGACCTAATCTGCTGTTGTGATTGTTGGTTAGAGTTAAAGCTTCAATTATAGGGCAGGATTATATTGATCGACATTCAGGTTTATGTGTTCCCGGCGGACGACAGTGTTTAAAACTTTTCCGAACAAGAAACTATTTCAAACTGAAAGGGACCAAATAGATGAAAAGTTTAAGGACCATTCTCTTTCCTCTGTCCTCTCATCA
This sequence comes from Sabethes cyaneus, assembly GCF_943734655.1. NCBI lineage: Eukaryota > Metazoa > Arthropoda > Insecta > Diptera > Culicidae > Sabethes > Sabethes cyaneus. The sequence continues at coordinate 123,975,533 of NC_071353.1, read as the reverse complement.
CGCGTCATGTATCACTCCTCGTTTATCTAATCCCCATACATGGATGTGAAAATTAAATAACAAAGGAGTGTCTGCATCCTTCATTAAGCTTTAAAATTAAATTGTGCTGCCCTCTTCGGTCGGCAGTGCGTAAATGGCAAAACAAGAGGTTCCATACGTTCGGTAAGAATTATGCAGACATAAGAGTGCGAGTGAGGGAAGCTCGTTTACATACACTTGATACACGAAGCCCAAAGGTAGCTCTGGCCGGAAGGGTGAATTGTTTAAGATTGTATCGTGCGTTGAAACTCATTAATACAGTTGCCCATCTGAAGCGGAAGAAGATTGTATCTTTTGATAGTCTAACTACAATGAAAAGCGTACCAACTGACCCTCCCGTTTTTGTATGCAGAATGAGTCGGAATTAAAAATTACTATTCTCATTAGAAAATATATTTATTTACAAAAGCTCCATGGTAGTAAACAGGAAGAGCGGTTAAAACCAGTAGCGGGATGAAGCTTGGTACTTCTGCATGTTGAATTAATCGTTGCGATAGCGGTCTTGCTGACTATCCAGGCAGTCGATCGGTTAGTTGCAAATACGTACAGGCGAATGAAATTGAGGTTAATGCCTAGTTTCCCTAAGAAGACAAGTACGCTTGCACGTTAATAGCATCCGTTTACTTTGTAGCTGTTGATGTAGGACTACGTCTCTCTGGAAAGTAGTTGGTATAGTGAGCTATTCCAAAAATTAAAAAATGAGGCACGAAAAAATGAGCGTTAATAACTTAGAGATTTCCCGAGGTTAAGGAACGGTGGTTCTTAGCCTCTTATCCAGCAACCCCTTTCTCTACCTGCTTGTGATACTAACCAGAATACGAGTAACCTTAGCGGAAACTGGGTAACCAGCTTCCGTAGAAACTAAGATGGTATACCGACGGAAAAGGAGGCACAGCGTTGTCTCGGCACTATAAGATGGCAGACTCATCTCGAGACCCCGTAGCGTGGCCCTAGTAGGGCAATCTACTTAAACTACTACGAGCATTCAATCAAATATGGATCGGAATATTCAGCATCGACGTTGGCGACGAAACAAGGACGACGAATGGAAACTCGGTACTTAGAAGAGAAAAGCTACGCAATTCGCCAACACTTATTCAACACTAACTAATCGATATATTGATAGTAAATCAATAGTTTAAGTGTTAACATTTCACGTGGATTACAAAAGTCTTCCCTGTCTACACGAAACACAACGATGAACCAGTTTGTTTACTTTACTCGTTTGGAGCCTCGATTTGTTGGTTCGATTGGTGTTTTGTGCCACGCTCTTTGCGCGTCTGCGTCTGTACTTTAGATACCGTCAGTAGTGGCGACCGGGTGGTGTTCGAACCACCAAGTTTCATTGAAATAAACAAACAAAGAACATTGCGACTGCGTTAAAAAGCTCAAATAATTCTTTAAAGCCGCAGATTTGGTAGTATTGCTGGGCGATCACGATTTACTTAACCTTGTTTGTAACTACAACGCTCATTTAAATTCCTGCCTATCAAATAATGTGTCATCTATGTAAGAAACAACTAGCAACGGATAATTCATTGGATAAGTTCTAGGATTTGGGAGGAGGAGAAACTACCGGAGCAGTGGATGGAAGGTGTAGTCTGTCCCACCTACAAATAGGGTGACTGGCTAGATTGCTGTAATTATCGCGGCATCATGTTGGTCAACGCCGTCTAGAAGGTGCTCTCCCAGATTTTGTTGCATCGTCTATCCCCAAAAGCAAGACAATTCGTCGGGGCTTTATGGGAGCCCGTGCTACTACGGATCAAATTTTCACTCTCCGACAAATCCTCCAGAAATGTCGAGAGTACAACATGCCCACGCATCATATTTTCGTGGATTTCTGGGCAGAATACGATACAGTTGAAAGAGTACAGCTATGACAGATAATGCACGAGTACGGGTTTCCGGACAAACTGGTGCGGTTGATCAAAGCTACTCTAGAGCGAGTGATGAGCTACGTGCGTGTTTCGGGACACTCTTAGGTCTTTCGAATCGCCCAGAGAGTTGCGACAAGGGGAAGGACTGCCCTGTATGTTACTCAATATCCCTATTGAAGGTGTGATCCGGCGAGCGGGCATCGAAACGAGAGGAACGATTTTCAGCAAGAGTAGCCAACTCCTAGCCTTCGCAGTCGAGCTTGGCACCATTACTAGAAACCTTGGGACGGCGGAGGCAATCTATGCCAGACTAGAAGGATAGGTAGAAAGTGGCTCCAGGGAAAGAAACGTTTGCCTCTCACGGACAGTGACTATTGACGGCGATGAACTGGAAGTGGTTGATGAGTTCGTATATTTTGGATCCTTGGTCACCGCCGACAATAATACGAGTAAGGAGATCCAACGACGCATTTTAGCTGAAAATCGAGCCTTCTCTTCCCTACGCAAGACGCTTCGATCTAGGAGCCGCAGCCGCACAAAGCTCACGATGTACAAAACGCCAATCAGTCCGGTAGTCCGCTATGGACTTGAGACAGTAACTTTGCTTACGGATGACATACGTGCACTAGCCGTATTTGAACGAAAGGTGTTGCGGACTATTTTAGCGGAGTACAAACGGAAAGCGGAGAGTGGCGGAGGCGTATGACTCACGCACTGCTACAGGCACTGCTTGGATAGATTCCCCGCGTACATCTGGCGAAAGTTGAGAGACCGTAGGGTGGACCGGTCACGTCGCAAGGATGCCGGACGACTATGGAGTGAATTCCGTTCTCTTCAAGATGCCCACCGGCATCAGGAATAGAGGGGCTCAACGTGTTAGATGGCTCGACCAGGTTGAAGCCAACTTGCGTGTGTCGAGGCGCGCAATGAATTGGCGACGAGCAGCCCAGGACCAGGTACAATGGAGAGGAATTCTTGATACGGCAAGAGCCACCCCGGTAAGTGTAGTGTAAGTAAGTGAGTAAACGATGTGTACTGTTCTGAAATTATTTCACCTTTTTCCTACCCTAAGGAATCGACGCACCGTATAAACCATTTCAAACGTTCATAAGGTTTGGATTGGACCATCAGCGATTTCAACCAAAGTTGGCATTATTGTTCATTCCGACCCCACAACCTATTTTCCAAAGTTTTACGCCGATTGATCGATCTCCCTAGCAGTGGCGCTACTTCCTTTTTTACAAATGTTCAAAAAAACTCATTTTTCAGGTTTAAATGTATTTGAAACAGTTTGAGGTGAAGGCTTGCCAATATACTTTTTCTATGGGTTTTTGGCTGCGCAATCCAATGATGTTAAGGCTTGTTCGCGACAAAATTTGGACACCCCTAAATACACACAGCTTCGGAAATACATTAACAATGAGTGAAATATTTTGCAGCGTAAAATGGCGTCGAAAGAAGAGTAGGTACGAAAAGCAATTGTGTGCGGTCGCAATGAAAATCCTGATCTCGCGTTAAGAAAACTTGCCAAAAAGCTTGGATTTCTCCAAGCACTGTTCACAGTGTTTTAAAATCGTTCGATACTTGCTTGAAAAAAGAAGCTAAGAAGAAGGGAAGTGGAACACAAGGATGCGAAGGTAAAACAAATATTACGGAGGAGACCAGATCTGTCTGTACGTAACGTTGCTCGTAAAATAAAAATGTCGCCAACATTCGTGCACACTTCTAAGCAACGACAAGGTATGAAGTCTTTCAAGGTGAGGACTGTGCCAAACCGTAATGATAAGCAAAATTCGACGGCCAAATCACGCGCTCCTAAGTTTTATTGCGAATATTTAACAAAGTTTCCATGCGTTAAAATGGACGATGAAACGTATGTCCTAGAAGACTTTAAATAGCTTCCTGCTATATCTTTTTACACTGCCGTGAAAGGATATGGCGTTAACAAGGAAATATACCATGAAGAATGCCTGCAGAAACGATTTTTACCGTTCCTACACAGCCATGATGTACCTTCGCTGCTTTGGCCTGATTTTGCATCCTGTCACTACGCCCAAGATATTTTGGAATGGTATGATGCTAATGGAGTCCATATTGTACCGAAGAAGGCGGATCCACCTAACTGTCTAGACTTACGCCCCATCGAGCGGTATTGGGCTTTGGTGAAGAGAGAGCTGTCCCAGCACAAACAACTATAGATATATTTCGAAAATCTTGGACAAACGCAGCTAAATTGGTTGCCAACTAGTTTGCACTGACCCTCATAGCAAGGGTAAACTCCAAAGTTCGCCAATTTTTCATGCAGACAAAATAAGTAATGTTAATTTGTTTGATAATTATTAACGATACACACATAAATGATATAAAATTGTTTCATGGATTAAACTTCTAGCAAATCTGTTTGATTGCAAAATTGAGTTGTCCAGATTTTGTTGCGAACAAGCCTTATCAGTTTTTATTTAATTTGTCAATTTTTTGCAATTTAAAACGAAAAATGCGAATGTCTCAAAACATTCCCAATTTTATTTTCAAATATGCTTAAAATGTTCGCCAGATTGGTAGTTTGGAAGATATGGCGTTTCTTTCTACCGCCTTCGTAACCCACAACGATATATATATACGTAAGTATGTATATGTATGCATACATGCACACGACATAACACGCTGCAGCTCCGTCAAGGATCTGGACCTGATACCAAACGTTAGTAAAGATCCGTAAACGTCGATATGCATCACCGAAATGTTCGGCAAATTTTGCCCAGATTCTTAAGTGTGTAGAGCGCTCAAAAATGTCAACAGTATACCAAACACGTCAAAGCCTCCTCGGCTGAACATCAGGCAGCTAGATAACCCGCAATTTGTCGAGAGCTTCGAGCGAATACTGGATGAAGCACTGCCTTCTTCCGAGGAGTTCAGTGCTTCAAGCCTCGAAGAGGATTGGGGCAAAATTATCTGAGCATTGCCACTAGGGAGAACTTGTTATCGAATCAGGAACCAGTCAACTACGAACCTGAGGAGTAAAAAGCTCCGAAAGGATGCCGTGAAGAATTAGAACAAGTATTCCGAGCTAATGACACGCGTAAGTTTTACGAGAAGGTGATCCAATCTTGTAAGGGTTACACACCGCTACCTGACATGTGTAAGAACGAGCGAGGGAATCTAATCACACACGGCCACGAGCCCAAGTAGCACACTTTAAGTCGACTTAGTTGCAGCAACTGAATTACGACTGAAATTAGTCATATTTCGGTTACCACAACAACTTTGTAACAACCGTGCTAGTAGGGAGGCGGTCGGCAGGTGGAAGCATTTCTTCCATGAACACCTCAATGGCGAAGTTGCAGAAAGATGCGGAACGGAAGTTAACCTTGGAGCCCATCTAATACTAATGTCCTAGCAACTGATCTCCAAGAAGTCAAACGAGAAATCGGGTTGCTGAAGCCGCTGGTGAGGATCGCCCACCGGCACAGCTTTATAATCATGGCCGAGAAACACTGGTAACGGCTGTACACTGGGATATTTCCAAGATTTGGAAGGAGAAGAAGCTACCGGAGGAATGTGCGGAAGGAGTGGTTTGTCCTATCTACAAAAAGGGTAATCGGCTCGACTACTACAACTATTGAAACGAGTATAGTGTTTCGTGTGCATCTTGGGGACACTTTCTAGTCCCTTTGAAACGCGGCGAGGTTTGAGACAAGCTGACGGCTTATCCTGTATGCCGTTCAACCGATGATTTGACGAACGGGTGTCAAAACGAGAGGCTCGACTTTCACCAAGGGTATCCAACTGCGATGGTTTCTAGATGACTTTGATATCATAAACAGGAACTTTGCAGCGGCGGAGGCAATCTACGCCAAATTGAAAGCGGAGTCTAGGAGGATTTGACTAGAAATAAATGCGTCGAAGACCAAATACCGGAAAGGAAGAGGCTCAAAGGAAACAAACGCGCGCGAAGGTAACCGTTAACAGCGACGACCTAGAAGTGGTAAATGATTTCATACATTTGAGATCGCTGGTGACCGTGGAAAACACTAGTAAAGAGACCCTGCGGCACATTCAAGCGGGAAATTGAGCCTACTTGGCCATTCGCAAAACATTATGATCAAGAAACATACACCGCCGGCCGAAGCTGACGATGTTGAACCGTTTTTGGACCAGTAGTTCTTTACGGACTTGAAGCCGTCACGCTACTCACGGAGGACATACGCGCCCTTGCCGAGTTCGAGTGGAAGGTACTGCGGACGATATTTAGCGCAGTACAAACTGAAAGCACAAAGTGGCGGAGGCTTGAAGAGATTACCATCGTACATCTGGCGAAAGTCGGTAGGCTACGGTAGGCTGGACACGTCGTTAGAATTCCGAACGAAGGTGCGACGAAAATAGTTCTCTTCAACAACCCCACCCAGCACCAGGAACAGAGGGGCTTAACGTGCAAGGTGGCTCTATCAGGTCGAATGTGATTTGCAATGTGATTCTGAGACGGCTGGGAAGTTGGCGACGAGTGGCTCAAAATCGAGTTGAATGGAGACAACTGCTTGAAACAGCATGAGCTAGTCCGGCTCTAGGTTGCTGCTGACGACAACGACGTCTTCGTTTGAGCTTTTGAACACGTTTGAACTTTTTCTCGGTCACTTGATGTGGAATGATTCAAATATATTGTGTTGTGGCTACGACGTGCTAAGATGGAATCGAATTGGTAAAATGTCTTCAACGTGAGGGAAGGGTTGGTAATAAAAACAATCCTAGATTTCTGTAAGGTAACACGACAGCGGTAGTTTTGTTCTAGATTTTGATAAATTGTTTACTTTGCGTTAAGGCTCAAGAATGCACGATTTAAATCTACCAATCCATTGCATGCTATGATCATTATTATAATAAAACGTATGGACGAAAACTACTCGGGGGTCTACAACAATCAATAATAAGTACGTGGTTTATAGACAGCTACTAAATATGTAGCAGCGTCTCCAGGCTTTAGAAAGGGGAAATGAAAGGAGCGTAAAATCTCCGCAGACTTATCTATTTGATCATTCAACAAAGTTAAATAATTACTTCGTTCGAGATGTTGCAGCCAGAGGACACGCAGTCAGTCTCACCTTTAGCACCGACAGTACAGTGGACCCCTGTTATTTTCAACGATTCCTCATGCAAACTAATGGGGTTCGTTTTTAATTTGAACAACTAGCAACCCTAAATATGCTGAAACTTGTATGAACTGGCCGCCCTGCTATGTTTTAAGGCACAGATTCGCCTTATTTATTTGATTTTTAATGGGGCTTTCAACCGGTGGTCGGTTCATTTAATTCCACAAACAACAAAACATTCAAAAAAATATACTGATACAATTATATACCCTAGTACCAATTTTGACGTTATTGCTTTCTTTTTCCGACTTTTATTACCAGGGCACTATATCTCTGCATATTAGCGTTGATAGGAGGAGATGCTACTCAATTTAGGGTCTATATTGGCTCGTTTCATTGTGCCTGATTTTTATTTTCGGATATAATAAATTCAAGTTCGCCACGAGGTTTTCGAGCCACCGTAACTCTCGCATGTGAAATGTTTTTGATTCAAATTAACAAATTATGGTTGATTATGTAGTACCATTACCATTGTATTAAATGATAAAAAAAATGTATTTTTAGTTAGTCTCATGCAACCAGTGCTTACATACTGAGTACCGTTTCGTATGATAATTTGGCATCGTTTGTTTTCGTGTCTCGCTCGTTGCATTTTTTCCGACAGCGGTTGTTTTTGATGGTCATTTTGAATTCATTTGAGCACACTTAGCAATGGCGCTTTTACAAACCGGAAGTTTTTTTGAAGGCTTATAAACGTGCATTTGAGTCGTGAAATCGGTTGCCTAGGAACATCGCGCGTAATTTCTATTAAATGATCTTTGAATATGAAAAACTTAATAGCTTTTATACAGCTTCCTAATAAAGTAGTCGGAGTTTTATTATCAAAAGATGCCGAAAGGTATCTCGCGCAGTCATGGATTTCGATGTAATTGCCAAAGATGCCGTTTGTGCCAGGACGACTTTCGTGCATAGCAACAAATGAAATGTCTATTGGTATTTAATAACTGCCCGCACGCGATTTCGAACGAATCGAATATGTTGATACCACATTATTTTTAGTGTGCTTAACTGATTTCTCATAGTTTTTTCTTATATTGATATTTCGGATTTCCATTACATGTTTCGCAATGGCCACGTAACCAAACACGTCGTCAAATCGTACGCGAGCTCGAATGACAGTGACCACACCACTTGCCTCGGTGGGTTCAGATCAATTCCTTTCCACTAACAACTCCTTCCTGTGACACTTGTGGATGATGCACAGGATTCCTCGGTCTCTAGTTGCAGCAAGTGTCGGACCAATAATCCTTTCCATCCCAAATTGACCTGCGTGGGCGTGGCCACCCAAGTAACAATTTGGGTTTTATTATACTCTTATGATGGCATTTCAGACCAAAATTGGTCTTGAAGACCACCATAAGAGTACAATAAAACTTACATTGTTGCTTGGGCAGCTTTGCTATTGATCATTACAAAGATTTAGATCACCAGAAAATGCACACCGAGAATGATCTGCTACTCCCAAGCATCATTCTGATGGTCCTTTGTGCAATTTCAGCTGATCTAGATCAATCGCGTGCAACTCACGGGCGGTCAAACTATGCTATGCTTTGCTTTTTCCGATTTTTATTACCATTTTTGGTTAACAGAACCTTTACAGCTGTATAATAAAACCCATTGTTACTCGAGGTGCAAATTCACACACCTGTACTAGTTCATTGATAATCTTGTACCGTGCCTGCGGGTAATTCCGCGCAGCACATTATTCCGCGCACTCATCCTAAAAACAATTTTTCAACAGTAAATTTCACTAAAATATCATTAATAAGTATACTATCACGGTATACCATGTTCCTTTATTGTTTTTGTTAAAAACTGACAACTTTTACTTCGTTAGTCTGGCCAAACCAAAGGCTATTTCATTGCACGCTGACCAAAACGTGATTTCCGAATGTTTTCTTAACAATTGTCCTAAGCGGCGGTCTAAATTATCGGAAGGTTTTTTTCGTTCCAAAAAGTATTTTTTATTATGAATTTGTGCTACACAGGTACATAGATGTACATTTAACTGTTTTATGGGAATAGTTATGAATAACTCATTTTTCTGTTTGTTTTGTTTAAAGATTTGTTGTGAGCGGAATTAAGAGCAGGTAAATTAGTGTTGTTTATAATTCCGCGCGGATGTAACAGGATCATATCGGGGAAAAAATGGATGGCAGAATATGCATTACTCTTCAGGAAACTTTGTAGACACGTTGAAAAAAGTCAAATAAGGTTGTTTAGTACGGAAATCTGCGAAAATGTTCAGGATTCCGGTCAGTACCTTACGGACTGAAAAGCATCAAATGCACAGAGATCCAAAACCAGTGAACCAAAACGTGCGCACTAGAGTTTTGAGTAGGAAATCATGGTTTTAGGTTTGTAGAACCTTTGCAAGAGTTTTTTAAGATTAAAAGATCTATCGTTTGGTGGAATTCAACTTTTGATTAATCCCCCTACAAGTGAAATAAAAAACTCATTTCTCTTCAGTTTCAATATAACACATTGATGTGTTCTGCGAAGTTTTAGAGCATATTATAATAGAAAAATTGCTGAAGACAGTATCTCTTCAGCGAAGATAGAGAAATCCCACTTCTTATATATGAATCGTTAAAATCAATTTTTCTTTTTGTAGTTGTTGTACGATTTTCCATGTTCTATAAAGTTGTACAAATAATAAAAATACACAACTTTGCTAAATAGTATAACTCTACCGTTGCTTGTTTAAGAACTGTAGGACTTTTAATATAAAAAATACCTTAATATTGACTCCGAATTGCTCGACTATCGGCAGCCGGCAGCTAAGTAAAAGTAATTGTAAGTAATCAGATGAACCAGATACTATATGAAAAATGCTATAAAATCCAGAAGGCTTCATTCGTAACCGTCTGCCGATACATACTAGTTGAGTAAATCGGGGTCGAAATTGCGTTTTTTATATTAAAAGTTCTACAGCTCCTAAACAAGCAAAGAGAGCATAGAGATATACTATATTTAATATAGTTGTGTATTTTTACTATTTGTACAACTTTGTAGAACTTGAAAAAGTCATACAGCAACTACAAAAAGGGCTAAAACAGAGTAACTGAGTTTAACTTGAGTTTAAATTGAGTTTAATTTTTTCAATCTTCAGATTTTTCTATCTTCGCAGAGGAGATAGAAGGTTACTGTCTTCAGCAAAATTTCTTATAATAATATGATCTAAAATTTTTTTATTTTACTTTTAGGGGGATCAATCAAAAGTTTAATTCCACCAAAGGATAGAGCTATCAATTTTAAGCAACACTTGCAAAGATTTCACAAACACTTTTCCTACTCAAAATTGAAGTGCGCACGTTTTTTTAGTTTTGGACCAATGTCAAATGGCATAATTTCAGGATCATAAACGAGAATAAAACTCTAAACTATCGAGTTACGCTGAACGCGTTTAATACCTTTTCAACAATTGTAAATATGTGTGACAGAAAAATAAAGAAGCAAATCTTAGTGATCAATCTAAATATTATCACTAAGCTAATTTTAGAATGTAGCGATCGTGTAATGTATTTACTGCCTAGAGGCTATCCAAGTAAATTTATTCAAACATTTTAGCTTGAGCCATTTTCCGGCTTTTATGCAGTTTTAATCTATTAATGTTGATGAATGCAGTCCATTTCTTATTTAGTTGTTGTCATGTGTTATTATTAGCACGCTTTCTTATTATGCTCCAAGATGTTATGTACATGCTTGTCTGAATTGCTAAGTCTGTTTGTCTATGGTCCCAGTTCCTACCAAACGTCCGGACCTAAAATGTACTCGTTTCAATTTTAGACTACATTTGCCTATGGAGTTTTTTTTGACTTTGTGTATGTGATTATTACGATAGAAATATAGTGCGCGGAATTATATACGCGTCTGAGCGGAATTATAATCAAGTCATGAATTAGTGCGCGGAATTATGTGCGCTGACACGTAACCGGCTAAAGCAGTTTTTTCTTGTTTATTGGAACTTTACACCTACTGCCATATTTTTCTCAAAAAAAGGACTAAAAATCTTATCCGAAGGTGAAGTTATGGTTATTCTAACTCACCATTTGAATTTTTTACACAGATCATAACATTGTCTGCGCCTTAAGTGCGCGGAATTACCAGCAGTCACGGTATATAAAAATGGATTTCTGTCTATCTGTCTGTCTGTCTGCCTGTCGGGATGTTCCTTATAGAATCAAAAACTACAGAACCAATCGGCGTGAAAATTTGCATGTAGAGGTTTTTGGGGCCAGGAAAGGTTTTAGTGATGGTTAGAGACCCCTCTCCCCACTAGGAGGGGGGGCTCCCATACAAAAGAAACGCAAATTTCTGCATAACTCGAGAACTAATCAAACAAATAGAACAAAATTTGACATGTAAGTGGTTTTGGTGGCAAGATTTTTTTCTATGATGAATTGAGACCCCTCTTCTCTTTAGAAAGCGAGTTATGACCCATCTCCCATTTAAGAGGGTGGGCTCCCATACAAATGAAATACAAATTTCCTTATAACTTGAGTACTAATTAAGCAAATGGAACCAAATTTGGCAGCTGGAGCTTTTAGGGGGCAGAAATTTTTTCTATGATGAATTAAGACCCCTCCCCTGTTCAGGAGGGAGGGCTTCCATACAAATGAAATTCAAATTTCCTTATAACTTGAGAACTAATCAAGCGAATGGAACCAGATTTGGCATGTGAGAGATTTTGGAGTCTTGAATTTATATTATGATACTCATATAGGGGGCTATGGACTCTCATACAAATAAAACAGAAATTTTTGCGAAACTCAAAAACTGATCGAACTCGAGAAATTCGAGACTCTTCCATAAAACATTATTCAATAACAAGGCCACAAAAACTATCTATAGTAACACTAGATCATTCAGGACGAGACGACCGAGAGTGTTGCCGGGGACACGCCGTCGGAAGCGCCGGCCGCTGGAGGCAGGCAACTCCCCGCAGAAATCACTACTGTCTAGGTTTATTTGTTTGCCTAGATCTACCTGGGTTTCCTGGAACGAGCGACAGCGAGTAAGGAGAGGATCGCAAAATGGTACTTTCCACAAAAAAGTTTTCCGTGAAATGGTACATCCCGCTTAAGGTTTTTCGCAAAATGATATTCGGCGAAATGTTGTACAATCATAGCGAATATTACTATCCGCTTTCTGGCTATGCAATGAGGGGACAGGGGAGTTGTTTTCTACTTTACTGTGAGGAAAAATTGCAAATTTGTATATTAAACTACCCATTCCAGGTAACTAATAAGCCTTAACGTAAGCAGCAAATCAGCGTATCTGGCATTTTATACTGCACGTTATTGTATGTTAGCTTTTTGACTGCATAGGTGTTGTAAATTGGCATCTAAAATTGTATTCCAATTCTTCATGTCGGTAACTAGCTGTAAATTAGCATTGTCAGCACTATAAGAAGGTTATCAGCAAAGTAGCTGTATATTTTGCCAAAATAGCATTTAAGTAGCATTTAAGGCGACTTAAATGCTTATTGGCCTACATTTGAATAGCATTGATGATGCTTATTGGTAACCTGGGATGCTTTCATAGTTACGTAACTGCCAAAATGAATCATCTAAGGTTGAACTCCTCAGAAACTTGCAAAACTCGAGATTGTGACAAAGATCATCCGAGATTCATGATTTATGTACAACACAGGTTAATTTGTGGCAATACGAAGTTTGTCGGGTCAGCTAGTTGTAAATAAACGTATACAATTAGGAAGAAAATTGCAATCGTTTAGTCAGCGGAAAACAGTATACTCAAATATGTAGCAAAATACCTATCTAATAAATTGGATTTTGTTACCGCTATTTAGGCCATTACAAATATTTTTGAAAGTTTTTGTCCTTCTGATGCCGGACTACTACAGGGGAGGGGGGGTTGGGGGCTTTGAACGAAAAAAAAACAAGGATATTTTTTAATCACCCAAAAATATTGAGATTTTTAGGAACTTTTACTTGAAATCTAATCGCGAAACCCGAATCTTTTCTTGCTTTTCATGCATAGGTTATTATTTGCCATGCAAAGCCCTTCCAAAATAGAGTCAAAATCGAAAGATTTTTTTTGCCGATTTTCGGCTTTCCACTTTTGTTTCATGCTAGAAGCGTTAACACTCCGTACACTCTTTTTTCGAGTTCTTTAGGTTACAAAACCCATAGGTAATTGATTTTATACAAAAAAAAATCACTCAAACATAAAAAAAAATTTTTTGCCCCCCGATTTTTAAAGCCAATTTGGAAGGGCGGGGGGATAAACACTTTAAAAATAATTTGCAATGGCCTTATTTGTTACAAATATTTGGTAAAACCAATTTTATCTCGTTTTTCTCATCACAAACAAATAGCAAATTAACAGTCCCTGCAATATCTAGTTAAGAACAAGTCCATTTGAAGCAATTTGTTTGTCTTTTCAGATTAGGAATTTCTATATCAATGGATTTTGGCCGTTTGTTTCGTTTTTTTTTCTATTCTCAAAAGACATCAGCAATACTGTATAACTTGGATCAGGGATTGGCATTGGCACTATTTGTATAATTTAATAATATTTTAGGAATTTTCCGCTGCATTTGCCTAAAACCAAAAAAATCACACATAAAATCATAACCATGACCAGCATCTAATAATCTAATCGTAGTAATTAGTGAAGACAACTACGTAGACTTTGATAAGATTTTGATAAGATGTTAACGAGTATAATAATTTTTCTTTTGCACCGCAAAATTATTTTTTGACAACAGCTTTAAAGCCACTAACACCATCATTTTCGTCATAATCGAACATACCTCGTCCACGGTTAAGTGTTTACCGCATGTTCCCCTGCTACCACCTTCGAAACTCACTTAATCCCGATAAGCACTAGTCGATCTTGTGTCCGTAGCACCACCGGTAGTGGTAGTGCGCCCAGCCGATATGTTCGCACCGCACACCTTCGTTGAAACGCAAATACCCAATCACCTGTAAAGCCTCAACATCGGTCTACATCTGGCGGCTTTTCGGTTACACCACAAATGCACTGGCAACGGCGGATAGGAACGACCTATCAATAGCACCCGGCAAAATTGAAAGCACTTTTGCACGATAGCACCCACCGTTCGACCTTCGCCGTCGTCGTGGGTCGTAGTAGTATCCTGACACCGTAGGTAGGCACAACCGATTGTAAAAAGTCAGATCTTTCCCGGTACTGGCGAACGGGAAAACCAAACCGTTGCAAACAAGGGTCGAGTCCGTGTAAACACGCGCGGCTGATTATTCTCAGCTTTCACCGGTCTAGCGATTCGACGACGGACGGCGACGACGACGACGACGCCGGTTGCCCTGGGTTTTCAGATATGCTCCATGCGGAGTTTGCAGTGCGTATCCAAACGTTGCGTTGACTGCGGCGGTATCGATATATGCTTATTTACTGCGTGTACTGCAGTCTCGACCGTTTGGCCGGAGTCGATCCGTTTGCCGTCGCCCCCAGGTCAGCTCGAAAGGAAACGAAAAACTTTCAACACACAGTGGATCGCCACATCGTTTTGCGTGCGACTCTCGATTTTACGGAACGTGACGGTGTCTGACAGTAGTTGGAGTTCGTCACGCAAATTATGGTCCGACGTGTGACCGAGCACCGAGTAGGAGAATTCGTTCAAAACTTCCTAGACCGACCGGTGCGGTATCGAATCGCGCGCGTTCTTCCTCCGGCAGAAGAAGAAGGTACAAACCAAACCCAACCGACCGATGTGTGGTGTGGTGAGATAGTGCGGACGGATCCTGGAACTGCTTGGCTGCCAGGCTGTGTGTGCCCTCTGTGGCGGAATTAGAACATTTCCTGCTCCGGCTTCTGCCTGCCCTTCCCTCTCGCCTCAACCGATAACCCTTTCCAGGCTATCACTCCACTCCGCCGCCACGTCGCATGTAATCAGAGCAAAAAGTGGCAGCCACACAGCCGCACATATGTGTGTTTGCCAAAGAAACCGAATCGAAAGGTTGTAATGTTACCAGTCGAAGGAAGACGGAGCGAGAGCAGCCGGAGCGAAAGAGAAAGACAGCCAGCCATCGCATCGAAAACCGTCCGGTCGGTCTTCTGCTGGGGCCAAAGCGGGAGAGCAGCAGACTCGGGCAAGCGAGAGCGATAAGTGGAAAACCGTCGTGGAAAACCCCTAATTTCTCTCGTGTTGGTGTTCTTTCGAGCACACTTTTCTCCAGCTCCATACAGCACACGACACGGCCCGGATGAAGGGCGACAGTGAGACGAGACCAGGAAGGATGGACCGCGTGCCGGCGCTTGCTTCTAAGTGGTGCAGCAGCGCGCGGGAGCGTAAACGTAGTATCATCATCGTCGTCGTCGTCGTCGTTCTCATCCAGTTCCTTTCTCCGGATGACGATAGTGTTGTGCTACCCGATGGTGGTAATGATGATGATGATGATGATGATGATGATGATGATGATGATGATGGTGACGATGGTGACGATGATGATAATTATGATGATCACAGTGGGGATTGCACTGATACATATATTTTGATGCAGTGAAACATGAATGACTTTGTATTGACTCAAAACTATAACTAAAACTATGCTTTAGCGTTCGCGCGAGGATTTAAATCTCTTACCTTTCAGATTATTTTTGTTTGCAAAGCTTTTAATACCAATTGTTGTGAGCGCACAAATTTTTTACAGTTTTTTCTGCTAATTTTACTGTAAATAGAGCAAAAGACGTGAAATACATTTACAGTATCCCCCCGCTAATCCGACACCCAATAATCCGACGACTCGATAGTCCGGATCTCGCTAATCCGGAAAATTCCGAATTAAAACGTATTGTACTTGACTTCTTTCAATCGAACACTACCTTCGTTTGGCGTCTCCGTTAAAGTCAGAATGGCACTCTTTCTAACTAAATGGAAATGGTACATGATGCTGCTTCTAACTACGTTCACTTTTGCCATGGCTATAATATTTTCATTGCTATTCTCAATAGACTGATGTGCTTGCGCTTATTTCGACACTAACTAAGAATTTTAAAGTATTTTGTTGACGAAATTGAGTATTACCGAGTATAAAACATGGTTATTGCGTACTTACGACAAATATTTTCAAAAATTTCCGGAGTTGTTTACGTATGGATGTAAACAAAACCACATTTCAAACTCACGCTGACGTCAGTTTGACTGTCGGATTATCGAGTCAAAATTCGCTAATCCGGCTATAAATTTGTCGGATTAGCGGGGCGGTACTGTAGTTTGAATTTTTTTGTACAGTGACAAAAACTCTCCACCACTTCAATCATGATACAATAAACATTTTTTCTACGTATCCTTTTGTATTGCTATTCCTATGCAGACGATATCTGTGCGTGCACGTCAAATCTTTAAACCTTCAAACAGGTTCGTGCCAGCAGTAAATCATTACACAATTTTATGCTCCTGCATAAAAATTTCTTTGTCACGATTCACGGTAGATCTTCGGAACTGCCACTGTTTTTGTTCTCGTGTATCATATAGGGAACAATGCAATTTCCTCAAGCACCCACATAACAGGAAAAACGAGTGTAACCGACACGTAGGAAAATGTTCTCACTAAGCAACGTGGTACACAGTTCGTAGCGTAGCGTTCCGTTTGAGCCACTCAAAAATCATAAATCATGTAAACAGTCCCTCTAATTACCTAGTTAACGAGTTAAAAACAGATCATTTTATGGTTGAGAGATTCTCGTTCTATTCTTGCTTTGTTTTGTCCTGTGGCGTACTCCCAACAAGCAGCCACCAAATGCGTATCACCGAAACCATATACGAGTACGAGGGTTTTAGTGTGTATAGTAATCTTGCCCTTGTTTCGCAGTTGCCACAAAGTCTTAAACCTTTTCAAAGTTTTGTCAAGTATACCGAGATCAGCAGCATAATAACTCTATTGAAAACTTTACTGCGAGTAACGGAGCAGGCTGCTGATCTTCCGTCGGAAGTGTCTCCTGGAGTTGGCGACAATGACGACAATGACAGCGAAGATGTAGCAGAAGATTTTCTTCTGGTTGTGACCGGCTTGAAATTAAGGTGACGACAACACGCATCCCGCAAGAGGACCATTCACCGAGGGCAATTTTCATGTGTGCCTTTGTGGTTTTACATTTTCTTCGGCTTTCTTCCAGTTGCTGTTGGTCGTCGTCGTCGCACAGTGGTCCAAAAGGGCCGAAAAGCGGAACTTTTTTCCTAGTGTCTTTTGCTTTCATTTTATCATTTCAGCACTTTTGTTCATATGAATATACCCCTTAATCTAAAACTGTCGAAAGTTCGTCATCGTTTACTATAATGAAAATAAAAAAATAACTTTTTTATGTTAGGAAATCTAGACATAGTTTCTTCGGAAAAGATGTAAATATTGTAAAAACAAGCAACTTTGCTGAAGAAATAAAATTTCTATCTTTATCCAATTCTGAATTATAGGGCATATTCTTCAAAACTTCTTTAAAAATTGGTTTTTCATACTTAACTTTCGTTAGTTACATTTTACAAGAATACAATGTTCTAGGCAATTATCGAAGCTCTCAAAATACACGTTTTTGCAGAAGACTGCAAATCTATTGTATCTTGCTGAGTTATCACATATTTAAGCTTTAAATTTCCATAGTTTCACGAGCCCATGGGGAAAATGGAGCAAGCTGATTTATGAAATCAGCGCTTCATCTTAAAGCTAAAATCGAGTACTATAAACTTGTATGGGTTCCACTTGTCCCCAGCCACCGAAATAAGAGTACGGCAAGCATACGTTTTATGTGTTTCGCGTTCGCTACAGGCTCGATGTACGTCTATTTTTTTGTGTTCGTAGATAGACACATGGTTTCTTCGGCAAAGTTAAGGAAAATATAACGGCAAACAACTCTGCTAAAGCAATGACATTTCTATTCCTATCGAGTACAGAGCTATAGAGCATTTTCTTTGAAAATTCTTTAAAAATAAGTTTTTCATACTTAGCTTATGTTGGTTACATTTTACAGGAAAATATAGTTCTAGGCAATTATTAAAGGACTTAGAATACACGTTTTTGTAGAAGATTGCAAATCTCTAGGAGCTTTCCTTACAAAGTTATCGCTTTTGACTTGTGAAGTTCAGGAAAAATAAAGCTTAAATAAGCGATAACTTTGTAAGGAAAGGTCATAGAGATTTGCAATCTTTTGCAAAAACATGTGTTTTGAGTCTTTCAATAATCGCTTAAAACCATATACTTTTGTAAAATGCAACCAACATACGCTAAATATGAAAAAAATATTTTTAATGAATTTCCAAAGAAAATGCTCTGCAGCTCTGCACATGATAGAGATAGAAATATCATTTCTTTAGCAAGATTGTTTATCTCTATATTTTCTATAGCTTTGCCGAAGAAACCATGTGTCTATCTACGAACAAAAAAAAAAGAACGAGTATGGAACTTTTCGCGAACGCGAAGCACGTAAAACGTATGCTTGCCGTACTCTCATTTGGGTGGTTGGGGACAAGCGGAACCCGTACAAGCTTATAGTACCCGACTTAAGCTTTAAGATGTAGTGCTGATTTCATAAATCCGCTTGCCCCATTTTACCCCATGGGCTCGTGAAGCTATGGAAATTTAAAGCTTGAATATGCGATAACTCAGCACGTAAAGATCCGAGAGATTTGCGGTCCTCTGAAATAACATGTATTTGGAGAGCTTCGATAATTGCCTAGAACATGCTAGTATTCTTGTGAAGTGCAACTAACAAAAGCTAAGCATAAAAAACCAATGTTTAAAGAAGTTTTGAAGAATATGCTTATAGTTCAGCACTCGATAAAGATAGAAATTTTATTTCTTCAGCAAAGTTGCTTTTTTTACAATATTTACTAGTTTTCTGAAGAAACTATGTCTAGATTTCCTAATACAAAAAAGTTATTTTTTTATTTTCATTATAGTAAGCGATGACTAACTTTTGACATTTTTAAATTAAGGGGGATATTCATACGAACAAAAGTGCTGAAGACCATAAATGATAAAATGAAAATAAGAGGCACTAGGAAAAAAGTTCCACTTTTCGCCCTTTTGGACTACTATGCGTCGGCGGCGGCGGCTTTAATACATGTGCTCCTAAAGGTTGATGCGATGCAGGTAGCTGCCAACATCAGCGTCGCGACGTGTTGTGTAGTAAATCTTTTGCCGCGTCGACAAGGAAAAGCCGCAACAGGGCAAGCAAACGTTTTTATGTCGTAAAGTACCTAGGCATGGTTTCATTGCGAGGGCAATGAAAATTACTGTGCATATTCTTTAAGAACAAGTCCATGTTTAATTGAGAATTGGTGTTGGATTAAGTCGTAAGTTATGTGTTTATAAGCTATGTTTACATTGGACCACCCAGAAATCAGGAATCGTTAGAATGGGTTTACTTTTATTACTAGCAGTCAGTCTACTAAAGGTAAATGCAACAACAAATAGTTTATTCATGTGACCTAAATTACACACAAGCCAGCTGTGGGAAACAAACACACTTATTTAGAAGTACATTTATATTTTAACCATATGAGCATATTAGGTTCTCATCAGTCACTCGTTGGCGAATATGATAACTTAATATGGGAACCTTATTATGGGAATGAAAACAATTTGATATCAAAGCAATGATTGCCAGAAGCAAAAATTATGTTCATAAATTGTTTTAAAAAATCGAATGGATACATTGTGAATTTATCATTTCTCATTTTCTCACTTCTTGTCCACTGTGACATAGGCTTCAATTAATGTTTGTGGAAACAATTACTAGGAAAAACTATTACATACATTGCAGTAAAACTTTATAAAAAAAATAAATTTCAATTAAATTTCAATTAGATTGTACCAATAGTTGCTCTAATGTTCCTTTAATTAATGTTGGTATTCCTATAATTGTGCTATAAAGATTCTCTTCGTACCATTTCATTGAGTCAATTCGCAATTTTTGTTTCTTTTGCAATTGTCGCGATTCGGACTTAAATTATTTCAAATGGTGTTTTACTGTACTTCCTTCGTTAACAATCAGTTTATCGAATCTGGGCCGAGTTTAGGAGTCGTCTCCACATTACCCGGCCTTGGGCTGCCGCTCTCCAGTCGCCTCTAACACTCACTGCTCTAGCATCCACAACAACAGCGTTCATCCAACGAGTACGGGGTCTGCCTCGAAGTCGTCAGTCTCTGTCGGGTTCTCTGCTAACAATATTTAGCAGAGAATCCGACAGAGGCCGACGACTTCGAGGCAGATCTTGTACTCGTTGCGCTTATCTCTCATCCGGCATCCTTGCTATGTGGCCAGCCCATTGTAGTCTGCCGTGTTTTAGTCGCTTCACAATATTCGCATCTTTGTATATTTTCATGATTCATGCGCCCGCGTCACATTCCTTCGTCTAATATGCCGCAAAGAATTGATCGTAGTCCCTTACGCTCAAGAACGCTTGTCGGTCGCTCTCTTTCAATGTCCATGCTTCGTGGCCGCAGAGTACCACCGAAGGAATTAGCATCTTATGGAGCGAGAGCTTCGTACGAAGTTGCAGGCAACGGGGCCTCAGCTGGCTACGTAATCCGTAGAAGGCCCTGTTGGCAGCCGCTATCCGTCTTTTTATTTGACGGTTCACATCGCTGTCACATGTCACCTACATACCAAGGCAGACAAATTCGTTGACCTCTTCAAAAGTAGTTCAATCTATCATCACCGCAGTTCTAACACCCGAACACTCTCTACCAGCCACCATATACTTTGTGTTGGTAGAATTTATGAAAAATGTATGCTTCTTCCACAGTTCGATGGTTAACACCGATGATATCAATGTCGTCTGCAAACTCAAGGAGCATGCGAGATTTCGTAATGATGGTACCGCTTCTCTGCACGCCTGCCCTTTGAATAGCACTCTCCAATGCAATTTGACAGAAAATTCGATAGCTCGTCACCTTGCTTCAAGCCATCAAACCTCACAAAAGAGCCCGATGCCTCACCCGCTACACTGACGCTTGATTTTGTATAATCTGAGGTGGCACGTATCAACCTATTCCATTTTGTTGGAAACCCGTATTCAAGCATAACAGCACCACAGCTCATTTCGTTAAACTGAATCGTACTCCGCCTTGAAGTCTAGAGTCAAATGGTGAATCTGCAAGTTTAGTTCTCGGAATTTAACGCGGATTTGTCGCAAGGTGAACATTTGGTCCGTCGTGGAGCATCGCTCTTGAAAACCGTACTGGTATTTGCCAAAAAATCTTTCCTGGATCGGCCTAAGACTGAGAGACAGGAAGCGGGAGAGATTTTTGTATGCAAAATTAAGAAAAGTAATGCAGTAATTATCGCTGCATTCGAACAGATGGTCCTTTTTGCTAATACTTTCAAAATATCGGCTGGGATGCCATCCTTTTTAGCTGCTTTTCCGTTTTCAGCTCGCTAGCTGCTTTTTTAACCTCTTCCAATGTTGATATGGATCCACAGCTTGTCCATTATCCGCAAACGTTAACCCTTTTCTCTTGATAGCTTCATTTTATTCGCCGTTCAACAGTACAAGGAAATGTACTACCTTTGATCTTTCGGTTCCCCTCCCTGTCATTGCCATAACAGTACTTGGCACGGTCCGGTTACTGGTTCCGTTGATCTTTCTAGAGAAGCTTCTCGTATCATGCCTCTCGAAGCAATTCTCCGCTTTAGCAAAAACGCGATCTCATTCCGTTCGTTTCTTACGACGGTAGAGTCTCTTTTCGACAGATCTAGCATCTCATTATCTCTCTCTCTGTTCTGACGTGTCACAGCTGTAGTCACTATTATTATTTGAATTTTTGAGTCACCGGTCAATTATGTGTGCAATTTAAAATTGATATTTTTCGGTGAAGTCACTATGTGACTTCTGGTTCGTTTCTTCTCGTCAGGCACCCGTTGGCGCTCTGCGTCAAACCACTCACCGGAGGTGGCTGCAGCGGTAGTAACCAACACTTTGTAGTACTGAACACATCGTGCATGTGCTTCTACTGCTCGTTCAGGTTCTCTCCAAGTTGTTTACCAATACGCTTATGTATTTTCGTCTTCGTTTCCAGTTAAGTCAGGAGTTCCACAAGGCAGCCATCTCGTTCCGTTTCTGTTTCTGTTATACATGAATGATGCAAACTTGATCCTGGATTGTTCTGAGAGCTTTATTACGTCACCAACAAACCAAGTGATGCCCTCTCTCTTCAACAACAACTGGTAGCTTTTGCAGCTTGGTGTAAGACAAATCTTTTGGTTTTGAACGCTTCCAAATGCTATGTTATTTCCTTTGGGCACAAGCATTGTGCGAAATAGCGAACAGCGAAATAGACATTGTCTTATACCACTCCAATACGTTCTGTGCGTAATGGCATGAAATCATTACCGGCTAGAAAATCATTGGACAGTTGAGAGACTTCAGAAGAGGAACAAGTCATTTCTGGAGACAATCTTTCACCCCTAAACCAGTTCATTAAGGTATCCGTGGTCACGAAATGTGTACTTCGCTTTTCACATGAACAAATTGTTTGCCAAATCAAGAATTTCTTAGTAAACTTCGGCATCTTCTGTTTTCGGAGGTTTTCTGGAACCTCAAATTTATCCTTTGCAGTGAAATATTGGTTCCCCGGAATTTGGTTGAAGTGCGCATTTTCGCGGGTCTCGTCGTTCATACCGCAGCAGTATGGTTTCTTTAGTTTTTGATTATATAACTTCCGGGCACAGCCTTTCGTGGCTTACGATCGATAGTCAGACGTTTTTCGAACCGTTTTATGATACGAAACACCGTAAGATTCAGAAACGGTGGTTCTACAATTGATGGAGGGACGGTAGGGGAAAGTAAGGAAATTTTTTTTTGAATGGATGGGAAAAGCGGGAAGGTGAGGGGAAGGGGGGTTATTGGTAGCTACGCTTAACAAGTAGTCGTTGTGACTCCTACCGACCTACCTCCTGCTGGAAGGTGCATGGGTCGAACCAAGCTGTAATCTAAGATTATAACCGGATTTGAACCCACCGGATTCCGGAGAAAGGCGAGTGTTGTGGGTTTAAATCCGGTTATAATCTTAGATTATAGCTTGATTCGAACCATGCACCTTCCAGCACTGAACAAAAGGTAGGAGTCACAACGACTACTTGTTAAGCGTTTCTACCAATAACCCCCCCCCCTCACCTTCCCGCTCTTTTTCCTCCATTACAAAAAATTTTTCATTAGTTTTCCCTACCGTTCCTCCATCAATTGTAGAACCACCGTTTAAAAAAAAATATTATTAATGCCTGTCCAAGACTAAAAACGCGAGTTTGGTCGTAAGATTCAGGATTCCTAACATGTTACCGACGGCACGATGTGATAGATTTTTATTTTCGATATGCTTGTGCAAAAAAAATTCACAAACGAGCTGTTCATTCGACGCCATTCTTTAGATCTTTGCGAACTGGATGAAAAACACACATAGTGTAAACAATGCCCTTTAAACTTTTTTTAAGCTTAAAACCAATTAATTTTACCCAGCCGAAAGAAATATCGTTTGCATGTATAATAAAAGAAATGTCTACATGGGCGCCCTGCGGAATCCAGAAGAACTGTAAGTAGAATCAGTGTCGTCGATTATCGTCGATAAACTACGGTACCAAGGTTCCGCGTACCATTGTACACCACTCCACTCTTTCCAGTTATTCACCAAATTCGCAAACTCTCATCAATCTGTAGCAGTTCTGCCCACCACGGTTTACCTTGTTATAGAATTTATTATACATATTTATTATACAACATCCGCTGCCTCTCTCCGTTACAGAGAAAAACTGCCTAGCTACTGAGATACTCCGCTACACATACGTTGTAATAACACACGAACCTTCGACGGAGAAAACCGAATTCCCTTAAGATTCTTAGCAAGAGTTCATGCAAGTACTTGACTTTGAGAGCGTGATTACCTGCTGTTTCAAAAAAAATTATCAACTTCTACTTCAATGTACAATCACCCCGTTTCGGTGACTTATGGGAAACTGCAGTAAAAATTTTCAAGCATCATCTATATCGAGTCATAAAAACACAACGTAGCTGATTAACGACTTCAAAATGCTAATTGTGCTGACTGATGGGAACGTGAATCTACGACCTTGTACTCTAATGTCCTGCTGTTTGGTCCTACAAACGTAGTTACCCTCACTTTTGCATATTTTCTTTTAGGCAAACCTCTTTACTCTCCACCAGAGTCAGATTGAAGTAATATTTCTATTATTCCTCTTTTACTGATGCTACGATGATGACGGTCTTGCAAACGAGTGTCTGTGGAACTTCCAAATTCTCTTTTCAGGTAAGATTAAAATTGTTGATTTCAGTCCCAATGCTGACCAGTAGTGCGTTTTAAACTTATCGCTATCCAACCAGAAGTCTCTTATCTGGCCACTACGCAACTAGATTGCCACAACCAGGAGATAGTGATTTCCCTTAAAATATGGTTCTATGGAAAAACCAAACATGGATCAAAAAGTAATCGATTTGAGAGGAGCTCTCTTCTTTTAGGTTTCTTTAGATAGTAAGTACGAGCTTATGAATAGTTTGTCATGCAAAGTACTTTTATTCTTAGCTACTTACTTAGCAGGATGGCCTTGCCATACCAAGAATCTGATTAATAGGCTCGTGAGGTCCTGAATCTGATTCAAAATCTGATCCAAAATCTGGTTGCGGACCACATTTTTTATTCAATTTTGTTCCAGATTTTGTGACAAATTTTGGAACAGATTTGAACTAAATTCTAAATTTTGACCATAGAAAATGGTTTGAAATCTTATCGAAAATGTGGTCCAAAATCAAAATAATCTAATTAAAAATGTGGTCCAGAATTTAGTTCAAATCTGTTCCAAAATTTGTTACAAAATCTGGAACAAAATTGAATAAAAAATGTGGACCGCAATCTAGTCCGGATCCGCATTACGGTCCAGGCTCAGAATCTGGTTCAGAACCTGATCCAAAATTTGGCTGGTGGTTCAAAATCTAATTAAAAAATCAGAGGGGCTGTGTACAAGACACGACCGCATATATAGGTGACGCAGGACTACGTAAGTCTCTTTGTAGTGATAGTAGCATGTATTCATGCTTGTAATCATTCGATTCTTCATGTATACATGCTATATGTAACATATATACATGCTACATGCGTTGTATGTAACATTTATCAAAGTAGTAACATTGCATACGTTCAATTCTCAAAAGATTGTGCATTTGAAAATAATTTAATAAAATCTAGAACACAAACTATTGCTTTCCTGCAACCTTACTGAAATTAAAGATTGTTTTTGGTTCCCCACATTGAAGGGATTTTACCAATTCAATTTTATCGACAGCACCTCTTTTCACTACACTTCTAATGAAACGGCAAGCATGCGTATTCACACAGAGCCGTATTATAACCGAAAACTACAGCTGTAGTACATTGTTTCAACACAGATATCACATTCGCCGAGGTTTAATCGTCTCGCAGTAAAGAATTTGCGATCTGTTGGGGCAACGAACTTGTGTCATTTTTTCTGGCACACTTTCCTAACTAGTGATCGACATCGGACCGGGTAAAGTCCGGAAAGTCCGGTCCGATACCCGGTCCGAAGTCCGATCGGAACGAAATTTTTGAGTCCGATTTTTTATCGGACCGGAATCGGAACGAAGCGTTCCGGAACCGGACCGGACCAGGTCTTCCGTTGAAAGTCCGGAAAAGTCCGGAGCAGTTTTGATCGTAAAACTGACCGCAGTGGAAACGATGACTAGGACTTGCTTTATATGTTTAAAACTAATTTCCTTTAACTTCCTCAGTATTGAGGAAAGAGCAATAATACACATTCTGTTGAAGGCTCCAAAACAAGTCCAACGAATCGATTTATTTTTGAAAAATTAGCAAATATCTGTGGGTCTTCAAACCGAACGTTTCGCAGCATCGGTTCGTGCCATATGATCCCTCAAAATTTAATTTCAAAGAACTAATTTTAAAAGTTGTAATTATAGCACTTCATCTTCTCGGTAATGCCATAGGTAACCGATATTCACGCTTATGGTCCAATATGAGAGATAACTCAATAGTTTCATCGGATTTTTCAAAATTATCGTATAGGTTTGGGCCGAAGAGTCTCAGATTTTCATGAAATTTTGCTTACGAGCATAACGAGGATGTTAACTTTTTAATGAAAACAATATGTTGTCCTATTTTCCCAGAAAACTCCACTAGAAATTTTTCGATTTTTTCGAACACAGCTCATTTCGAAAGTTTATAGCTGTAAAACCAAGCATTGCAGAACAAATTTTTTTTATGAAAATGCAATAAAATTTTCTCAGCAATCCAGGAAAAATATTAGTTGGAACAAGCTTTCCACATCATTTTCTATGACGGTGCAAAATTCTAAAGAAATGTTGGAAAGCCCATGTTCTAAGTCTTAAGAAATTTTGAAATATAGTGGACTCTCGGAAAAGTTAATCGATTGGTGAATGGGTCGATTAACTTTTTCGAAATATTACCTTTTCTGATTGGTCCTAAGAGTCATTGAAAATGATAAACACAAAAGCGAAAAATATATTCTCGGATGCAGGACACTCATTTTTAAGTATCTGGAAGTTGTAACGTAAAGAAATATGTAGCAAGATCTTTATGAAATAATGCTTCCCTACGATAAAACTGAACCTTGTCGTGGTGTAGGGCTTTTTAAGTAATCAGTAAATGAACAGCGGTCACGTTTACTTCTGAATGTGGGTATATGTCAAAATACTTTTTTGATTTAAAGTGGAACTCGGGGTAAAAATTTACCAAATGCGATTGTTGCGTTGTTCAGAAAGTGCTTTTATTCCGTTTAAGAATAAGGCCAGTATGGGGATCTCTGATAATTAATAGATGAATGTTTTTGGGATTCATCCCTATTTATCACAGCTGTCACTAATATCTCCGAAAAATGTCGGATTGGTTGGGTCGATCGGGGGCTTAGGATTAGTAAGTTGGATGCCGAAGGACCACTCTACAATGATTACGGGTATAATAATAGAAGTGCTTAGGTAGCAGATGGGAAAATTAGGTCAATTCGTGTCGTGTGTTCGAGTCACGGCTGGGCGGTGCAGCTAGAGAGTCAGTTGGATTTTTGCACTGGCCCCGTGGCTGACCTGTGCTCTGATGGCCGGCCGCGGAGTCTGTCGATAGGGAGGGGTTGAGTCTTAGAGAGACGTTTAAGCCCACAGCTTTACTGCACTAGCTCTCTGGTCTCGAGGGTTGGAAGGCAGGTGCGTCTCTATAAAACTTTAAAAGCACTAAAAATTCTGTCGACTACCGCGAACGTCCGGGTTGTACTACGCTCAATTTACTTTGTATCTTGGAACAGTGCATAAATGCTGGGGGAATGAAAGATTTAATTTGCCCTGATAAGTTGATAACCGCCAATGCTCCGACATTTGTCTTTCCTATTAGTTCATATGTCGTTGTTTGTGGTAGAAAATAGAAAGCGGGCGCGCGGTTGATGACCGGTGTCAGGCGGGGCTGACGAATCCTCCACTTCACTATACTACATTTTACAACTCAAGTATGACCGCATTTCAAGGTCAAGAATAAAAACATGAGATTAGTCTAACTCAAGTAGTACCAAAAGTCCAAAGCACATTTACAAACTCGATCCATCATTTTTCTTCTCATCATCATCATTATCATCATCATCGTCATCATCATTATATTTAAAATATGGCATTCCGGCCTTTGGCAGAGAGATCTTAGAGTCAGTTCATGGAGTCTGCGCAGGGCAGGAACGCCTCCGCTTGCGGGCATAGGTGTGACGGCTATCCTTGGGACTCTACCTGTGTTTAAGTGGGCGACATTACCTGTCTCGTCAGATAGAACTGATGTTTGAGGTCTCCCTGACACTTTGTTGACATCACAACAGGGCCCAGCGCAGAGTCTTATACACTACTAACTTCGTATTGCCACAAATTAAAATGTGTTGTACATAAATCGTGAATCTGTCACAATCTCGAGTTTAGCAAGTTTCTGAGGAGCTCAACCTAAAATAACTCATTTTGGCAGTTACGTCACTATGAGAGCATGGGTAGTTTAATTTACAAATTTTCAATTTTTCCTCACAATAAAGTAGAAAACAATCCCCCTGTTACTTAGCCAGATAAAATAAAGCGGATAGCACTTAAATATACGCCGTGATTGTATAACATTTTGCTGAATACCAATTCGCGAAAAACCTTACGCGGAATGTCCCATTTCACGGAAAACCTTTTCATGAAAAGTACCATTTCGATCCTCGGGGTGATCCTCTCCTTACTCGTTGTCGCTCGTTCGAACACAACTGAAGGAAAGTAATGGAGGTCAGTAGACCTAGGAAAACAAATCAACCTAGACAGAGCTTATTTCTGCGGGGGGCTGCAGAAAGTTTTTGGTGGTCTTGTTATTGTCTGTTATGTTTTATGGAAGAGTCTAAAATTTCTCGAGTTCGATTAGTTTTCGAGTTACGTAAAAATTTCTGTTTTGTTTGTATGAGAGTTCTTATTCCCCTACCACAGGGATGAGGGGTCTCAAACTATCACAACAAAAATCCTGCCTGCAAAATCCCCCACATGCCAAATTTGGTACCATTTGCTTGATTAGTTCTCGAGTTATGCAGAAATTTGTGTTTCATTTATATGGGAGCCCTCCCTCTTAGTTGGGGGATGGATCTCTAACCATCATAAGAACCTTCCTCGGCCCCAAAAATCCTACAATGCAAATTTTCACGCCTACATGTAAATTTTCACGCCGATCGGTTCAGTAGTTTTCGATTCTATAAGGAACATACCGACAGAC